>NC_142042.1:62011506-62349387 GCF_982192425.1 Myodes glareolus | reverse complement strand
CCCCACTGCTAGCTCTCTAACAAAGAAAGGGGGTAGGCCAGGTGACGTGGCAATCACCCTACTGAGGGAAGTCTGAGGCTCCCCAGGAGTTTAAGAAAATATTCTCTAACCTCATAGATACGGACTGCCTGTTACACAGACACAAATGTCCCCCTCCACCAGAGCTCCACAAAGAGCAGAATACTGTTGGAAATAAGGGAAGGACAAAGAAATCTCCTTTGGAGAATGGTCTAAAATCATTTGATAATTCTTTATATTTAGAAAAACTATTAGAATACATTCCAAATTGCAAAATAGTAATAACTGTATGACCTGGCAGTGAGTAGAGCCCTGCTGAGAAGGTCTACTCTAACAAGGCTGCCCCTTGTTTAACAAAGGGTGCAGGGGGCATGCCCCTCACCGCTCCCTCGGCCCTAAGTGTGGGAGGAGAGCAGCTGCTGGCGGGGCACAGCTTTTCTGCTTCAAACACTAGGGCTCTTCTCAACACTTCTACAACTTTTATCTGAGACTGACTTGAATTTACAACATGTGCTGTTTGTTCTTTTCCTTTTGTGAGGAAGAAAGAAGGCTGGGAGTAGGATCATCCTTACTCTCCCCCAAAAAGCCTTTAAAAAATCACTGGGGTCTTCTCAAAGACCAGAGGGAAGAGTGAAGGTGGAACCATGTCCAGCTAGTCTGTCCTGAGGAAGAGTCCAGCTCCAGGAGAAAGGTGAAGAGAAGAAAACCACCTTGTCCAGCAGCCCCACCTCCACACAAAGAATGGGGTGTGAAAAATATTCAGTTACATAGGCCATTGCTGGCCCGGGGAAAATTCATGCCACCCAATTCTGGAGCGGTGGGGACACTGCTGTCCTCAACTGTCAAAGGCACTAATGCCCAGAGGAAGAGAAGAACTGTGTTGGAGAGCCTTGCTAGCTCCACACTTCTCTCCCCTTTTGATGACCAAGAAGACGACTCAGCATTCCTGGGGCAAGGGCTGACATCTTGGGATCAAGTGACAGTAGAGTCCCGTCAGGTCTTCTCAGGCTCACTGCTCACTGAAAAGAGAAAGAATGTGAAGTTGACCATGAAACATGAGACAAGGAGGCAGGAACGGAATCAAGTTTGTTTCATCTTAGCTAGCAAAACTGACTTTTTTCTTTTTTCTTTTGTTTAGTTTCCACTTCCAAAGTATGAAGTTCCTTTGTTTATTTGTTTTGTTTTTGGTTTTTTTGACACAGTGTTTCTCTGTGTAGCTCTGACCTTCCTAGAACTCACTCTGTAAATCAGGCTATCCTTGAACTCACAGAGACCCACCTGCCTCTGCCTCAGTCTCCTGAGTGCTAGGATTAAAGGTGTGAGTCACCAGGCCCTGCTCAAAGTATGAGGTTTTAAAACCACAAACCTTTTTATTTCGGGGAGACAAAAATCTCACTATATAGCCTTGGCTGGCCTGGAAAGACCAGGCTTGTCCTAAATTCTGTCTTCCAAGTACTGGAATTAAAGGTATGTGCCATCATGCCTGATCACAAAACTTTTTGAAAGCAAGGCTCAAGGGTATACCAATATTTCCCAATCAACTTTTTGCACTGTCCCATCAGAGCACTTTACACCCTGCATGCAATCGCCTTCCCTCGACCCCAGATACTCACATGGGTGAACTCTGACTCTGCAACTTCAAGCTTTTCCAAGGTTGAACTACAAGAGGAGAAAAAGAGAAAAGGCAGAGAATTAGAAGACAGAGGGGGTTGTGGGTAGCTCAAGTAGCAGAACGTGCACAGCATGTATAACCCTGGCTTCCACCCTCAGCACATCCAATGTCAATTATATTGCCTCTTCATATTTCTTTTAAGATTCACAAAACACAACTGGATTGAAGAGATGGCTCAGTGCATAAAAGGAACCTGCTGCTCAAGCCCCGCAGCACTGAGTTTGATTCCTGGAACCCACACCACGGTGGAAGGATTGACTATTGCCACAGAAAAGAAGACCTAAGAAGCTACTAAATTTAAGCCAGGCACAGTGGTGCATGCACATAATCCCAGTTACTTGGAGGATTGCTAGCTCAAGGTCTGTGTGGCTACAGAGTGACTTCAAGGCTATTCTGGGCAATCTTATGAAATATTGTTTCAAGATTCAAAGTCAACCCCAGCATGTAGGAGGCAGAGGTAAATGAATCTTAGCAGTCTAGTTATTAATTAACAACTCAAACAAGTAAAGAGAGCTTTGGTAGAGCATGGTGATATAATGCTTAGTGCCGAACATAAACAAGCTCTAAATTCAATCACCAGAACTACAAAATGACAAACAAAAAAGAAGTTATGAGATTTAAAACTGTTTGCATTTGGGGTGAGCGTGTGAGAGCACACGCCACAGCATGCCTGCGGGGGTCAGAGGACAAACCACAAAATCAGTTCTCTTTATACCATATGGGTTTTGAAGGTCAAACTCATCAGGCTTGAGGGCAAGCACCTTTAAAGGCTAAGCCATTCCACTGGCCTGAAGCTAAAAGATTTACAAGTATTATTGTTTTAATTAGTTTTTTTCTTCCAATTTTTTTTTTCAGATAGGGTCTCATGTAACTAGGATGGGTCTCTATGTAGCTGAGGGTGATTTAAATTCCTGATTCTCCTGCTTCCCTTTCCCACATGCTACAATTACAGGCATGTGCCACTGGCCTGGGTACAGTAGTACTACTCTAAAGCACGCACTTCCTCTGACCCCATTTTCCCTTCTGTCCACATGGTGTAAGGTAATCTCCAAAACTACTCCCAGTACTATCTGCTTCCTGACCTGTCTCCTGTCTCCACTGTGGGCTGCACTCAGTGACTTTCTTCTATAATATGATGCAGCAAAGGTACTAAAATGTCAGTTCTGAGGCTAACTTTAAAAAGAATGTGGCGGCTTGTTCTTTTGAGACAGGGTTTCTCTGGCTGTCCCAGAACTCTCTCTGTAGACTAGGCCAACCTTGAACTCAGAGATCCACTTGCCTCTGCCTCCCTAGTGCTGGGATTAAAGGTATGCACCAACATTGACCAGCTAAGTGGCTCTTCTTGAATGAAGGTTTTCTTTGTTTGCTCTGAAGAAAGCTAGCTATAGAAAGAAAATGACATTCAAATAAGGAGTAAGTACCACTGGCCAACAGTCTGCAATGAATTGAGCACTCGGATCAATAGCCTTGAAAGAATTAGATCATAACAACAGCCATATTAACTGAGCTTGGAAGATGATCCTTGCCCCACCACCCCCATCCCTTGCCAAACTTTTTTGTTTTTGTTTGGGGGGGTGGGTTTCAAGACAGGGTTTGTTTGTATAGTTTTTTTTTTGGAGCCAATGGGGTCTACCTTGTAGACCATGCTGGCCTCAAACTCAGAGAACCGCCTGCCTCTATCTCCCGAATGCTGTAAGTAAAGGTTTGCACCAACACCTGATCAAACTTTTGGTTTTTTGAGGCAGGATTACGTTGGCAATCTGTAACTCAAAATGTAGTCAGTCCAGGCTGACCTCATGATAGTCCCCCTACCTCAGCCGTGTGAGCTACCATGCCTGGCTCAAACTTTCTTTTTATGTGGTGCTAGAGATGAGCACAGGATCTCAAGTGCATGTTAAATGTTCTGTTACTAAGCTTCATCCCCCAGAACTGAGGGAAAGGCTTAGTTAAGACAATTGCCCAGTCTCAGAGTTTCACAGTAACCACTAAAGAGCTCCTGAGCCAAAGGCATTCAGCTACCTTACATCTAAACTCCTGACCCACAGAAAATGAGTCAACAATGTTTGTTATTTCTTTTTTCATATCATTTATTTTTATGTATACAGTGGTCTGTCTGCATGTATGCCTGCATGCCAGAAGAGGGCACCAGATCTCATTACAGATGGCTGTGAGCCACCATGTGGGTGCTGGGAATTGAACTCGGGACTTCTGGAAGAGAAGCCAGTGCTCTAAACCTCTGAGAAATCTCTCCAGCCCCAACATTTCTAACTGCTAGGTTTTGGAGTAATTTATCACGTTAATACATAAATTGTATTAAGACATAATGCAAATTCCTATGTAGTGTTTCCTTAACAGAAACCTCTAATGTAGCAATGCAATGGGTAATAATGGAGCCCAGAGGCATAGATGCTTGTCCCCCTTGTCTACCCTGCCTCACACTGCAATACTGGTACTGGGAAGGCTGCTGTAAGCACAAGCCCGGCTTAGGTTACAGAGTCAGACATCTCAAAAGCCAATAAATAAGGCTGGTTACACGCTCAGTTAAAGTGCTTGCCACCAAGCCTGATAATCCGAGTCTGATCCCTGGAACCTACATAGAAGGCTGTTCTCCAATATACACAATATGACATATGTGTGCCCTCTACACCACAAAAAAAAAAAAAAAAACATGTGAAAAAAATTTAAAATTCAAAAATAAAGGCCTAAGTCTGGCAAGGTAGTATATGTCTTTAACCTTAACACTGAGACTAGGTCAGGTGGAACTGTGTTGTGGGGATTCATTCAGCCAATAACAGGGCAATCCCATAACACCCTGTCTACACAGCAAATTCCAGGCTAGTCAAAGTTACATACGTTGAGAGTTTTTCTAAAACAACAAAACAAAGAGTGAGATACAGATGTAACTAGCATATATAAAGTCTTGGGTTCTATCCTCAAGTACCAGTAAGAAAAACAAACAGAAACTGCAGTATTGTCTCAAATACTCTTAACCCTAAAAGCATAGGGCATATGAGGAAGGCAGCTGTGGACTGGAGAAATGGCTAACTTACTGCTCTGGCATAGGACCTGAGTTCAGTTCCCAGCATGCATCCAACTTACAACCACCTGGAACTCCAGTTCCAAGCGATCCAATGCTAGTCCCTGTGGCACCTGGCACATGGTACACAGACATACATGGAGAAAAAAATACTCATACACATAAAATAAAGGGAAAAATAATTAGAAAAAAAGAGAAGGAAAAAAAGATATTTGTGAGCGAGGCTTTTATCTAATGGAGTAAACCTAGTAAGAGTCACACGAAGGAATGACTCTTTCCTAGAATTCTGCCAGCAGAAACAGAGCTAACTTACCAAGAGGGCCTGAGACAGAACAACACCAAGAGATCACTAGAGGCTGCTACCCAAACATGCATGGACGCACACAGAGTTAAAAATTTCTTACAAAAGTTGTGGGGTTTTGGTGGGGTAGGATCTCACTCTATAATGCTAGCTGGCCTTGAACTCAGAAAGCTTTCTGCCCCAGAATACCCAGTTATGTTTCTTATTTTAAGTCATAAAGTATGGGAATAATTTATTATGATGTAATAGATAACAAACTAGGTGACAAAATTAAGTCATGATTACTATACTAGCCTCTTGAATGCTTGACTGCAATCCCAGGACACAGGAGACTGATACAGAAAGACTGCCCATCTGAGACAAGCGTGGGCTATTCAGTGAGACTGTCTCAAAACAACCAAGCAAACAATAAACTTCTGTCTGTCTGTCTGTCTCTCCTTTCTATTTGTTTGTTTTAAGATAGGGCTTCTCTGTAGCCTTTGTTGGCTCACTAGGTTGGCTGGCTTTGAACTCTGAGATCCACCTGCCTCTGCCTCCCCAGCACACTACAACATCCAGCACAGACTCTTGAAAATCATCAAAATGAAGATTTCTGAGGACCTGAAAGAAGCCAAGAAACCAACCTCAAATTTAGTATTTGCAAAGGCTCTCCAACTACAGGTGAGAAACTGGGACCGGGAACAGGTGAACCCTCACTGATTTCTTCCAAAGGTGGAGTCTGAGGTAAGACATCAGGACGCCCATGGTGTACATCTGGAGAAAAAAGAAAATCGATAATTAAGAAATTAATCAACAATAAAGGATAGTACAGTCAGGGAAATACAGGGAAAACGTGTAGTGATTTAGAAGGGCGTAGTGATGCATTCCTGTAATTCCAGTACTTGGGAGTCTGAGAAAGGAGGGTTACGAGGTTGAGGTCAGCTTGGCTACAGACATAGTGAATTCCATGAGAGCCTGAGCTTCGCAGTGAGAACCTGTCTACAAACAGCTGGGCATGGTGGCACATGTCTTTAGTCCCAGCACTTGGGAAGCAGAGGCAGGAGGATCTGAGTTTGAGACCGGCCTGGTCTATGGAGTGAATTCCAGAACAGCCAGGGCTATGCAGAAAACCCTGTCTGGGGAGAGAGAAAATATAACCCAAGACAAGTTAGCAAGTTAGTTTCTATTGCATAGAAACGGGGAGTAGAGTCCTGGCTAGAGAACAGGAGATGTCAGATGAAGGGAGGGAGTGTCCGAATGCAAGGGGACCCCAGCCCTGGCGCTGACCTGGCTCCACTTCCGCTTTTGTAGTCACTTGTGCTTTGTGTTCCCCAGAGACCGGTGGCTGGTAAGTAATGCAGGAGTTGCCGCTGGGGCCTGATCGCCGAGAGAAAGACGAGCCAGACCGAAACTTTTTGGAAGGAGAAGGCTTCACTTCAAAAGGGAAAGAAAGAGCCTACTTAGCACCCACCTCAGAAACCATCACCAAGACAGACAAGACACACTGCTAGTATCCCCAACACATACACAAAGTAGTTCTCAAGCAAAGGCAGAAAACAGGTTAATGTCAGAAAAGGTGGCCTACAGAGTACTACTGCTCAGAGAATAAGAGAGACAGTCACCTCACACTGGAAAGAAACAGAAAACTGAAGACGAAGTGACACGAACACAGCTTTCTGCTCGGCTTCACTGCTGGAGTGTACTTGTTCTTTATTAACATCACCCAATAAAACTACAGACAACACAGCTCCACCCCTTCTTAGTCCTGATGCACACAGCACTGTAATTTACACTGGTGCTCACTTTGATTACTAGGCTTCACAGCCTGTCTGATGTCTATGCCTTCTTCACCTCACTAAGGGACAACTGATGCCTATGATGACAGCAAAGGAGGAAGACTTGAATCTGCCAGTGTCAGAACACAAAGTTTGAAAAAAAAAATCATTGGTACTTGTATATCAAGAAAGTGGAGGGGAAAGACTAAAAACTCCTTCAACAGTCACCAACAAGGCTTCAATCACTTGAACTAACCAGATAATTCCTGAGCCCTGGACATGGAAAGTTAAGAACATTGCTAACATCATTGCCTGTTCTTTTCTACACAAAAGTCTATTTTTAGACACCCGAGCCTGTGTCACAAAGTCTACAGTGAGAGCTACACATTTTTTTCCAGTCCCACAATCCCCAGAAATGGCCCTCACCTCAGCGATACATGTAGGGAGAGCCAGGGGGGAGCAGCAACTCGGAAACGACTGGGACAGACAGTGACTGACACAAAGACGAGAAGCAGCGCTCACAGGATGTAGGCAGAGCAGGAGAGGCCTCTGGCCTTGGCAGCTCCCTGACAGAGGTGTCCTGCCCACCATCTCTTGGGGTAAGGGAGCCACTGGGGGGTCATCTGGTAGAAGCCACTTACAGGGAATCTTCTTGAACACTGTGTTGCACATGAAGCGCTGGAACCGCTCAGCATAGAAGCCTGGACGATGCACTGATACTGTGTCCTGTTGAATAGAAGAGATGACTACAGAGTTAAACAGAAAGGCCCAGAAAGAGGCTGTGTCATCCAAGAGCCTTGTTCCCTTATACTGAAACCCTACCAGAAATGAGATGAATAATACAGATAAGAAATGAATAATACATAGACTACACATATACATTTGAGGGGACAAAAGAAATCGAGAGGTGGGGAGGAGGCCTTTAGCTAACTGCTATACTCACCCCATCATGTACCAGTGCTTTCCAAGAGTGCTCTAACTTCTTAACAAACCTGCCAAGAAAAATGTGTATTACACATTGTCTTTAAATGAAAGACCATTATAATTACTTATTTTAAAGTGCTAAGAGACCACGATATCAGAAAACCTTAAAAAGATAAACACAGGGCAAGTACACCCATTGTGGTATACTGGCTTTCCGAAGAACTTCCATGGTAGCACTTATTCCACACGGAGACCAATGCTATTTCTAGCTGAGCCAATTAAATGAGCAGGACAGTTCACTAATGAAACACTTGCCAACATGTATGAGGCCCTGGGTTCAATTGCTGAAAAAGCAAAGTCAAACAAAATTAATTAATTGTAAAGAAAAGGCAGGATTAGGTAATAGCATATGCCTGTAACCAAGCACTTGGGAGACTGGGTCTAGAGGATTGTCATGAGCTCCAGGTCTGCCTGGGCTACATGTCTGCCTGGGCTACATGTGAGACCCTGTCTGACAAAACAAAAACAAAACTCAGAACAACTAACGAACCAGAAGAGAAAAAAAGAAAAGAAAGCTAAAGGAATAGAAGGGTAAAGCTGAGAGAGTATAGCTACACTTGTGTAAGAGGGCCGGTGAGATGGCTCAAGGGGTGAAGGAGCTTGCTTGCTACCACGTCTGATAACCTGAGTTTAATCCCCAGAATCCACAAAATGGAGAGAACCTACTCCCACAAATTGTCCTCTGTGGCATAAACATACACAAACACACATAACAGATAAATAGGTGTAACAAAATTTTAGTGATAATAATGGGTAAATCAAATACTGAACAGTCAGTCTACTTTAGTACCTGCAATGTCAGGAGCGTTTGCAGCTCCTCCCTCATCACCACTCCACTGTCACAGGCTTGTCATTTTTACCTAATACAGAAACCCTATTTCCCCTGTGGAAATGAGAACCGGCTCCCAGCTGTCTCCTTGTATGAAGGATGACTCAACCCCCAGGTTTCTCATGGAGAGTCAGGCAGATGGAGGCCCATGCGTCTGAGGACTGACTCGGTATCCACAGAAAGTATGTATCATGTTGAAGAGGCGGTAAGCCAGAAAAGCCAGGGAATAAAGCACCTAAAACCTAAAGGTAACCGGACTGTGACTCACTGTTCTTGCATCAGAAAGAACATATCTAAAGCAGGCAGAAGTGGCGCAGGCCTTTAATTCCAACACTTGGGAGGCAAAGGCAGGCAGATCTGAGTCTGAGGCCAGCTGGTCTAAAGAGGGAATTCCAGGACAGCCCAGGCTACACAGAGAAACAGTCTTGAGAGAGAGGAAAAAAAAAAAATCTAAAAGTATGTTGGGGAGTAGACAGATGGCTCAGCAGGTAAAAGCACCTGTTGCTTTTGCAGAGGATCTGGGTTCAGTTCCCAACACCTACATGGTGACTTACCCTCCTCTGACCTCCATGGGTACCAGACATTCAAGTGGTGCACATACATAGACCAAGGTAAAACACATTTATAAAATGGGAAAGGGGAAAATTTTTTTTAAAAAAATGGAAGGTGGGGTGGCAGGGTGTACACTTCCAATCTCAGCACTCAGGAGGCAGAGACAGGTGGATCTCTCTGAGTTCAAGGCCAGCCTTGTCTTAAAATAACCAAAGGAAAATAAGTAAATAAAGAACCTTGAGTGGCCACATCTCAATGTGCCTTCTCCTCAGTCTGTGATACACATGCCCCTTACCTGTACGACTGCAGAATATCAATGATGCCAATATAAAGCAGGAGCCTTTCCCCTTTGTTATTCCGGGCAGGGATGCCACCCATGCTGGGGAAAGCAAAAGGATAAGAGTTAGAAAACTCTGTTCACTAGCAGCTAGAGGCTTCTCCTAACCTCCAGACAAACCTGGACATGGAACTAGGAGCTAAATATAACTGACACACCTCCAGACTAGCCCCTCTCAATCATGTGTGATTATCTCCTTCCATTTCTTTCACATAGCTCCAAAGAGACGGAAACTATGACTACTCAGCAATTTTGGAACTAGTCCCCAAATAAAAACAAACATGCTGGTCCTTTTGTATTTTAAGTTACTCCCACTAGGACACTTTTCTTGGCAGTCATGTTGTAAGACACCTAAAAAAATGAAACATCTGAAAATTTTCATAACCATAGTATAAACCAAAGGCAGTACCAGGCCTTCAGCAAAGAAGCCTACAGGAAGCTGTGATAAAAGTTCTAATGTGAGCCAGGCTGTGGTGGTGCACGCCTTTAATCCCAGCACTCAAGGAGGCAGAGCTCTGTGTGTTCCAGGATAGCCAGTCTGTTACACAGAGAAAATGCCTTAAAAAAAAAAAAGCAAGCAAACAAACAAAAAAAACATACACACACACAAAAAAAAATCAAAGTTCTAATGTGATCTGGGTGGTAGTAGGGAATGCCTTTAAATCCAGAAGAGGTAAGGGGATCTCTGAGTTTGGGTCAGACTGGTCTACAGAGGTAATTCCAGGACAGCCAGAGCTATACAGAAACCCTGTCTCAAATAACAAAAACGAACAAAACAAACAAAACAAAATTCTAATGTGATTTACAAATGTGCACCTCGACTTCTTAGGCAACTCTTTCTCATATGAACTGCAAATTCAGATATTTTCCTTTCCTCTTATATTTTATTTTACCCCTCTTATATCCTTATAAAAGAACGGTCAATGGCCCCATGAGCATTAATGCTGTCGACCTCACTACAAGATCAAAGCTACTTTTTTCCAGAAGCAAGGTGCCTTCAAGAAAAAGTACTGTGAGAATATGTATGAAAGGTGCTTCTCCCAAGCCTACTCACTGGTCCTCAGTCTCCACAGTGCCACCCCGTCGAGCCTCGCCCTGGATGGATTCCATAGCTGTGGAATAGAGAGCCTTCTGTGGGGCTGGCCTGCGAGTGTCAACTGAGTGTTGTGCTTCATTATTTATGGGCTCTCGCTGTGCATGATCCATATTGTGGATTGACATCAGGAGGCTATAGTCCATTATCTTGAAGCTCTGTAGCACCTAATGGCGAGAGAGGACAGCATGATCAAAATCTGGGAGGTATCAGAACTCTTCAAAGTTCTCACCACTTTTAAAACCTAACTAAACTTGACAAGGGAGTTCTGGATAACCATAGACTCAGTCTTTGCTCTTAGAGAATGTATCACTCGGGGCTGGAGAGATGGCTCAGCAGTTAAGAGCACTGACTGCTCTTCCAGAGGACCTGAGTTCAATTCCCAGCAACCACATGGTGGCTCACAACCATCTATAGTGAGATCTGGTGCCCTCTTCTGGTGTGCAGGGATATATGGAGGCAAAATGTTGTATACATAATAAATAAATCTTTAAAAAAAAAAGGATGTATCACTCTGGTAGATCTTTAGTTACCCCTTTTCTTACCTTTCTCCTATTTAAGTAATATTAACTACTGCATAGTAATAACAATTTTTTTCAGTACTAGAAATTGATTACATGTCTCTGGCATATATCATTAAACTATATTCCCAGCCTCCCTTTACCCTTTAAATTTTGAATTATGGTCTCACCAAGTTCCCCATAATTGGAATTACAGGTCTGAGCCACCAGAGAGAGTACCTAGTGCAACTTTTTTTTTTAGTTCATTTTGTCATTTATGAAAAGAACATTCTCTTTTTCCATGAACAAAGACTATGTATCTTTACTGTAAGGAATTTGTAACAAACGGCAGGCATCTTATCTAAGTCCGGCTCCTAGCACTGCCTAAACCTGCAACCTCAGAACTTGGGAGATGAAGATAGGACAAGGAATTCAAGGTCATCCACAGCTACATAGGGAAGACAAAGATAGCTTGGGCTACCTAAGACCCAATCTCAAAAAAACCAAATGGGGGAGCTGGAGAGATGGCTCAGCGGTTAAGAGCATTGCCTGCTCTTCCTAAGGTCCTGAGTTCAATTCCCAGCAACCACATGGTGGCTCACAACCATCTGTAATGAGGTCTAGTGCCCTCTTCTGGTCTTCAGGCATAAACATAGACAGAATATTGTATACATAATAAATACATACATACATACATAAACAAACCAAGGGGGAAAAAGTACACTGCATGACAGACTTGGTCAGAGCAGATCTGTAGAGGGACTTCAATTCAGCTCAACATTTACTGAATATAAAAATTAAAAATAAGTGCAATACAGCAACACAGTACAAATGTTTACATGATAGAAGACCACACAGGAGGTTAAACAAAGATCACTGAGCCAGGTGGTGGCGGCACACATCTTTTATCCCAGCACTTGGGAGGCAGAGGTGGACGGATCTGAGTAAGTTCGAGGCCAGGCTGGTCTATATAGCAAGTTCCAGGACAGCCGAGCTACACAGAGCTACAGAGAAATCCTGTCTCAAAAACAAGACCAAATAAATAAAGTGAGAAAAGACCATTATAAAAGCCTAGAGTAAGAAGTACACCTCCTGCACAAGGAGGTACAACCTGATACCACTGAGACAAAATACACACGCAGGTGTGGCCAATGAAAGAGGCTGACAATGACAGGAATGATGCATCACACCAAGGACTGGATGGCATCTGACAGTCTGTTAGCCTGTTCTGTTCCCTAGCACAGGCTGACATTAGCTCCCGTGGCTTATTCCAACAGTGCTGTTCAACCAAGAGTGCCATTGATAAGAAGAAAAAAAGATGGATGAGGAGTGGTGGGCTACAATTGCCTGAGTAAAAGTTAAAACCACTATTGACTCATTTAGTTGAGAGGTCTCTAGTCTTTGAAACTGAAGGAAACAAACTAAAATGAGCATCACAGAGGAAGTAGCACAGAGCGAGCAAATAAGGGCAAGGATGTGGCACCATACAGAGGTGCAGCAGGATGGACCGCTCCAGTCATCTGCTGAGAAACAAGCCGGAGAGATGAGGCTAAGATATGGTTTAGGGACAGGCGAGAGTGGCACACATACTTAGTCCCAGCACCAACAGGTCTGAGTTTGAGGCTACCCCGGTGTACACAGTGAGTTCCAGGACAGTCAGGGATACATGGAAAAGCCCTGTCTCAAAAAAAAAAAACCGAGAGAGGGAGAGGTTTAGACAGCTAGGCATAATGTCTTTTACTTTTAATCCCCAAACTAGGGAAACAGAGTCAGGAGGATCAGTTGGAGGTTAGAGGCAATGAAATGCCTGCTGGGAAGAACAGGAGACAGAATGAGCAACGCTGATAGGCTAGACAAGTGGTTCTCAACCTGTGGGTCACGACCCTTCAGGAGGTTGAACAGCCCTCATGAGGGTCGCCTAAGACCATGGGAAAACAGAGATTTACATTATGATTCATAAACAGTAGCAAAATTACAGTTATGAATAAAAAATAATTTTATAGTTGCAGTTACCACATGAGGAAATGTACTGAAAGTTCAAAGCATTAGGAAGGTTGAGAACCACTGATTTAGAAGAACATTACAAATCAGCACAACTGTGTAGTGACGACAGCATTCAAATTTCTAAGATATAAATTTGGATTTGGCAGGCAAGACCAAAATTTAAGGAATAATGGCTCCGCAGTACAACTAAGTTAAAAGTTTTCCTATGAATGCTAGGCTTTCTCAACAAGGAACCATATATATACACAGCCCAGGTGGAGAGGGTAAATGACAAAGGTAATGTAAAGGACCAGCACTGAGCTGTATAAGTAATCTAAAATGCCATCTGGGGTAAGTTCCAGGTTCAGTCAGAGAAAGAAAGTGACATCAAGGAAGACACCCACTGCTGACCTCTGGCCTCTACATGTCCACACACAAGCAAGCATATACTCTTACATAAGTGACAGCACCTGTTCTCACCTGTGCTTCACAAGGCAAAGTACAACTACACCTCTCACACACATATATACATTCTCCAGAATAAAAAACAAAATAATAAAAGCAGCCCAGGACCACAGAGAAAATGATCAGAGTTCCACCTCCCATACACTAAATGCCAGAGAATCACTGAGGTTTTTCTTTGGGGTTTTTTGTGTGTGTGTGTGTGTGTGTGTGTGTGTGTGTGTGTGTGTGCACACGCGTGCGCCTGCATGTGTTTGTGTTTCTGTTTTTCCCCAGTTTTTCAAGACAAGGTTTCTCTGTGTAATAGTCCTGGCTATCCTGGAAATTCCTTTGTAGACCAGGCTGGCCTCAAACTGACTCACAAGAGATCCGCCTGCACCTGCCTCTGTCTCCCAAGTGCTGGGATTAAAAGCGTACTACACTGTCACCCAGCAAGGTCTTTCAATGATTTCTGTGTCTGAAAAAGAGAAAAATATAGTAACTTACCAAACAGTCACGCTGCAGAGTCTTACACAGAGCACTGTACATGTCAGCATCTAAAAAAAGACCGTCAGGGATATCTTGTAGGAAGTCCAGGTCTTTAAAGGTGGGAAGAAGCTTCTCTCGTTCTTTCTGAGAAGCCCGCCGTTTATAAGTTGAACCCTTCAGGTCATATTTCATATGCATTTTGACTGACCGAGGTAAGAGATTGTTCATCACTACAATTCGTATGTTCTTGCCACCTGCTTGCACACAGTATAGTCCATAGAATTTAGGCAGCAAAGTTCGAGGGTTTTGGTTAAGATTCTAAGGCAAAAAAGGAAAAAAACAGTAGAGCAAGTTCAATTCTCATGAAATTCAAGGCAAAAGCTGCTACCTACTGCTCCTTTGCTCTGCAAGGAATTTAGGTAAAATGTGCAGACCTACATATTTCTTCAGAATCTCTCCTGGCATCTAAGGGAGTTTAAAGAGAGAACAGTATTAAGCCAGGCAAGGTGGTGGTCACCTATAATCCTGATACCACAGAGACGGCAGCAAGAGATTCAGGAACCCAAAATGGCTTTGGGCTACACAAGAAGATTCAGTCTCAAAACAAACAAAAACACCAAACAGAGTGCTTGCTATCTTAGCATTCACAAAGCCTAGGGTTCAATGCTCAGCACCACTTAAACCCAGCTGGTGGCAGCACACACACAATTTAAGTACTTGGGAAGCAGAAGCTGGATGATCATGGCCAGCATGAAAGATACTATCTCAAAAAAACAAAAGCACCCAAGGGGAAAAAAGTCTGTCTTGACTTTTATCTCTAAGTAAGATCAGACACAAGCAGTGGTACTGCTGAGGATGGCCTCTGCCAGTGCTCCCACTCACCATATAGTATCCAGGAAGCAACTTCTGCAGAAATTCTGCTTCTTTATGCTGGACTGTCTTAATGATGAACTCATCATCACTGGACACATAGAAAAGGGAACCACTAGCCCCAGAGTTGGAGAGTTCAATCAATGGCTCACTGCAAAGGGAGTACTGAAAATAAGAGAAGACATTAAGAGCCAGATATGCCAGGGCCTGCCCATCACAGAACTTAGGTACAGAGAAACATTCATTCAAAAGAACACTAAAGCAAGATGGTGGACGAGGTCAATTCCTCTAGCCATATTCCCTGGATCTTAGAATCACAGGTTTTGTGACTAGAAACTTACCAAGTAATCATCAGGTCGGATGCCAAACAGCTCTCTAAAGTAACGGAAGGCAACAGGTGCATAGGTCTTGAAACGAAAGTCATTGTAATGATGAGCCGGTGTCAAGTTGCTCCCTTCACTGTGAGGTTGAACATAAAGAAATCTTAACTTGCCAGACACCAATACCCATGGAACTCACCCTGGGCAGACGCTGAAAGGGATGCCCAAAAATACTTCTCAGAGACACAACGGGGATGAAGATGAATTAATTTATGGGATAAGGTAAAAAGGAGAATAAGTCATAGGATTTACATTATTTGGGTTTGTTTTGTTTTGTTTTTATTGTTGTTGAGACAGGATCTCACTATGTATCCGTGGCTGGCCTCAAACTAACAGAGATCAGTTTGTTTCTGCCTCACAAATGGGACCACCAAACACAACTAATTCTGTGTGTATGAATGTTTTGCCTACATGCACGCTTGTGTATCATAAACCTGCCTGGTGGTTTTGGATGCCAGAGTGTCAGATCCTTTGGAAGTGGAGTTACAAATGATTTGTGAGCCAAAATGTGGGTGCCAGGAAATGAACCTAGGTCTTCTGAAAAAGCAGCAAGTGTTCTAAATCACTGAGTCATCTATCCAGCTCTGAAAACTTATTAGATTACATTTATTCAGAGAGTGTGTGTGTGTGCGTGCATATATGCCTCGGTACATGTGTTAAGTCAGAGTAAACCTGCAGGATTCAATTATCCCCATCATGTGAGACCTGGGAAGCAAACTCAGGCCATTAGGCTTTACCTGCTGAGCCACCTCACTAGCCTAACTATGGTTTTATTTTGTTAAAGATTTATTTATTATGTATACAATGTTCTGGCATATATGCCTTAACACAAGAAGAGGGCATCAAATTCCATTATAGATGGTTGTGAGCCACCATGTGGTGCTGGGAAATTGAACTCAAGACCACTGGAAGAGCAGCCAGTGCTCTTAACCTCTGAGCCATCTCTCAAATGTTTTTTTTATGTAAGACATTCCATTGACCAGAGGTGTACAGCAAAGTCTGCTCTCTAAACTGTCTGGTCCCATTTACCCTATTTATAACAAGGTTAAGGACTAACAAACTTAAATTAGACTAGACCCCTTAAAATTGCCAAGGTTGATTTGAAGAAAGTCCTACTGTGTATTGACCTCTGTACCTGGGAAAGAAGATACTCTCCACCACGTAGAAGTCTTGCATGAGGACATCTCGCTCTGGCTTGGTACTCAGGCTGCCCACAGTGTGGGTGATGCCTAACTGGATGGCACCTTTCAAGGCTGATGAAGTTGTCTAACAAACAGTAAAGAAATTACAGAAAATGTTGTCATATCAAGTATACCCAAAGTCTGGGCATGGTGGCACATGCCTATAATCCCAGAACAGAGAAGAAGGACTATCTTAAATTCAAGGCCGAAGACCCTGTATTTCAACTCTGAATCCCCTAAAAGAAAAACAAACAAACAAAAGCCTAAGCATACCAAAAATGACCAAGGAAACATCTGGGCATGGAGGAGCATACCTGGAATTCGACCACTTAAGTGATTAAGACAAGAAAGTAACAAATTTAGATCAGCTTGAGTTATACCCGGTCTTAAGAAACTAAACCAATCAACCAAACCCACAAAACTCATGATGGAAATGTAAGAAGAAACACTTGAAAGCAAATGACCTTCCAATAGTTTAGATAGAATTTAGACTATCCCAGTCCTTCACTTTGCAGTTAAACCTAGAAATAATTAGGAAACAGTAAAGAGTCAGAGTAGCCAGGGAGGACCATCTGTGCTGGCCTCAGTTAGGGAAAAGCTCCATATTACTACTATCTGCCTTTTTATTTTGTATTGGGCCCCTCCAAACGTTTGAGTCATCTGATAAACAATATAACAAAAATTAACAGAGATTCTGATTTGACTGCATACTTATAGAAGCTTTGGTCCTCTGAAAGAAGGACAAGAACACTAAAGTAGTGAAAACACACACAAAAAAAACCCTTTTGCTTTGTTTTGTGAAACAGGGTTTCTCTGTGTAGCCCTGACTACTGGAACGCACTCTATAGCCCAGGTTGCCCTCAAACTCACAGAAATCCGCCTGCCTCTGCCTCCTGAGTGCTGGGATTAAAGACAGCCATGAAAATCCTCTTATTAAAAAAGAAAACACAGCCAGGAATAGTGGTGTGTATTTTTAATTCCAACACTTGAGAGGCAGAAGCAGATGGATCTCTGGGCATTTGAAGGCCAGGGTGGTCTACATGGAGTTTCAGGTCAGCCAGGACTACAAAGACAGACAGACAGACAGACACACACACACACACACACACACAAACCATCACACATAAAAAATTTAACTTGTGTATGGGTGTTTTGCCTGAATGTATGTCTATGCACCACATACCAGCAGCATCCTGGTCAGAAGAAATCCAATACTGCGGGACTGAGGATACTGGAAACTTTCTAGTCACTTCGCAAATCACCATTGTTAGAATGTATGAATTTGCGGAGCCAGGAGGTGGTGGTGCACGCTTTTAATCCCAGCACTCAGAGGCACAGGTAGGTGGATTTCTGTGAGTTCGAGGCCAGCCTGGTCTACAAGAGCTAGTTCCAGGACAGGCTCCAAAGTTACAGAGAAACCCTGTCTCAAAAAACCTAAAAGAAAGAATGCACAAACTTGCTTGGTACTCCCAGGCAACTTGAGACTAAAATCTCAAATTAAGAAGAATCAGAAAAGCAATAGCTCAGCAGTTAAGAGCACTTGCTGCTCTTCCAGAGGGCACAAGCAACCACATAGTGACTCATAACTCTAACTGAATATAACTCCAGTTTGAGGGGATCCAACAACCTCTCTGGCCTCTTTGGGCACCAGGCATGTGGTGGTACACAGACATACATGAAGACAAAACATGCATAATACTAAAAATAATAATAAATTCAGTCAGGCAGTGGTGGTGCATTCCTTAAGTCCCAGCATTCAGGAGGCAGGGGAAGGTCAGTCTGGTTTACAGAGTAAATTCCAGGACAGCCTGGTTTACACAGTGAATTCCAGGCCAGTCAAGGCTAAATAGAGAGACCTTGTCTCAAATAAAACAAAACCAAACCACAAACCAAATAAATAAATAAATAACAAGGAAAACCAAATGGAATAGTTTGTAGAGAGCAGTATCAAGAATAGTACTAGCCATGCAAGGCAGTGCATACCTCTGCACTTGGGAAGCAGAGGCAGGCAGATCTCTGAGTTTGAGGCCAGCCTGGTCTACAGAGTGAGTTCCAGGAAACCCTGTCTTGAAAAACCAAAAACAAACAAACAAAAAAGAACAGTACTGGCCAGGCCTGGTGGCTCTCACCTATAATCTAAGCACTTGAGAGGCTAAGAAGACTACCAGGAGTTCAAGGTCAACCTCAACTACAAAGTGAGTTCCAGACCACCCTGTGTTAGAATGAGACACCATCTCAAAAAAAGCAAACTATAACAAAAACCAACATGGTAACATGCCCCTGGTGTGTTACCAAAGTAAGGCATTGCATCTAATCTGTCCAGACTTACCTTTTTATATGTAGTCTCTCCAGAGGAATCAACACCTCGGTGGCCTATTTTCTTGACAGGCATGACAGAGGCATAAGGTCCCTAAACAGAAAGAATTAAAATTACCATATGGCCAAGTAGTGGCCCCAGCATTATAACCCCAGCATTTGGGAGGATGAGTTAACTTGTTAGTGCAAGACTATCTTAGGCTACACAGTGAGCTAAATGTTAACCTGTGGTACATAGTTGTGGCAGTCTCAAAAGCCCCAAAAGATAATAGTTTCTCATTCCCACATAATACGATAAACAGCTATAGTGATAGTATATAAAAATAATCGAGTCTGGAAACATAGCTCAGTAGTTAAGGACACTTGTTGCTCTTAGAGAAGTCCCAGGCTTACAAGCCCCTTAACTCCTGCTCCAGGGGATCTGAAGACCTCTTCTGACCAATTTGGGCACCAGGCAAGCACAAGAGCATATACATAACTGCTAGAAAACATTTACACAAGTAAAATAAACAGCCATCCCACTTTCTGTCCCCCAAACAAATCAGAAAGTTGGGATACGTTCAAGGTTAAGAATATCTGCTGCTCTTCGGGAGGACACCTGGGTTCAATCCCAGCACCCACCTGGCCACTCAAAACCACTTGTAACTCCAGTCCAGAGGAACCCAACACTTTCTTTGGTCCTCCATGGGTACCAGGCACACATATGGTGCACATAAGTAGAGAAAACATTCATACAAATTAAAGTAAAATCCATAAATCTAAAAAAACGTAAAAAGAGTAATAAAAAAAAATAGGCACAAGACTAACACCAGCACTTGGGAAGTAAATGCAAGCAGATCTCTGAATTCGAGGTCAGCCTAGTCTACAAAGTAAGTTTCAGGACAGCAAGCGCTACAAAGAGAAACCCTGCCTCAAACACAACACAAACAAGGAAACAAAAGCTTTACAGGAGGCCGTCTATCAGCCTTGAAGAGGCTGTCAAGTATATGAGACTTTGTATGACAGCTCCAGAACCAGACAGGAATAAAGCCACCAGAGCAGACTCTAACTATACTCCCAGGGGTCTATATGCTGGTACAGCAATCACCAAGTTAAATTTCAAGTCATTAATATCCATCAAGTTAGAAAACCAGAGGACAAGACTAGTGAAAACAGTATGCCACAATCTCAAAACCTAATAATCAAGGCCCTTAATGCAAGGGCAGGGTAAGAGATCATGGTAGTGAAAAACCCAGTCAGTTCTTGGGAGGATAGAGGTGGGATGACCAGAAGTTCAAGTCCAATCTTGGTCACATAGCGAGTTTGAAGCTATATGAGGTCTAAAATAATATCTAAAACAATAAGATGTATATATAGTATATCTTTCAAAGACTTGAAAGAAAGTCTAAAAAAAAAAAGAAAAAGAAAAAGAAAACCCTAAAATCTAAGAAAAAAAATGCCAGTTCAAGATTCTGAACCCTGACACAAGTACAGGAGTGAAACAAAACTAGGGTGGGAGGGCCTAGGAAATCTCCATGTGGGGAAAGGATAGCAAATTGAAAATACTCTGCATAGGAAAGACAGGTATAAATATAGCCACAATCTCAATATATAGGAGGCTGAGGCAGGGGACTACCAAATGTTATAAGTTAGCTCATGCTATACAGTCAATACCAGACTAGCCTGCCCAAGTACAGAGGGAGACTGTCTCCAGAAAAGAAACAATGATCAGGCATATGGCTCCTCTTCAAGAGTGCCTGCTCAATCTGTGAGCAGTCTGGTGTGATGGTACATGCCTGTAATACCAACACTCAGGTGGGGGAGGCAGAGGCTCTGGAGTTTAAAGCCAGCCTCAGAGGCCTTAAACAAAGAACAGTGGAAGGCCAGACTTGGTTAATTGAGACCCTGCCTCAAAATTAAGTAAACAAATAATATTCCAGTAAAACTCAAAAACAAAAGATATACTCAATCAATATAAGATATTATAGCTGGGGGTGGTGGCATGCACCTTTAATGCCAGACTTTTCTGTAGTGTGGTTTTTGCACTAAATCTTGTACCCTAGTCTAAAATTATTTGTACTTTTGCCTTGTTTTGCTTTTTCAGACGGTTTCTCTGTAGCACTGCAGCGTGTCCTGGAACTCACTCTGTAGAGCAGGCTGGCCTCAAACTCACAGAGGTCCATCTGCCTCTGCCTCCCGAGTGCCGGGATTAAAGTCATATGCCACCACCGCCCAGTCATTATTTTTGACAACTGTTGTGTTTAGAAATATGAGATTATGATTCTTTTTAAGAAATTGCATGTTTTTCCTTGAATAAATTAAATTAACAAGTCAAATAAATGTTTCTCCCCGCCCCCACACGAGGATCCTATCTAATTCTCCAAGACATAAGCAAAGAGAAAATCATAGCCATGTCTAACCCATGGTCTACATACAGCTCAAGACAACTTCAAATATGACCCAATACAAAACCATAAACTTACTTAAGATATTTTTTCATTTTCTTTTTTTAAAGATTTATTTGTTTGCTTGTTTATTTTCTTTGTGTGGGGGCTCTACCTGTATGCATACCTTTATGCCAGAAGAGGACATCAGACTCCTCAATAGATGGTTGTGAGCCACCATATGGTTGCTGGGAATTGAATTCAGGGCCTCTAAAGGAACAGCCAGTGCTTGTAACCACTGAGCCATCTCTCCAGGCCTTCTTTTTCATTTTTTGTAACTCAACTACATGGTTCTCAAGTATGAACTCTGCAGGTGACAGCAGTGTGTCGTGGGGTCAGAAGTTTGGCCATACCTGGACAGCAATCCTTCTATGCCAGAATTATGCTTTTAGCAAACCAAGAATCAATTATAAAAAAACAAACAAAACCTCACCTCAGGACCTGTGGCTCTCTTCATTCCAGATGCTGCTGCTTCAAGAAAAGAAAAAGAAAAAAGAAAAAAGAAAAGAAAAATGTTAAGTACATATAAACACAGTCGCGAAACCCCTACCAAACTCACTTTGGAGACCACGGTTTAAGTCAAACAAAACTAAACATGGTCATGAACTATTCACTGCCTCTTGCACTAATACCAAATCCTTTTAGATAGCACTTTGTTTTTTTGGTTTTTGGGGTTTTTTTTTGGGGGGGGAAGTCAGGGTTTCTGTGTGTAGCTTTGGAGCCAGTCCTGAAACTGTAGACCAGGGTGGCCTTCAACTCAAGAAATCCGCCTGCCTCTGCTGAGATTAAAGTGCTGGGATTAAAGGTGTGCATGCATCCCCAACTGCCTGGCTGAATAGCATTTTTAAAAAAACAGCCTCATTTAAAATCAAATCTACTGACCTATCTATTGTGTGTATAGCCTTGATCATCCGTGTAGACAGCAAAGACAACTCTGGAAAGCTAGTGATTCCACCTTGTGTTTGTTTGCTCTGGAGGCAGTCTCCTTTCTGCCTCGATGATGTTTACTTCCTGGTTCCTGAGCCTTCCTGCTATAATTACAAAAGTGAGGCACCAGCTTCCAGGGTTAAACTTGAGTACTTAGGTTTGCATGACTATTTTACCAGCTGAGTCAACAGCATTTTAAAATGTTCTTTCTTCCTCTTCTATACTTGCAAGGGCCTTATACATATCCCGTTCTTTTCTGTTCAAGACAAGGTTTTTCTGCTCTGCGTAGTTTTGGCTGTCCTAAAACAAACTTTGTAGACCATGTTGGCCTCAAGCTCAGCGGTCTGCCTACCTCTGCCTGAGGTTAAAGGTCGCATATTGTATATTCCATTCTTATTCTATCCCCCCTTTCTAACTCACATGGTCATATTTGTTAAGAAAAAATAAAAGGGGCATCTCCGTCGGCGCAAAGAAATTCAATTAGGTCAGATCAAACCAAATTAAAATTTTCATCGTTTTATTAAATACAGCGCTCTCAGGTGGCCAAGTGCATGGTGGAGAGACAGGGCAGTGGTGAGCACATGCAAACCCAGAACCATGTGTTCCTCCTCTGGGAGCCCACTTAAATACACTGTGGGAGTGGTCCTGACTCCAGGGAGGGGTCAGGCAGGACCAGGCACGCTGGGATTTGGAGTCCAGACTAATGCAACTCCCAGCCCCCCCCCGGGGGGGGACACCTGGGGCTACACTCCAGACTTAACAATATTCTCTTTTTATAATTTATCATTATGTGTTTGGTATGTGTGTCATGTGAGCCATGACATACATGTGGTGGAGTGAGTTCTCTTTCACCTTTATGTGAATGCTATGGATCAAGCTCAGGTTATCAAAAGCTTTACCCACTGAACCATCTCACCAACCCACCGTTACTATTTTCAATTGGAAACATTTCTGTTCTTTTTTTCTTTTTGGAGGATGGGGAGGGGGAAGGAGTTAGAGACAGGGTTTCTCTGTGTAACTCTGGCTGTCCTGAAACTTACTCTAGACCAGGATGGCCTCCAACTCAGATATCCACCAGCTTCTGCCTCTCAAGAGCTGAAATTAAAGACCACTACAACAAGCAACTGTTCTTAATACATTTAATCATCAGAGAAAATGTCAGTGATACATGGCAGAAAGAGAGAAGGTCCAAGAGACAGATACCCAAGGAGCTCGGTCAAGTAGCACTGTCTATAGTTCTAGCACTTCAGAGGCCGAAGTAGGATTACCAAAGTAGAAAGCCTGCTAGCTCAAGGCCAGAGTATGCTACATAGTAAACTCCAAGGCCAAACAAAACAATAAAAAGATTTACCTCCATAGATAAGACCTGAACAAATACTTGCCTAGAACATGTTAAGATCTGAATCTATTTCCTAGTACTGGGGGGGGGGGGGGTATGCCTGGGAGACCTAACAGTACTAGCCTGTAATTCCAGCACTTGGAAAATGGAGGCAAGGTCATACTAGGTTACACAGTGAATTCAAGGAGAATCTGAATCATGTGACTGTCTCATACAAATAATAGAGTAGACTACGTCCATCATAAATTTTTCCTAGTATTTATTTAAAATATCTTCAGGAAACTGAGGAATGATGGTGCACGCCTTTAATCCCAGCTCTTGGGAAGCAGAGGCAGGGGGATCTCAGTTCAAAGTCAACCTGATTTATAAAGTGAGTTTCAGAACAGCCAGGACTTGGGAAAACAAACAAAAAGACAGGGTCTCACATAGTCAAGGCTAGCCTCTAACTCCTGATCAAACACATACCAAAACTAGTCTTAAACACCTGACCACCCTGCCTCCACTTTCTGAGTACGGACTGAGACTACAAGTACATACCATCACACCTACCTGGTAATATACAACTTATTAAAGCTTACAAATATGTCTCATCTGACTCTTACTACAAGGAGTGGAGGCTATTGAAATTAGGATTTTGAGATACATTTACCTAAACTTGTTTAGATGCTGAACCAGCAAGATGGGTCAGTGGGTGAAGGTGCCTGCCATCTAAGTCTGATCCCAGGGCACATGGTGGAAGGAGAGAACAAGCACCTGCAATTTTTCCTCTGACCTCCATAAGCGTGTCATAGCACCCCACAACCTCCCACACACAAATAAATGTAATAATAATCATTTTAAAATGTAAATAGAAGCCTTAAGAGAAAATTTCAATAATAATTCTTATTATTGAGTGTTTATTAACTTGTTTGTTCTTTTGCAGCACCAGGGAATAAGGCTAGGAATGTCACTTAGTCCCAAAATGGCAAAAAAAAAAGGAATCAACTTTCACAAGTTGCCCTTTGACCGCCCATATATGCACTGTGGCATACACACCCTAACACACATGCAGCCACAATAAACAAATAAATGTTTTACCACTGAATTGCATGTCTGGCCACAATTATTTTTAAGTTTGTAGATACAATAATACTGTGATTGTTACAACATTCTACTCCCCAGAAAGAAGACTATTTATCTATAAAAATACTTTCTCCCCCATTTTGGTTTTAGAGGCAGTGTCTTCTGCAGCCAGACTGGTCTTTGATGGAGGAGGGTTATCTGTCTATTTTGTTAGTTTCATTGGTCAATAAAGAGACTGCCTTGGCCCTTTGATAGGACAGAAAATTAGGTAGGCGGAGTAAACAGAATAGAATGCTGGGAAGAGGGCAATGAGGCAGACGCCATGGAGCCAGCCACCAGGTCAGACATGCTGAATCTTTTCCGGTAAGCCACTACCTCGTGGTGCTACCACGAGATTATTAGAAATGGGTTAATATCAAGATATGAGAGTTAGTCAGTAACTAACTCTCTAGAGATAATGGGCCAGGCAGTGTTTAAATGAATATAACTTGTGTGTTATTATTTCTGGGGCTAAGCTAGCTGTGCGGGAGCCGGGCAGGATGAAAAGCAGGCCTGCCCATAGCTCCTTTCTACAGGTCTTCAATTTGATGCGTGGGTAATAATGACCTTGAGCTCCAGATCCTCTTGTATCCACCTCCCACATGATGGAACTGCAGCCTTGCACCACCATGCCCAGGTCTGCAGAAATATGATCTGAAGTGTTTGTTGGTGAAATTATAAAAGAACTGAACTTATTTAAGTCATTCCAAGGTAGGGAAGAGGGAGGTTTGGGGGGAGGGAAATGAAAAGAGAGCAAGAGCACATCAAAAGAACACCAAAACCTTTGCTTCACAAACAACACAGCTGGGCCTAGCCGGGCTTAGTAGTCCATGCCTTTATCCCAGCTTGGGGAGGTGCAGGGGAGAGGCAGGTTGATCTCCACGAATTCAAGGGCAGAATGGTCTACATAGCAAGTTCCAGGACAGCCTGGGCTACATAGTAAGACCTGCCTAAAAGAAAAATGGGGGGGGGCACTTAGGCAAGGCACATGTGTCTTTAATTTCAACACTGGGGAGACAGACGAAGGAGGATCTCTGCTTTCAATGCCAGCCTGGTCTTCATACCTCGTGCAGGAGTTCTTTCTGTTTGTGTGTTGCTTTCATTGTTAATGAATAAAGAAACTGCCATGGCCTAGTTGATAGGGCGGAACTTAGATAGGCAGAGAAAACAGAACTGAAAGCTGGGAGGAAGAAGGGCAGAGTCAGAGAAAGTCATGGATCCTCTGCCTGAGATGGATGCTAGTTAGAATCTCCGGTAAGCCACTGCCACATGGCGATACTCAGATTAATGGAGATGGGTTAAACCAATATGTAAGAGTTAGCCAATAAGAAGTTAGAGCTAATGGCCAAGCAGTGTTTTAATTAATACAGTTTCTGTGTGGTTATTTTGGGTGTAAGCCAGCCGGGCAGCTGGGACAAACAAGGGGCTGTCTCCTTACAGCACATACCAAGTTCCAGGACAGTCAGGACTAAATAAAGAGACCTTGTCTCAAAACTAAAAGAATAACAAAAGGCTGGAGAGGTGGCTCATAGGTTAAGAGCACTGGCTGCTCTTCCAGAGGTCATGAGTTCAATTCCCAGCACACGCAAGGTGGCTGACAACCATCTATAGTGAGATCTGGCGCCCTCTTCAGATGTGCAGGCACACATGCAGGCAGAGCACTGAACATATAATAAACAAATAGATCTTTAAAAAAAAAAGACAAGAGTAACAAGAAAAAAGTTGAGTCGCTGTTGTGTACTAGCAATCCCAGCACTTGGAAGGGTAAAGCAAGATTACAGTGAGGTCCTGGCCAGCTTGGGATACATGGTTCTAGGCCAGCAAAGGACTAAATAGCAAGACTTTTACACAAAAATAAGCAAGAGTCCAGTGCGGTGGTGTGTATCTTTGATCTCAGTACTCTGCAGGCAGAGGGGCAGGTGGGCTTGAGTTCAAGGTCAGCCTGGTCTACACACAGAAAGACCCAGGACAAACAGGGCCACAAAGAGATTCCATCTTAAAAGAATAAAACATGAAATAAAATAAAAAGGAATTAATTAAGTGGAATTTGAGAACTTAGCTCCCCTCTTGTCACAAATGAAAGCTATCTGTCCACCTTCAAGCCAATATACAATAAACATTAAAGATAGAGTTTCTCCATGAAGCCCTGGCTGTCCCAGAACTCAATCTGTAGACCAGGCTGGCCCTGAACTCAGAGATCTGCCTATTTTTGGCTCCCCAGTGCTGGGACTAAAGGCATGTGCTGTCACTCACTGCCCAGCCAGATATGACTTTGAAAGGGTTTCTCTATGTGGCCCTGGCTGCCCTGGAATGTTGTAGACCAGGCTGGCCTCAAACTTACAGAGATCCACCCGCCTGCCTCCATCTCCCAAGTGTTGGGATTAAAGGCTTACACCACCACTGCCTGGCACTTTTTACAAAAGAAAAAGAAACCTGGGTGTGTGGTGGTACATGCCTTTACCCACAGCACTTGGGGGAACAGAGGCAAGTGGATCTCTGTGAGTTCAAGGCCAGCCTGGTCTACAAATTGAGTTCCATGACAGTCAGCACTATGGAGAGAAACCCTAGCTCAAAAACAAAACAAAAAAAAATAGCATTTTATTTTGCGATGGAGTCTTGCTATGTTGCTCAAATGATCCTCTCACCTTAGCCTTCTAAGGAGCTTCCAGCATACACACCTGGCTCAGAGAGTACAGGTATTCTTTATGGTTTTGGTGTTCTCTACTCAGGCTGCCCTCACTAACATATAGCAATTCTTCTGCACTAGTCCTTCAAGTGCTAGGATTACATGAACAGACTACCAAACACATTTTAGAAGGAACTTTTTTTTTGTTGTTTTTGCTTAAGATATTAGTGGGACCAGACGTGGTAGCACTTGGAAGGCAGACACAGGCAGATGGCTGACTCCAAGTTTGAAGTCAGCCTGGTCTAAACAGAGTGTTACATGACAGCCAGGACTACATAAAGAGACTCTTCTCTCAAAAAGAAAAAACAAAAAGTAAGTCAGCCAGGATTAAACATGCCAGCACTCAGAAGGCAGAGGCAGTCAGATCTCTGAGCACAAGGTCAGCCTGAGTTACAAGAGACCTTGTCTCAAAAGAACAAAAGCATGGCTGGCAGGATGGCTCAGTGAGTACTAGTTATGTAAGTCTGCCTATCTCAGTTCATCTTCTGAACACAGGTACAAGTGAGAGAATTGAGTCTACGGGTGTCCTTTGCCCTCCACAAATGCATGTCGCCACACAAATCTCTCCCTCTCACACATGTACACAATAAATTTTACTAATAAAACAATAAAAAATTTAAAACAAAACAGCATGACTTTTCACTGCTATGTTATATTAGATGAAAAGAAGACTTCCAATAGATAAACACAAGAGTTTCTTTTAGATATCTTATACTTATCTACAAGATCAGTTATTAATTCTTGACAAAAACATATGTTAACAGGGCTAGAGAAATGGGTTATCAACTAATCACTGACTGCTTTTCCAGAGGACCTGGTTCAATTCCCAGCACTCACATGGCAGCTCACAACCATCTGCAATTGCAGCTTCAAGGGATTCCATACTTCTTGCCTCTACAGGCATTAGGCACACAGCAGGTACACAGAAATACATGCAAGAAAACACCCATACACACAAAATAATAAAATAAAATAAATCATTTTTCAAAACTGCATGTTAACTATCAAAAGAGTTTCTGAAGGAGTGACTAATAATTCACACACTAAGTACGCTTGCGAGAGTTCAGAATTTTGATGCTTCTAAAAGAGATCAGAAAGATTAAAGTTCTTTTCTGTGCTAGTCTCTCCTTGGAGGACTTCTGGTTCAAAGAGAATACATTCAGCAAGAAACACCTAGTTTACAGCCAAGTTAGTTCACACAAATTAGCAAGGGGAGAGGAGGCAATCTAGCAGAGTGTTGCTCTTCTTCTATGATCAAGGCACTGGGTTTGATTCCCAGCACCAGAAAAATAAGACTAGCAGGAGCAATAACAACATAGTGGGTAAGAATATGGGCTCCAGAAAAGAGAGATAGAGAGAGAGAGAAAAGAATAAGAGTTTTACAATTCAGGCATTTAGATTTGCTAGGTCTTAACACAGGATTCAACATTTACTAAGTAGGTAAATTGGGCAGTTTGGTTAAAGCTCTCTAGGCCCTGGTTACTTCCTTCATAAAATGTAAAAATAAGGCCTGGAGATAATACAAACTTTTCTGTTGTTTGTTTGGTTTTTGAGATAGAGTTTCTCTATATTACTGTCCTGAGACCAGGCTGGCCTCAAACTCACAAGATTTACCTGTCTGCCTCCCAAGTGCTGGGATTAAGGCATGCACCATCACAACCCGGCAATACAAACTATCTTTGCTAGAGTATACTCAAATCTATAGGGTCAATCTCCTGCAAGTTCACCCCATCCACTACCAAAACAAGAACAGGGGGAAAAAAGAAAAAGAAACCACAGGAATAGCATCAAGTACCTCCACAGAGTTGCTGTAAGAATCAAACCCCAGGGGCTGGAGAGATGGTTCAATGGTTAAGAGCATTGCCTGTTCTTCCAAAGGTCCTGAGTTCAATTCCCAGCAACCACATAGTGGCTCACAACCATCTGTAATGGGGTCTGGTGCCCTCTTTAGGCATGCATGTAGACAGAATATCAGAATATTGTATACATAATAAAAAAATAAATATTTAAAAAAAAAGAATCAAACCCCATAGACTTATAGTAATTGTCAAGAAACACTATCAGTTATCATTGTGAATGATTATAACTACTTGTTTGGTCTTTTTTTTCCCAAGATAAGGTCTCACTGTGTAGCCCATCTCCATCTACAACTCACTGGTTGGCAGTTCTCCTTCCTGAGTACTGGGATTAAAGCCATGAGACTCTGCTTAGGTGTAAGCAAACATTTTGAAAACCATCTACAGGATTGGAAAACTCAAGAGGAATAAGTGTAACATAAATAGAAGAACTGAACTAATAAAAAAAATTCACAAGGAAAAATCTGGGACTAATGCAGTGAAACAAAATCGAGAAGGGTACGTATCCATGTTAAGACAGCATCGTTCTGGCAGAGGAACACCACATACTATAACTGTTAGGGAAGAGCTGGCTGCTAGCTACTACAAGGAGCTCATGCTTCTTCAGCACAGACACACATTGGATCTACCTCTCTTACGGTGGACCCCACAGCAGAGAAAGCTGAAACCTGATAAGGGAAAACAGAAAGTTATCACTTATTCTGGAGTACCATTTGCTTACAATAGACTAAATATATTCACATTAGTTAATAAAAACCCATTCGTACATAATGGCATTCAGTTTCCAGCACCACACTGTAAACTGACTGTTTTTGTCATTCTAGGTTAAATTGCTCCTATCCAAGAGACATAGTCCTGGCACAAAAATTCCAGTAGCCGCCAGGTGGTAGTGGCGCACACCTTTAATACCAGCACTCACGTGGAAGAGGCAGGCAGATCTCTGTGAGTTCAAAGCCAGCCTGGTCTACAAAGCTAGTGCCAGGGCTATTATACAGAGAATGCCGGTTTTGAAAAAAGTAAAATAAATAGATAAATAAAATTTAAAAATTCCAGTAACCACAAAACTTTTATTCCAAATCATTTAACTCTCCAGTAAATTCCAACTGGATGAACTTTTCAGATCTAAAGCTATTCTATATAGAGCGCATATATAAAGATAGTTATTGTACATAAGTGTATATAAGAAGTATAAATGTACAGGTACTGTATAGGAAAGAACATACGTAAAGAAGAATAAATCACAAGGTAGTTTAAAACAGGACTATATAACCATTACTTTATATCAAATAACCATTATTTTGAATGTATGTTTATTGATAACTTAGATAGCGTGTCATAATAAAAACAAAAAACTTCAGTCAGGGTCTTACAAGTCCAGCCTAGCCTTGAACTCAGAACCTTCTGCCTCAGCTTTCCAAAATCTGGAATTACAGGTGTGAACCACTATACCCAGAAAAGAGTTGCTGTAAAAGAAAGTACGGTAAGAGCTGATGGTGACTGCCTCTACCCAGCACCCACAGCTCACTGCTGTTTGCAACTCCAGTCCAGGGAACAGATGGCCTCGTTTGGACTCTGGAGGCATTGCACACATGTGGTACACAGACATACACGTAGGCAAAACACCCATATGCATAAGAACAAAATGGGAAAAAGAGTATGATAAACTTGAAAACAACTATACATATACTTATCCATATGTAAAAGACCCTCAAATGACAATGAATACATGCTGGTATCAGCTTAATTTGATTAGTTTCTATTTTTCATGAACCATAAATTAACCTTTTATAAACAGCATGTTGACTCTTTTGTTGTTGTTGTTGTTTGTTATTTTTTTTGTTTTTTCGAGGCAGGATTACTCTGTCGCTTTGGAGACTGTCCTGGAACTCCCCTCAAACTCAGAGATCCACCTGCCTCTGCCTCCCAAGGGCTGGGATTAAAGACGCCACCAACGTCTGGCTCAGCATGTTGTTTTTTAAAGGTTGATATTTTTGTTGTTTTTCAATTACAGGGTTTCTCTGTGTATCCTTGGCTGTCCAGGAACTGACTCTGTAGACCAGGTGGCCTGCAACTCACAGAGATCCGACTGCTGGGACTAAAAGGCATGCACCACCACTACCTAGTTTAAGACTGATTTATTTTTATTTTATATGTATGGGTATTTTGCCTTTGTACACCAGAGGGTGTTAGATCCCCTGGAACCAGAGTTACAGACAGCTGTGAGCTGACATGTGGGTGCTGGGAATTGAGGATGGGTCCTCTGGAAAAGCAGTCAGTGTCCTTAACCACTGAGCCATCTCTCCAGCCCAAGAAGTATGCTAATCTGTATACTGCAAACTAAAGAGACACAAAGAGTAAGCTTCAGTGTCATTCTCTTTGTTTAAAAACCTTTAGTTCCGGGGGCTGGAGAGATGGCTCAGTGGTTAAGAGCATTGTCTGCTCTTCCAAAGGTCCTGAGTTCAATTCCTAGCAACCACATGGTGACTCACAACCATCTGTAATGAGGTCTGGTGCCCTCTTCTGGCCTGCAGACATACACACAGACAGAATATTGTCTACATAATAAATAAATAAATAAATAAATAAATTTTTTAAAAAAAAACCTTTAGTTCCAACATTCCAGTATTCACCAGCTACCCAACAAACCACTACCACCACCACCCAAACACATATAAACTAAGGTTCTTAACAAAATCACTGTCCCATGCTACAAAAATAAGTTAGAAAGGAAAATAAGGTGAGAAAGTCAGGCAGTGTTGACACATGCCTTTAATCCTGGCACTCAGAAAAAGGCCTTGCAAATTCAAGGCCAGTCTGGTCTACAAAGCAAGTTCCAGGACAACTAGGACTGTTACACAGAGAATCCCTGTCTCAAAATACAAAAACAAAAACAAGAACAACAACAGGCTGAAAAATCATTGTTACTAAAAATAATTTCAGAACAATTGAAGCAGCCACATCAAATACCAAAGTACAGACAATCAATTCTTTCTCCCTTCCCTACCTTTACAGTTTTTGAGCAAAGTCTTGTTTTGGTGACTCAGTCTGGCCTCAAACTCCTCCAGCCTCTGCCTCCCAAGTGCTAGGATTACAAGCACATACCACTACACAATTTTGTCTGTTTCTCTCCTAGATTTATTTATTTATTTATTTGGTTGGTTGGCTTTTTTGAGACAGGGTTTCTCTGTGGCTTTGGAGTCTGTCCTGGAACTTGCTCTGTAGACCAGGCTGGCCTCGAACTCACAGAGATCTGCCTGCCTCTGCCTCCCGAGTGCTGGGATTAAAGATGTGTGCCACCACCGCCCAGCTATTTATTTTTAACTTATACATGCATGATTATTCTGCCTATCTGTATATCTGTGCACCATGTGCATATTTGGTATCTGTGGAGGCCAGAAGGGGGTTTCAAGTTCCCTGGAACTGGAGTTACAGGAAGTTATGATCCGCCATTATGGGTGCTGGGTTCTGAACCTAGGTTCTCTGGAAGAGCAGCCAGTAGTTTTAACTGCTGAGTTACCTCTCCTTCCGACCTTTAAAACAAACAAACATACAAACAAACAGGGTCTTATTACCTAGGTGGCCTGGAACTCACTAAGTAGCCCAATCTGGTTTTGAACTCACAGTAGTCCCACCTCAGTCTCTCAAGTTGCTAAAATTGCAGGTATGTACTACAACACCTAGCTGTTTAAAACTTCTGTGTAACTCTCTACCAGTTTAGTCCTTTGTAGCACCCTGTCTTGTGTTTGTGGAGGAAAAGATACTTGAAGGACTGCTTCCAGTCACTTTGCCAATCACCATTCTTAGTCTCTACAAACTTGCTTGGTAATACCAGGCAATCGGAAACTTTATCAGATTAAGACGATTAGAAGACTTAAAAAACAATAACAGGGGTTGGAGAGTTAGCTCAGCAGTTAAGAGCAGTGCCTGCTGTTCCAGAGATCCTGAGTTCAATTCCCAACAACCACATGATGGCTCACAACCATCGGTGGCAAGATCTGGTGCCCTCTCCTGGCCTGCAGAACACTGTATATATAATGAATAAATAAATCTTTAAAATAATAATAATAATAATAATAAAATGGGGGATCGAGAATGGATGGCTCAGCAGTTAAAGAGAACTGGCTGCTGTTCCAGGGGACCCTGCTACCAATATGGTAGATCACAATTGTCTGTAACTCCAGTTTCAGGGAATCCAATACCCTCTCTGGCCTCTGTGGTCACTTTCATATGTGGTATATGAAGGCAAAAACACCCATAACACTAAAAATAATATTAAATTTATAAAAGAAAAAATATCAGAAAAGAAAGAGGAGAACCAGGTAGTGGTGACGCACACCTTTAATCCGTGCTCAGGAGGCAGAGGTAGCTCTTGGTGAGTTCGAGGCAAACCTGGTCTACAAAGCAAGTTCCAGGACAACCAGGACTGTTACATAGAGAAATCCCGTCTCGAAACAACAAAACAACAACAAAAAAGAAACTCAAGGGTTAATTAAGGGCACTCACTATACTTCCAGAGGACCTGAGTTCTATTCCTAGAATCTACAACAGGGGGCAGCTTGCAACTCTAGTTCCAAGAGATTCAAATGTCCATTTCTGGCCTCCTTGGACACGACATTCACTCACAGATACACACACAGATACACATAAATTTAATAAAAGTGAATCTCTAAAAATAAAGAGGTTATAATTTAAACAAAGACATCTTCATATAGTATGTAGTTCTGAAATGAGCTGGGCTCTCTTTAGTATGTGGAACAAAACAGGGTTGGCCTCAATAGCAAAGCCTCTCCCAGCACTTTCAGAGGAGAAGCATTTCCTTTGGAGATGAGATGACATCATCCACCAGTCGAGAATCTAAAAGACACTGTGGAACTGACTTCAGTGTTTGAAGCACACATATAATTTGTGGATGCTTGAGGCTAGCCGGACGTGCATTCTTCAGACAACTAGTTTTGCCTGAACAGGTCATAGACAAGGTATTTCAGAGACTCAATTCAATGCTTACCAATAACACAATTTAAATGTTTCACAAAGTAAAATACTAACTCTTAAAAGCTAGTTTGGGAAAAAACAAACAAACAAACAAACAAAAAAGACCCTAAGATTAAAAAACAAACAAAAATCAGCAAATTAAAAAACTAAAAAATCTCTCTTCAACAATAATTTTAAAAAAAAAAGTAGTTTGTTTGCTGAAATATCCAGAACACTTCTTTGCTCCCCTAATCTGGAATACTGAAGATCATATCTATACCCTTCAGGCGGGAGGCACAGTATGTTCCCCAAAGAACACTCAGAAATATCAGCATGCTTCAGTGAAGAGCTGCAGATCATAGTCAGCTCTAAGTGACAATGAATGTTAAAAGAAGAAAGACAATGATACTGCCAAGACCTCAGAAATCTAAGACAAGAGGATCTCAAGCCCAAGGCCAACAGAGGCTAAATAGGAAGACTGTGCTTCAAGAGGTTAAACAATAATTCAGATTTAGAACTGGCAGGCATGGTGTTGCACACCTTTAGTCCCAGCCCTTGGGAGGCAGAGAGACTGGAGGATCTCTGTATTGGAGGCCAGCCTGTTCTACAGAGTGAGTTCCAGACCAGCCAGAGTTTCACAGAGAAACTTTGTCTTGAAACACCACTACCGACCACCCTCCACCCCGTGAAACAAACAAACAAAAACACCTGGACAATGCACTTTTAACTCTTGCACCCAGGGGACCAGGAGTTCAAGATCTGCCTTAGTACAAAGTGAATTTGAGGCCAGTTTAGATATATCATACTTTCTCAAAAGAAAGTTGAGGGAACAGGGACTGGACCACAACTACCTCCATAACAGTAACTGAATCAAAGCAATTAAAACCAAGCCACATGGCAAAGAAAAGCTCAATTTTTGTTTCCCAGCAAGTATCAATTTTCCTTTCACGGAACAGAAAAAGTCAGAAAAGTCAAGGAAGGGCCTAAAAATAAAAGCTCAAAATATAGTTTGAGCCAGGTAGTAGTGGCACACACCTTTAATCCCAGCACTCAGGATGCAGAGGCAATCAGATCTCTGTGAGTTCGAGGCCAGCCTGGTCTACAAATCAAGACCCCAGACATCTAGAACTGTTACACAAAGAAACCCTGTCTCGAAACACACACACACACACACACACACAAACACACACACACTAACAAAAAAAAAAACCCACAACAACTTTGAACTGAGACAGCAAAATGGTGCATCAGGTAAAGGCACTTACTATCAAGCCCAATGACCTAAATTCAATTCGCAGAATTCCCACGGTAGAAGGAGAGTACCAACTCCTCTGTGGCCCACAGCCGTTTTTCTGAATACACATGCACGCCCTGGCAAGCTCCACTACCACAGATCCAAAGAAACGCAGAAAACATTTGTTTCAGTTTCATCTACCAATTCTGTCACCTAATAGCCAATATATTGCCAGGAACGAGCCATAAGTTTACTAAGATCCTTTTGAATAGCATTCAATCACCCTTGTCTCTAGTAAAATTCTCTATTTAAACCTCAACTGCCCAATTTAGGAAATGAGGAGGTGAAATTAAAATTTACTTCTAATGAACTTTTACTTTCAGTACCACAAAAGCAAATTTCACCATATTCCTTGGCACCAATATTTTGCTCAAAATAATGAAAAAAAAAATCTGTCTTTTCTTTTTTTCCCCAAGACAGGGTCTCACTATGTAGTTCTGGCTGTCCTGCAACTCACTCTGTAAAATAGGAGGGTCTTGAATTTTGAGATTGGCCTACCTCTGCCTCCCAGGAGTGATGGGATTAATGGCTGGTGTCATCACAACCACTCAAGTCTTTTTTCTTTTTCTCTTCTTTTGAGACAGGGTTTCTCTGCATAGCCCTGGCTGTGCTGGAACTTGCTCTGCAGACCAGGCTAGCCTTGAACTCACAGAAATCCTCCTGCTTCTGCCTTCTGAATGCTGGGATTAAAGGCATGTGCCACCGCTGCTGGCTGCCAGCTGCCAAGTCTTAAAAGATCTGAGCCTTTTGAATTAGTCAGCCATAGTCAAGAGGCATTTAAGATTTTTTTTTTTTGACAGATTGCCACCTCCCAATCCTATGTCCAAATTTGGGCTTTTCTTTTGTGATGGAGAGTCTCTTTTGCTCTATAGTCCTAGCTAGCATGAAACTTTGCAAATCAGACTGGCCTCAAAGTTGTGCCAATACTCTTGCTTCTCCTGAGTCCTGGGAATCTGCAACTCAGGCATATGTCATCACCCTTCACTCTGGTTCTAGCTATCTGGAGTTTTGCAGGATTAATATACACATATTCCAGGGTGGTAGGGCTTGACTAGATTATGCTTGCATTCCATCCCGGAACTTGGGCGAGGGGGTGTATGTGAACAAAATGCACGCAAGGTTCAACAGAAAAAGTTTAGCTTTTACGATTTCAAATCAAGTATCAACTGCAAACGGCACTTTTCTGAACCAGCAAAATAAAAATATAAGCAGATGATAATGGAGCTTCCTTCAGGAAGTCTGCCTGAGACAGAATTAAAAAAATAATAATTATAACTCTGCCTTTTCTTTCTTTCTTTTGTTCAGATGCTGGCCCAAAACTGAGTGACGCTTCCTCTGAAACACCGAACTTGCTTAGTTTTTCTGACCTCCGTGGCTAACTTCAAAGGCATTACTTTGGGGGCTCAACAGTTACTGGATGTTCTTCAGGGAGGGGAATTCAGTTTCTAACACCTAAACTGATTGTTCAGAACCACCTGTAATTTCTGTTCCAAGATCCTACACCATCTCCTGACCTCTGGTAAGGTGGCATACACTAACACAGACAAATAAAAATTTGAGTTGCTCTCCATCTTTTACCTAGCAAATACTAGGATTTTCAGCTTGCCTGATCTGTTGTTTTCTCTCAAACTCTAACAAAATGGTCCCTATAGGTCAAATAAATAAATAAAAATATAACCCCTTTTATACAGGTTCTTATCAATGAGAACTTTACAGTTTAAGAGATTTGTTTGTTGTTTGGGTTTTTGTTTTGTTTTGATTTTTAAAGACAGGGTTTCTCTGTAACTTTTGAGCCTGTCCTTGTAGAGCACCACAGAGATCACCTGCCTCTGCCTCTCAAGGGCTAGGATTAAAGGCGTGAGCCCAGCCAAGAGATTTGTTAACCTACACTAAGCAGAGATGAGCTGATACAGTCTAGTTAGTCATATATTCTAAGAAAGTCCTCTTCTCCTTCCCTCATAACTCCGCTTAGCTACTTCATCTATCCTAATACCATTTCTGGAAAAGAATGTTGGGCTTAGTTTGGAATAAAGAGAGCCCCTCCACCTGGGTGACTACAGAGAAAACAGTGCACTTCACCAATATGTTTTTATCTTTGGCAAAAAAACAAAACAAAACAAAACACACACACACACACACAAAAGAGAAAGAAAACAAAATTGTAATTTTAATCTTCTTGCCTTTTCTTTTCTTTTCTTTTTTTTAAAGATGTATTTATTATTTATGTATACAGTATTCAGCCTCCATGCCTGCAAGCCAGAAGAGGGCACCAGATCTCATTATAGGTGGTTGTGAGCCACCATGTGGTTGCTGGGAATTGAACTCAGGACCTCCGGAAGAACAGTCAGTGCTCTTAACCTCTGAGTCATGTCTCCAGTCCCCTTTCCTTTTGTTTTAGGACAGGGTCTCATGTTACCCAAGCTGGCCTTGAACTCTCTACCCTGCTTTCTGTACCACCACACCGGGCCTTCCTTGCTATCTTCTGTATTCATTTATTTACTTTATATGCACCATGTACATGCCCTTGTTATCTTCTTCATGCCATGTAAGGTAAGGAAGGATACTCAAAAATTTTAAGACATTTGAAGGCAGAAACAGGCCTACTTACTTACCAAAAGTAAGCCTGGTCTACATACCAAGCTCCAAGACAACTATGGCTACATAGTGAGATTCTGTCTCAAAGGAAAAAACTTCAAAGAGAAAAAGGTTAAACGTCAGGTGGAGGTGAGTTCAAGGCCAGCCTGCTCTACAGAATGAGTTCCAGGACAGTCAGGGCTACACAGTGAGGGGAAAAAAAAAAAAAGAGGAAAGAGTTTAACTTAAAAGAATAAAAATAACACTAGGCAGTGTCATCCACCTGTACTCTCAGCTCAGGAGGCTGAAGCAGGAAAATTATAAATTAAGAGACCAACCTGGGTAGCACAGGAAGACTCATCTCAGAAACAGATAGATAGATAGATAGGTAGGTAGGTAGGTAGGTAGGTAGGTAGGCAGAAAGAAAGAAAGAAAGAAAGAAAGAAAGAAAGAAAGAAAGAAAGGTTGTTGGTGGCTCACTCCCTTATCTCAACTATAGGAAGATTATTGCAGGAGGATCACATCAAGATCACAAAACCTTAATGAAAGCTAGGCTAATAAAAAAGCAAACAAACAGAAAGAAAATACCCTTCTCCCCCTTATCTGGATTCTTATTCTGGTTCTCGTTATCTCTGTTCATACCACAAGTCATAGTTTCCTATATGATCAAAGAAAAACAAGCTAATAAAATATTTAATAGCTTTCAGGTAGCACATATTTCAGCGAAGGTATTAATCAGAAGAGTTAGCATCAACCCTGGAGTGCACAGACAGCAACAAGTAAAACATACTATTTTGACACTCAAAGCTAACCTTCAAGTATACATACCAACTAATCTCAGATACTAGACATCTATAAAACAAAATACAATTATACCTGACACTGAGCCTAAAGTCATGGCAGAAAAAATATTTAAACAAAAACAATGACACTCTGAGAAGCCAAGTGTGACTGAATTTACATGTATATCAGCTACTATAGCAACTACAGTAGTCTAAAGCAGAAGGTTTGACTGAAGGCCCTGAAGTCCAGGGCAAGCCCAGTAAAGACCTGATGTTCTTTGTTGTGGTTTAAGAAGTAGTAGGGAGATCAGGCTCGCAGGGTGGCTCAGTGGGTAAGGGCATTTGTCACCAAGTGCACAGGAAGTCTGAGGACCCATATGATGGAAGATTCAGATGGAAGGGTAAGGTGTTCTTTAGTTTTCACTCATGAGTACACACACACACACACACGCACACATACACTCTCAAAATAAAAAATGTAGTTTTAAAAACAGAAGGTCTGATAAAACACATGTGGGAGCTCACGCTGATTAAAACAAACAAAAACAGCAAACAAGTACCCAGAAAAACTCCATGTGACCAGACTAGGCCATAACCCTACCTGACAAGCCAGAGTTACACAGCAAACCCTGCCTCAAAAACAACCAGCCTGCCTGGTGTGGTGACACACAACTTTACCCCAGCACCTGGAAGGCAGAGGCAGGCAGATTTTTAAGTTCCAGGCCAGGCTGGTCTACGAACCAAAACAAACAAAACAAATAGCTAAGTAGAGAATCAGGACAGGAGTGTGGGGTATTCCCAAATCACTTACGGTTTTGATAAAACACAACAGATGAGCAAGGAGTGACTATTTCACAACTGTTCTTGGGTGAAGCAGAACTAGAGCTCACAATCATCTAAGGTTTCAAATGTTTTTTTTTTTCTTTTGGGGAGTCAAATGTGACTTAAACACACAGTTCTCACTTCAGGGTAGCAATACACATCTGGGCATTGACCTCCCTTTTTAACTTCTACTATAACCTCAAATCCAGACTCCAAACACCTGGGGTGATGACTCCGCTGAGTTCCTTCCAAAACAGCATGGTCTACACGGAGAGTTCTAGACCAACTAAGGTAGCATCTTCAGACTGTCTCAAAACAACAACAAGATCCAAAACAGAAACTCTTGGCTCTCATTTCCAGCAAAAGCTGAACTTGGCAACTTGAATTCTGAGTTACTGACTGACTGAAAAGAACAGGAAACCAGGACCTCGGACCCCTGGACAGACTGTCAGTCAACAATACTTCATCAGGGCTGATTTTATAAAGTGGGTGTCATTATCCGAATAATGAAGACAGGGAAAAAACAAAGGGAAGGAATATGTTTTCTTTATAGATCAAACAGCAGAACCCAGGTGGCAAACTACACACTTACTACCAATCAATGCCTAAGAACAAGCGTATGATGATAGTTACCTTAAGATGAAATTCATTCACAAGTGCCTCCTCCAGACTCAAACATGGTAACTACTCCAATGGAAAAAAATGGTAAATATCATTTAAGAGCTTGTGGTTTACCCAATGTAGTGAGGTACACCTGTAATCCCAGCACTTGAGAGGCAGAACCAGAAGAGCTCATGAGTTTGAGGCTAGCCTGTTCTATATAGTGAGTAGCCAAGACTACAATGAGAGACCCTGTCTCAAAAATAAAACAAGTAGAAAAAGAATGTTAAAAATAATCTAAGTAGGCATACTGGAACAGGCCTATAATTCTAGCACTTACAAGACAGACTAAAAAGCTCAACGCCATCTGCCATACGGTAGATTTGAGGCACACCTTTGATACCAGCATCAGGAAGCAGAAGCAGTGGATTTCTGTGAGTTCAAGGCTGGCCTGGTCTACAGAGCAAGTTCCAGGACTGGCTCCATAGCTACTGAGAAACCTTGTCTAAAAAAAAAAATAAAAATAATCAAGTAAGATGGGGGTGGTGGCGCAAACCTTTAATCCCAGCAGAGGCAGAAGGCCAGCCTGGTCTACAGAGCTAGTTTCAGGACACCTAGGGCTGTTATGACAGAAAAACCCTTGTTTGGAAAAAAAAAATTGTTATGGCTCTCTAGTGCTTTAAGAGGAAAGGCAAAAGCTACCTCTCCACAAAGCTGTAACTGTCTATGACTATGTTTCCTCTGTCTAAGAAGAAATGTTTAGGATTTAACTCAAGTCAATCCAAAATGATAAGGACAAAAATCCCAGGCCTAAGAAAAAAATCAGCTCTCAAGAAAAGCATCTAACAGGCAGGCAGCTTCTCAGGCAACAGTTACTGAGAAACACCGCCATTTCTGACAGCTTCTGATTCACCTCCCATACACATTTCCCTCCTACACACAATCTGGGGCTCTTCCTGCTGGGCCTTTCAGCCCCATCTCCATTAGTCTCCACTGCCCAGTTCCCTCAGGATCTCTCAGTCCATCATCGCGGCGTTCCTCCAGTCGGATCCTATTATGCAATATTCCCCCCGGCACTAGGAGTCACACACCCTCCCCATCATCCCGGCCTAACTGCAGGCCCAACTCGGGCTCTTGTACAATTCAAGCCTCCATTTCCTTCACCCTCCCCGCTTCAGGGTCTTCTGACCTTTACCCCCGCCCCCCCTCCTTTCAAACACTTCAAAGTTCTCCTTGTGAGCTGGCTGTGGACACTCCTGCAATCCCAGTCGGGAAGACACGGGCAGTGCCTGTCTCAGAATACAGACAACAAACTCCCCGCTCCTTTCCGAAGGCAGGAGTCACCGAGAGAGTTAATCTGAGAAAACACGTCTGTGGCCGCGCTGCTGCGGGCAAGAGCTCAGGGGAGGAGGAATGACGCATGGGGGAGGCTGCGGGGAACTGCCACTCCCCAGAAAATCCACAGTCCCCTCACTCCTCAGCAGCCAGAAGCCCTCAACGTGGGATCTATCGACACTGCAATCAACAGAGGCTCCGCCCCACACGGGGACCCCGTCCGCCAACACTCCGTTGACGCTGTACCCTCTGAGTAAGATCCTGGGCTCGAACCCGCGCCTGACGCACGCCGGCCAAGCCCTCCGCCACCCGGCTGTGCCCCCTCCACCCCTCCAGTTTCCATCCCTCCTCCTCAAAGCCCTCAACGACAGCGCCGGTCTGTCGGCTTCTCTTTCCTAGCGGCACCCATCCTTTCCCCCAAACTCCTCCAGGGCCCCCCAGTTGTCCAGTCTGTTAGGGACAACCACTCGGACACCCCGGCTCCGGGCCCCTTCCCAAGCGTCGCTCCTGCTCCCGCCCCAGCCTTCCCGGCCGGCTACCCGCGGCCCCCCAGACTCACCCGCGGATCCGGCGGGGACCCCGGCATCAAGGGAGGAAAACCCGGCAGCCGCTGGCCCAGAGGAGGCGGACGCCATCTTGGCAGCCCCCTCCCCCTCAGCGGCCTCGCTCCCTTTCAATCCGGCTCTTTCTTTTCTCGGAATCGAATCTTCCCCACGTCTCTTCACAGAACCCGCGTTCTGCGGGCTTCTCAGGGGCGTCGTTCAGGCTCCAGGACCCGCTCAGGACCGCACCACCTGTCCGGCATGGGGGAGAGCGCCCGTCTCTCGCCCTCCGAGCAACTCCAACAGCTCTCCGCCAAAGCGCCCCTCTCTCGCCAGCGGGCACACTCAAGCCGGTTGCCGGCCGCCGGGCGTCTGTGCCCGGGCGAGCCGAAAGGAGACAGAGGCGGCGGAAGGCCGAAGAGCGAACGAGCGAGCGCCCTCCTGCTCCTCCCCGACACAGCCTGTTTATCGCCAGATCCACTGCTCCGCTCAGGGTGGGCGGCCAAGGAAATCCCAGCACTGCGCGTGCGCGCCGCCTTCCTACGGCTCCCTCCGTCAAGCCTGAGGGGGAGCAGAGCCAATCCGGAGGGGGCCGTGGGTCACGTGTACATTACGTCACACCCTGAGGACGCCTCCGGCGGAAGACTTGTGCCTACGGTGGCCCGGTAGGCCCATATAGGTTCGTGTTTTTGACCGTGTTGCGCTCGGTTTGCTGTGAATTCTGGTCGAGAATCAACTGGACTGGAAAGGACTGGGCGCCTCGAATGACAACCCTGGAAAGAACCCAGGACGCAGCTCTGGTGTCAAGTTCGAGATGCTAAGCACTTGTGTACTATAAACACATCACAACCACCAAGAATTCTTCCAGCCTTTACTGCTTAAGGTGCGGGCTTGTGGGACCTTCCTTCTTAAGATATGAGACTAAATCTGTTTTGTTTGCTTCAAACAATGCTAGACACGGTGACAGAGTTCAGTAAATGTAAAAATGTTTGATAAATAAGTCAATGGGGATTTGTCAACAATATAACAACAAGAAAAGTAAGAAAAATACATAAAAACAAAGTTTAAAAGACCTGTGAAAAAGACTACAGAACTCGATCAGACTGCATCACACAATCTTCCTCCCATCCAAAGTCCTTAGTGTCCAGTTGCTAATTATCTGTACTCCAAAGGGCACAGAATCACAGAGGAATTCCCTTCTAGCCTAACCTTCGTATGAACTCTGCCCAGTTTTAGCAAAGAACCGTGGTGGCTGTGCATATCGTGGGAACCCTAGTGAAGACCTCTCCAACAACCTGAGCTTCTGAAGAGCAAAGCCTGCTTCGTTCTTGGATGTCATCTCCTGTCACGTCTTTGTACAAGAGAGGCACTCAATAATTATTTGAGAAATGAATTCTTAAAAAGGCATGGAAAAAAACAACCTAAAGTGACCTGAATGCCTATCCAGATTTTTTTTTTTTTTTTGGAAGGGAACCCAGGACAGAGCTTCTATCAAAAATCGCCCATTCACTAACCTCTCAGATTTTTTTCTCTTCCTTCACAACCTAGAATCGTTGTTTTCTTACTGCCATCTGCTGGCTTCTTTGTGTTCCCTTAGCTACTGAAAGCAGACAAACAGCATTGTGAATAGGTAAAGAAATATTGTTTGTTATGCTATCCCTAAAACCTGCACCCAACTGAACAGCACTGGAATTAGGGTGAAACATAGGATCTGTCTCACAGGTCCTCAGTAAATACTGTTGAATAAATTGTTCATATTTCCAGAACAGGCTTTCAGTTGCCTGGGGACTGTCAAGACGACTCATCAGTTTGATGATCCAAGTTCTATCCCTGGTTCACTATGGTGGGATAAGAGAATTGATCCAGTCAGGCACTGGTGGCACATGCCTTTAATCCCAGCACTAGGGAGGCAGAGGCAGGCAGATCTCTGTGAGTTTGAGACCAACCTGGTCTACAAGAGCTAGTTCCAGGACAGCTAGGACTAGTATGTAGAGAAACCTTGTCTCGGGAAAACCAAAAAAATTCAAGAAAAGAGGTGGTACAGGAGAGAATTGATCCACTCAAGTTTTCCTCTGACCTCCACATACATGAGTGCACACACTAAATTAATTAAGTGTAAATTCACTTAATTGATAACATTTCCCAAATTGCTCTAAAAATCAGCTGAGGGAGACATTAAAGCTATTTCTGATTTTGAAATTGCAAATAGACCATTAAAACCTGAATGACTAAGACAGTTAGGAACAGAATTTTCTTCCTATAATCCTTGTTTCAGGCCTGAAGGAAAAAAATCCATTTTACAGCTTCCTAGTCAACTTTGTTTCTACCTTGAGTACCACAAAATGGCTGCTGCAACCTGCCCACCTAATGTCACTGTAACCTGCCCACCTAATGCTGCTGTAACCCGCCTACCTTGTGCTCTTCCTTCAAGTGTGTCTCCCTCATAAGATTATTCTTTTTTTTTTTTTTTTTTTTTTTTGGTTTTTCGAGACAGGGTTTCTCTGTAGCTTTGGAACCTGTCTTGGAACTCACTCTGTAGACCAGGCTGGCCTCAAACTCACAGAGATCCACCTGCTTCTGCTTCCTGAGTGCTGGGATTAAAAAGTGTGAACTTTTTAGAGCAAAGTGATGCTTTTCGTTTTTACAGCTGAAGAATGTAGACTATGCCTGGCACTCACTAAGTTCCCAAAATATATTTTCTAAATATATAAATGGGGGAAGGTGAAATTCAAAAAGTGGAATTAAGAATTGGAATTACGATATAGTGGAGCCAGGCATGATAGCACATGCATTCAATCCCAGCACTTTGAAGGCAAAAATCAGGCTGATGTCTGTGAGTCCAAAGCTAGCCTGGATAACATAGCCAGTTCCAGAACAGCCAGAGTTACATGGTGAAACCTTGTCTTAAAATAATAATAACAATAATAAAATTATTGTTTAAAGATTTAGGTGTGGTGGTGGTACATGCCTGAGGTCCCAGTTACTCAGAAGGTTAGGGAAATTTTTTCATTTCCAGAACAGCCTAAGCATTAGGCAAAATAGCATATCTTTGTCTCAAGGATAAATACAACAAAAAGGAAAGATAGGAATGTTGAAGAAGCATTTTATCGTAAGTCTCTCTGCCCAAACTCCCCAGTGCTCGAGGTGTCCTCTGAGTCAGGGCTCTTCTCTTCCCCAGCAACATTCCTGGCATAGCAGGACTGGGGTGATGTGGCAAGGTGTGGAACGGGGCAGAGCAGAATGCGTGGGCTTGGTTCTCCTGAGGAAATGGAAAAGGGTGTTCATTGGTACATACTTTCGGGAAGCAGGCATTTGGTGAGCTCAAAGTGGGGCCACCCGTTCCCTCTCGAGTTCCTGTGAGTAGGTTTTATCAAAGCACCTCTTCCCTGCTTTGTACAAGGTCCTCGATTTAATTCCTGGCCCTGAAAAAAAAAACAAACAACAATGAAAGAAACAGTAAAAGAATGAGTACCTTATTTCATTTAGTTAGTCTTTCATTAATTACCTAGCCCCAGCTTTATCCCAGGTACTCAGAATTCCTAATACAGACAGATTCAACCTCTCTCCTCACGTGGGATGTACCTCAGTAGTTGAGCCCTAGCATTCCTGGAACCTTGGGTTCAATTCCCAGCAATGAAGAAAAAAAAAAAAAACACCCAAATGGAAAAAAAAAATTTTCCTTCAACCTAGTACCATGAAACAGTCAAAATACCAAGGCAGACCAGTTCAAGACTGGCCTTGTTACTACTGCGTTCCAAGGTAGCTTGGGTTACACAATAAGACCCTATCTCATAAAACAAAACTCTGTGGGTAGAGGTATTTGCCATCCAGCCTGTTGACTTGACTTTGTGTCCCAGGGTCCACATAGTAAGAAGGGAGAGCCAATTCCTGAAGTTGCCTTTTGACCTGACATGTGAACACAGACACACAGTTTAAAAATGTAATAAAATTTTTAAATATATTCTTTAAAATGGGCCTGACAGTGGTGGTTCTTGCCTTTAATCCCAGCACTTGGGAGGCAGAGGTAGGTGGATCTCTGTGAGTTCAAGGCCAGCCTGGTCTACAGGACAGGCTCCAAAGCTACAGAGAGAGACCCTGTCTTGAAAAACCAAAAAAAAAAAAAATGCCAGTTATAGTGGTGTATGCTTTTAACTCTAGCACTTGGGAGGCCGAGGCAGGCAGACCTCTATGAGTTCAAAGCCAGCCTGATCAAGAGAGAGAGTTCTAAGACAGCCAGAACTACATAGTGATACCCTGTTTCAAAGACAACAACAAAGCAAACAAACAAAGAAAATAAAAGTTTACAAACAAATAGGGACAGGACCATAAATCACTGGAATAAAATTAATAAGTATTAGCATGGAATTGTCTGAGTGCTATATTTCTTTTGTTTTAATTTTTTATTTATTTTTATTTCATGTGCATTGGTGTCTTGCCTGCACGTATGTCTGTGTGAGGGTGTTAGAGCCCCTGGAATTAGAGTTACAGACATTTGTGAGCTGCCATGTGGGTGTTGGGTATTGAACCCAGGTCCTCTGGAAGAGCAGCCAGTGCTCTTAACCACTAAGCCATCTCCCCAGCCCATTGAGTAGTGTATTTCTTAACTGTATTTTCAGAACAAACCATGAAAACAAAAGTTGACACAGTCTTGACAACACAGACTATTTGAATTTGGAACTATTTCCGAGACTCTAGGAAACACCCTTTCCATGATTGTGGAAGCTGTGTCTAGAAAGAGAAGAATGGGTGTTTGGGAACTCCTCACCGTCCTATGATAGAGAGGGAAGAAATGCTAAAGCAAAGGGAACCCTGGAGTGACAGAGAGCTGCGTGGTAGGAGAGTGACACCAAAACCGGACAACGGAGCCAGAGTTAGATCTGCAGAGATAAGAAGACAAATGTGAGGGACCTAGATCAGTGGCTCTCAGCCTTCCTAATGCTGTGACCCTTGATACAGTTCCCCATGTGCTGATAGCCCACCCTAAAATTATTTCCATTGCTACTTCATAACTGTTATGAGTTGTAATGTAAGCATCTATGTTTTCTAATGGCCTCAGGCAACCTCTGAGAGAGGGTCGCGACCCACAGGTTGAGAATCACTGACCTAGACATTTATGCTAAGGGTAGCTTCCTGCTAAGGTTTACTATAAACTTACTAAAGCTGTGCTGAACAGCTCCCAAGAGTTGTAGCCTTTCACCTTAACAGTCACGCCTCACTTTACAGGTGAAAAATGTGACGTTCAGAAATGGACAGCCGCCTTTCCGGAGAGTAGTGTGAGTCACGCTAAGTCTATGGATTTATTTTGTTTCGTCCAGATCTCCCAATTCAGTCTTCCTGCCAAGCGCTGAGATTACAAGTCTCAAATACCACACTGGGCTTTTGTTGGTGCTGCCGCTGTTTGTTTTTCTTATTGTTGTTTTGAGGCAGAGTCACATTTTGTAGCCCTGGCTGACCTAGAACTTGTTTTGTAGAACAAGCATAGATCTCCAACTCATAGAGATCCCTAGCTTCTGCTTCCTGTGTGTTGGAATTAAAAAGGTGTGCAGGCCAGGGACTTAGTTGCTTGTGGGTTGATGCTGTTTTTCTTTCTTTAGACAAAAGCTTGCTTTTGCTTTTTGGTTTTTCAAGACAGGGTTTCTCTGTGTGACAGTCCTGGCTGTCCTGGAACTAGCTCTATAGACCAGGCTGGCCTTGAATTCACAAAGATCCATCTGACTCTGCCTCCCCAGTGCTGGGATTAAAGGCCTGCGCCACCACCACCTGGCAACAAAAGCTTCCTATGTGACTGAGGCTGGCCTGGAACCTCCTATGGTTGTCTAGGCTGGCCACAAATTGTGATCTTCCTGCCTCAGACATTCAAATCCTAGAGGTTACAGATGCCCGCCACCACCTCTGTTTTTAAGGTTCTGTTCTGTTTGTTTGTTTGTTTGCTTCAAGATAAGGACCTCTTTGTGTAGCTTTGTCTGTCCCAGAATTCCTTCTGTAGCCCTGACTGGCCTGGGACTCAGAGATCCACCTGCCTCTGCTTCGCTAGTGCTGGAATTAAAGGTGTGTTCCACCACCAGCAGGCTTCAAGTTCTGTTCTTAATGACAATAACATTGGTTTTGAACATGCTAGCGATAAAATCCAGGGAGCATATATGCTAAACAAGCACACTTCCACCCAGCCTTCTTTTCATATTTTTAAATTTTGAAACAATTCTACTGTGCTAACTAGGCATGCGTTGAATTTGTGATTCTTCTACCCTATAGTTGCGGAGAGTATAGGAGTAACTGTCATTGCAGTTTTAGAGGAAGTGAAAAAGCCAGAATTTTTAGAAAGGCTCCTGGTATTAAAATCTGATGGGGGAAAGGAGCTTGGTGAGGAGCCTTTAATTCCAGCACTCAGGAGGCAGAGGTAGCAGACTCTGTATGAGTTGGAGGCCAGCCTGCTCTGCATACAGTTCCAGGCCGGTCAGGACTATACAGTGAGACCCTGTCTGAAACAAACAAACAAACAAAAAAGTGGGTGGCGTAGAGGGGAATTCCTGATATTATTCCTAGGCTCTGCCTAAGAGTGGCCAGGACAGCCTTGAGGAGAGGATTTAGAGGCTGGATTTAGAACCGCTCGACACTCGGCTGCTTTTGCCTGTAGACGCCGGACTTCCGCCATTGGCTGCCGCGCATAGGAACTAGTGTGGAGCGCCGATCTCCGCGAACCGGCGCTGAGCTAGGGGCTGCGGATGGCAGCCCTCTCTCCGTGGGCAGCATGAGTTTGGCGGGGGGCCGGGCCCCTCGGAAGACCGCTGGGAACCGGCTTTCCGGGCTCCTGGAAGCCGAGGAGGAAGATGAGTTCTACCAGACGACTTACGGGGGTTTCACAGAGGCAAGAGCCGGGCCCAGGAAGAGGGAGGGGAGGAAGCGGAGGCTCGAAGGGAAAAACCCTGGACAAAGAAGAAGGGGGCGGGGAGTAGAGAGGTGTTCTGAGAGCTAATGCTCCTGACTGCACGGCGGAGTCGGGAGGAACACTGTGTGTCTCTCTGTCTTTGTGTCTGTGTGTCGGCTTTGCAGTTTTCTTGTTCTGCTGTCGGGTTATTTACAAGAAGAAACCACTTCAGAAACAGAAGCTTAATTAGCATACTCCGTTTGCAGCTTTCAAACCCCTGTACAGTATTCTTAGATGACCCTTTTATTGGCTGTTCTAACAGAATCCCTATTTATTTTCATCATAGAAACAAAATTTTGGTCTAGTTAAATTTGGCTTCTTTTCATTATCTGGTTGGTTTGTAAGGTCTGTAACATTAGAGTTCAGTTTTTTTACGTCCGGGGCTGACTCTTGGCTAAATTTTTATTAACAGAAACTATTCATTGATTGAATATATGTTGAGCACCCAGGTCAGCGTACCATATGTGATAGGTTGTGATGGCCCCTTGGAAACATTAAAAACTGCCCCGGAGTTGGAACTATAGTTTGTGGGTTAGTGATAGACCACTTGCCTAGTAAGCCCTAAATCCTGTGTTACCAGCTCCATCTTGCAGGGGAATTGTCTGGATTCTCAGTCAATTAATACTTTTTTTTTGTAGGTTTTTTTTTTTTTTTGACTCAAGTATCTTAATACTTTATGATAAAGACTTAAAGTCAGGGAAATGTGAGATGCTATGGTAACAGGTGAGAGGTTTGCATTTTGTTTTTTTTTTTTTAATTACATTTTATTTGTGTGCATGCAAATGAAGATCCGAGGGCAGCAGGAATTCGGTCTCTCAGTCCATCCTAAGAGCCCCAGGCATCAACCGGGGTGGTCAGGGTTGTACAGCAGATTGCTTCACCCACTGAGCCATATGAAGGCCCCAGAGTGGGTAAGGATAAGCACTCACGGGGAAATTTAAACAGAGGACGTTATAAAAAGCAGACCTTGGTTGGAGGAAGAGTGGGGGAGAAGAAGATGAAATAGAGTGTGTGGAGGCACTGGAGTCCTGGCCTGAGACCAAGGTGGCTGCTTTTGTTCTCTGGGAGAACAAAGATTGGTATGGCTAGAGGGTGTAGACCTCAGCTGAATTTGTTTTGGTTTTTGTTTTGTTTTGTTTTGTTTTGTTTCTTAGAGACAGGGTTTCTCTTTGTAACAGTCCTGGCTGTCCTGGAACTCACTTTCTACATGGCCCTGTCTTGGAGCTCACTATGTAGACCACCCTGGCCTCACAGGCATTCTCCCCCCTTCCATGCTTCCATGCCCAGCTTAGGTGCCCCCTCCCAGGAATACCACCTTCCATGTAGCCCTGGAGCTCGCTTTGTACACCAGACTGTCCTGGAAGTCAGAAATTCACCTGCGTTTCACTCTGAGTGCTGGGGTTCAAGGCGTGCGCCACTATGCCTGGCCTTATGTCGTTTTTTTTTTTTAATGGGTTTACTTAGCCAACCTCAAAGTTGTGGCTGCCTTTTGCCTCAGACTCCTGAGTCCTGGAATTGCAGGCACTTGTTACTGCCCTCGGTGTCCCCCTCCCATCTCCCATCAGATACCATGGGACAGGGAGGCAGCATTAAGCAGGTTGACTTCTCATCTCGAGGTCTGAGATGAGGCATCAAAGTTCCATCATTAAAAATAAAACGGAAAAAAGATTACTCTAGAGCTGGTAATCTCAGGGAGGTGGACAGCCGGGTCATCTCCAGTTCCAGGCCACCTGGACTGTGTTACCAGTCCCGACCTGACTCGTGTGTGTGTAAAACTAATGAGATAAGCGTAAAGAGGGCAGGGACAGAAAAGAAACATGGACAAGGGCTAGCTGAGGATGTCACTGTTGTTCAGGGCTAATTTGCTTAGCGTGCCTGAAGACCTGGGTTCCATTCCCAGCACTATGGGAAGAAGGGAGGGTATGGGACAGTGTTGTAGGGTTGAAGGAAGTTCTTTGAAAAAAAGAGTAGACAAGACTTTATGACTAACTAGGAGCTTCTGTGTATACAGCTTTAGTAAACTAGTTTAAAATAGATCTCTCTTCATCTGTCCTCCAATACTCGTTTTCCTCTTCCTGTCATTTTATGAGATGTTACTTAATAGGTACACTTCATGCTTCCAAGAAGGATTTAAGAAAGGTTAAAGTAGAAAATTAAGAGCAATAAAAATAGAAAATGAGCAAAACGAAATACGTTGTATTAATGTATGAAATTTTCAGACTAAGTAAAAATATTAATTTTTTTTCAAAAATCAGAAGTAATTGTGCCAAGAATCTATGCTAAGATGGAAATGGCATTTGATCGCTGTGAGCTTCCTAGCAGCCAGACTGAATTTGCCCTTTTGTAACACTGAAGTGTACAGTGTATTAAGAAAGACAAACTTATTTAGCATTAAATTCTTGGGAGAATTTCTTATTATTTCCTTACATGAGGTTCAACTAAAGTAATCATGGATTTGGTGGATGGAGAGCATTCTGGAAAGGAGCCCAGTGCTGCGACAATAAATCCATAGTGTAGTAGAGACATTCAGATTGGGTGCACTCGGGACTTGATCCACCACTCTGGTGCTGTGGCTTAAAGCAGAGTAGGGCTGAGGGAGTTAATGTGTTCTGAGTCTTTCACACAGCAGCCCGGAAAAATGGTGGTCATTTGTGCTGGACTGAACTCTGGCTGGCTTGGGGTTTCAACCATTTGTTATTTGCTTGCTTTGGCAACATGTGTACCACAGTTAATCCGCTAGTTGAATCACTGATTGAAGAGAGAGCACTGCTTGAGGTACCCGGTACAGCTGACTTCCCCCCTTTCCAGTGTAGCTGCCATTCAAATCTTAACCTGTACTACCTCAGGTTCTGTACTCTAGTCCTTCTCACACCCACAGCTCTCAGATATTCCATGTACGTACCCCAAATCCTCAGCAGCTTCCATTATCTATAGTAGTATTCAAATGGTTTTCTGTCCCAACACAGATGAAGAACACATTTCACTCAGTAACTACCTCAGCACTGATGATCAGCAATGGGATAGGTCAGGAGATGAGGGGGTTGAGAGCTACCGGCCATCAGATTAAGTTATAAGTTTATTACTTTGACATTTAAATTTTCCCAAGGGGCTGGAGTTGAGATAAGAGCAGTTGCTGCTTTTGCAGAGGACCTGGATTTGGTTCCCAGCACCTTCATGATGGTTCACGGCCATCATAACTTTTTTATTTTCTTTGATATTTTGAAACAGGGTTTCTCTGTGTAGCTCTGCCTTCCTGGAACTCGCTCTGTAGACCAGGATGGCCTTAAGATCACAGAGATCTGCCTGCCTCTGCCTCCCAAATGCTGGTAGTAAAGGCGTGCGCTGCCACCGCCCGGCTCATTCATAACTCTTAATTTTAAAGGACCTGATTCCCCTTCTGGCCTCCTTGAGCACTAGGTACACACCCACACATGCACATACACACATGCAAGCAAAATATGTATCCACGTACAATAAATATGTTTCTCCACTGGGAAAATGGTAGGCTTCTTTTGAACCTAGAGAACAGTCATTGTTGGAACTAGAGCAGTCAGCTAACATGCTCCTCTTTTCCTTTTCATTTTTGCCATTTATTTGTGGGGGAGGGTCATGTGCCACCCCTATTCGTGAAAGCCAAAGGACAACTTGGCTAGGCGTTGGTTCTGTCTACCAGGTGGGTCCTGGGATCAGGTCTTTGGGCTTGGTGGCAAGCTTCTTTACCTGCTGAGCCATCTCACTGGCTTTAATACAGTTTTGTGGCAGGGGAAAACTCTGTGCTTGGGTCTAAATCCTTATCCCATAAAGAGCTGTGTGTGTCTGCCTTCCCACCTACCTGTGATTCATTCTTCCCTCTTGGCTGTTTTAAACACTACCATGTATTAAATCAAGACTCATGTCCTTTTTGTCCTTCAGGGTAGTACAGGTTCAGCAAGCTTCAGTTAGCTCACATCTGGCTCACTACCGTGAGACTGTCTTTAGAAAAACAAAGCCAGGTCCTGGAGAGATGGCTCAGTGCTGAAGAGAATGCACTGACACTTTTCCTGCGCTCAGTGCTCAGTGCGCTGTCTTCTGAACTCTGTAGGGGCCTTTGCTCACCCAGCAGACCCACACATAAATAAAATCCTGAAGAAAGAGATGAAAACTTTCACAGCCTCTGGCTTTTTGTAAAGGAGTAAAGTCTAAAGTTTAGGCTCTTGGACCGCCAAGCTGTTCTGACTTGCAACTTTTTTTTTAGCTTAAGCATCTTTAATGGAAGTTGTATATGAGACACTTCTACTCCTGCCTCTTCTCAATCGTTTCTTCCTGTGTTTGTCCTTCTCCTTTCCTACTGTCGAGACGTGGCTTCCCTTTCATGATCTTTTGTGGTCTTTGTCCAGCTTTAGCTTGGTGCTAACCACCTTGCTGGGGTGGATGCCCACGTGGACAGGTATGCCATTAGCTTTTCCTCACTGCACTCACTCAGTGTAGATGGCGTATTTTTCACTGTACTCTTGGACCACTTTGCCAACCTGCTGGCCTTTGTATTTGGACAACCTGAACTTCATCTTCCTATTGAATGGGAAGAGATTGAACATTGTACCTCTGCCTCAGCTCTTATAAAGAGGGGAAGACGAAGCCGGGCTGTAGTAGCACACACTTAATCCCAGCACTCGGGAGGCAGAAGCAGGCAGATCTCTGTGAGTTCGAGGCCAACCTGGTCTATAGAGTGAACTCCAGGACAGCCAAAGCTACACACAGAAACCTTGTCTTGAAAAATCAAAAAGAAGAGGGGAAGACATGATCCTTCTCCGAATGTGAGAAGGTGCACCGAAATGCCATTTGAGGTTCTTCAGTCAGAAGTCTGACTGAATTCAAAAGGATTGAATTTCATTTTGGCGGCTGTAATCAGCAATAGCCACAAAAGGTTACTGTTGTTTTGAGTCAGGGATTCTCTAAGTAGGTCTAGCTGTTCTAGAACTCACTGTGTGGAACAGGATGGTTTCACAGAGATCCGCCTGCCTCTGCCTCCCGAGTGCTGGGATTAAAGGCCTGTGCCACTAATGCCCAGTTTGCAGTTTTGTTTTGTTTTTTTAAAAAAACAAAACAAAAAAAAACCACCAGTAGGGATTGAACCCAGGGTCTATCACATACTAAGAAAGCACTCTACCATTGAGCTGTAGTTCCAGCCAAAAGCGAAGCCCAGACTGTCCTCAAACTCATGATCCTTCCTGGTATGTGTCACCACATTTGGCTGTTTTTGTTCTTATTTGTGTAGGGGTTCTTATTTTTATTTCATGTATTATTTTTTTAAATTTTTGTTTATTTTTGGTTTTTTGAGACAGAACTTTTCTATATAAAAACACTGCTTATCCTGGAACTTTGTAGACCAGGCTGGTCTCAAACTCACAGAAATCCTCCTACCTCTGCCTCCTGAGTGCTGGGATTAAAAGTGTATGCCATTTTATTTTATTTTTATTTATTTATTAAAAGTGTATGCCAATTTATTTTTATTTTCTGTATGTGGTGGATGTTTTGCTTATGTGATTATTTTTACACAATGTATGTACTGCTCGTGATGTTAGAAGAGATAGGATCCCTTGGAACTGGAGTTACAGGTGGTAGTCAGCTGCTGTGTGGGTGCCTAGACCTGAACTCAGGTCTTCCAAGAGTGCATTAGTGCTGTCTCTCTAGCCCCGCTGTCTGTGTTTTCGAGACAAGGTTTCATGTTCCTCAGGCTGGCCTCAGACTAGCAACATGGCCAAAGATGGCTTTGAATTTGTTTTTGTTATTGTTGTTTTTAAGTTTTTATTTTTATGTACATTGGTGTTTTGCCTTCATTTGTGCCTGTATGAGGGTGTCAGAGCCCCTGAACTAAGGCTACAGACAGTTGTAGCTGCCGTGTGGGTGCTGGGAATTGAACTTGGGTCCTCTGGTAGAGCAGCCAGTGCCCTTAACCGCTGAGCCATCTCTCCAACCCACAGTGATTTTGAACTTGTAATCCTCCTGCATCCACCTACTTAGCCTGGGATTGCAGTTGCGCAACCCTACACCCAGACAATGCAGTGTTGGGGATTGAATCCAAGGCTCATTCATGCTAGACAAGCATTCTACTAACCGAACTATGTCCTCAGCCCCCATTTAGCTGTTTTGAGAATATCATCTCTTCTAGTCTAGGCTTGATCTGAGCCACTAATTAGCCAAGGAATTTTATGTTTCCTTGTGTTAGAACGTACTTATTTATTTGTGTTTTTGTTCCAAGTCTCACTCTGTAGCTTATGCTGTCCAAACTTCACTGTGTAAACAGGTTCCCTTCAAACCCACAGCAGTCTTCTTGCCTAGGCTTCCTGAGTGTGGGGTTATAGTCATGAACCGCCATGACTCATGGCTCAGCTTCAGCTTTTCACAGCTGTGTCCTGTCCTTCAGTAAATGAGGCCAAAGCACATCTTTTAGATCCCCAGCAACTAATAAGGTATTACAGTTGATAAGACCAGTTGTCTGTAACTCTGGGAGGCAGTGGTTCTCAGCTAGGAGCCATCGTCTGGAAAGGCTTTGTCTCTGGGGGTGAAAAGCTAAGTAGGAAAGACTCTAAGAGTCCCTGTCAGGGGAGTGAATTAATCCACTTCCTCCCCAAGAACGTTAACGGTGCCTGCCAGTTCTCATCTCCCTTTGTCCTCAGGAATCTGGAGATGATGAGTATCAGGGAGACCAGTCTGATACGGAGGATGAGGTAGACTCTGACTTTGACATTGATGAAGGAGATGAACCATCCAGTGACGGAGAAGCAGAAGAGCCAAGAAGGAAGCGCAGAGTTGTCACCAAAGCCTATAAGGTACAAAGGAACCTTGGTGTACAGGGTGAACACAAAGGTGAACCTTTGTGTGTACAGGGTAGGGGGGTGTAGGATTCGGGTGGGGTTTGTTTTGTTTTTTGTTTATTGCTGTGTAACCCTGTCTGGCCTCAGACTCAAGGATGTTTGCCTGCCTCTGCCTCCATGTGCTGGGGTTAAAGGTGTGTTGTGCTCTTTGGACTACCTTAATTGTATTCTCCTCTTACTGGTTTTCTCTGATAAAGTCCTCACCTTTACCCTTATCTCTTATGTTTTCTTGTGTCTGATTCTAATTTGTCCCCAGGAGCCTCTAAAAAGCTTGAGACCTCGAAAGGTCAGCACCCCAGCAAGTAGCTCTCAGAAGGCCAGAGAGGAGAAGGCACTGCTGCCCCTGGAGGTACAGGATGACGGCTCTGACAGTGAGTTAAAATGTTCTGTGTTAATGTTTACTAAGGTAATAACTATTGTATGTAAGGAGAATCCTGTCGATGTGTATACATGTGCCTGCTTGTGTGCACAGATGCTGCATGCAGAAACAGATGAGCTAGAGTTACCATTATCTGCGGGGAGGTTGTTATATGTGTGCCAGTGTCTGAGCTGCAGTGAGCATGATTGCTCAGCAAGCACTTTAGCGACTGAGCCGGCTCTTCTGCTCAGGAAATCCTTATTCATAGAAGTGGACCGGGGTCTGATGGTGCAGGCCTGTAATCAGAACTCTCAAGAGACTGCAGCAGGAGAATCGCAAGTTCAAGGCCACCCAACAGTTGAGTGAGAATGTCTCAAAATAAAAAATATGTCTCGATAGGTAAAGGTGTTTGTTGCCAAGCCTAATACCTGAGTTCTGACCCTAGGACCACATGGTGGAAAGAGAGAACCAAGCCCTGAAAATTCTCTGATTTCCACATGAGCTGCCCCCCATAGATGAATGTAATAAAAAAGGTTAAGGTACTAATATAACTATGAAAAGGTGTGGAGATGTAACCAGTGATAGCATACTTAATCCCCAATACCACAAAAAATAAAAAGACTAAAATATTTAAGAAAATCTGTATACAACTTAATTCTTAAGTCATTAAAAAAATAGTAATCCACAGAATGAAACAGGGTATGATGTTTACAATAGATGATGTGACTAAAGGCTGTAGACATTATTTTTATTACGCTTGCTAACATTTTTATAAGCTTAAATTATTTTTTAAATTTTTACCTACATATTTTTTGTAAATTTAAATTGTTGAGTTTGTTTGTTTGGTTTTTGGTTTTGTTTAATTTTTAGCTGGGCATGATGGCACATGTGTTTCCTCCCAGTGCTCCAGAGGCAGAGGCGGGACAACTCTGAATTCAAGGTCAAACTCGCCTGTGTAGTGAGTTCCAGGACAGTCAGGGCTACATTGTTGGAAGCCTGTCTAACAAGAAGGAAAAAAAAAAAAAAGGAAAGAAAGAAAGGAAAAAGAAAAAAGAGAGAGACTACAGAAATGAATTAAAAGATTTCTTCCCATCTCACTTCCTGCAGGTCGGAAGTCTATGCGGCAGTCTACAGCCGAGCACACACGGCAGACTTTCCTTCGGGTTCAAGAGAGGCAGGGACAGTCGCGGAGGCGGAAGGGTCCCCACTGTGATCGACCACTCACCCAGGAGGAGCTGCTCAGGGAGGCCAAGATCACAGAGGAGCTGAACTTACGATCACTAGGTCAGTTGTGGTTTTAGGAGAGGAGGTGGAGACACTGAGGCCACAGGAGAAAAGCTGACACCTGCAGGACCAGAGGAATGGAGATTTGAGGCACAATAATTAGAAAGTTCACATTTAATAGTCCCAGCTTGCCGGGTGGTGGCGGTGCACGCCTTTAATCCAGCACTTGGGAGGCGAAGACAGTCATCTCTGTGAATTCAAGGCCAGCAAGAGCCACTTAATGAGAGCATGCCTCCCTCACAGACAAACAAGGGGAACTGTCCTCAGGAATTGTATCTTAGCTGGGAACTGGACAAACTCTGTCTGGTCGTGATGTCAGGGTGAGGAGCAGGTTGCCGGGCTGTGGGGTTGGAAGGAATATGAGAAATGAAGGGGTTCCTATCACCAAGCCTCTGCCTACCTGAGATTCTTCCCATAGTGAGTGAGTAAGGACCCTGTGTATTCGAGAAAGGAAGGACTTCTGCCAGAGTGGCAGTGGTTAGATTGATAATTCAGATCGTAGGACAGGGCCCATGAGATCTATGATGGCTCAGCCAGTAAAGGCACTTGCCAGCAGCCCCATTGACCTGCGTTTGATCCTTGGAATCCGCGTGATATACGCAGGGAACTGACTCCATAAAGTTCCCTCTGACCTCTGTATGTGTGTGTACACACATACACAAACATTCATAAATACATAAATGTAATTTAAATAGACCATGGGCCAGAGCAAGAATGTGGGGAAAAGGAAAACTGATCATTTCCTCATTTCTCCTTTGCTCCGGAAGAGACCTATGAAAGGCTTGAGGCTGACAAAAAGAAGCAGGTTCACAAGAAGCGGAAGTGCCCTGGGCCAATCATCACCTACCATTCAATGACAGTGCCGCTTGTTGGGGAGCCCGGTCCCAAGGAGGAGAATGTGGACGTGGAAGGGTGAGTGGCTCCCGTGTCCCTGGCTTCTCCCCCATCACACTCCTCACCGCACATCTCGGATCTCATCTTTCACGCTGCTCATCCCTTGCCTGTAGCTCTGGCTGGCCTGAACTCACTATGTAGCCCAGGCTAGTCCCAAACTCATGATCTACCTTAGTACTTAGTACTGGGATCACAAATGTGAATCCCATGCCCAGTTTTTATTTGTTTGTTTGTTTCCTGAAACAAGGTTTCTGTCTGCAGCCCTGGCTGTCCTTGAACTTGCTCTGTAGACCAGAGCTGGCCTCAAACTCACAGAGATCCGCCTGTGGGGTTAGAGGTGTGCTCCCCACCCAGCATTTTTATTTTACTTATTTCATGTTAAATGTGTGTCAGTGTTTTGCTTGCAAGTATGTGCCCACTGAGGCCAGAAGAAGGGGACAGATAACCTTGTAGCTGGAGTGGAAAATTGTGTGAGCCACTCTTTGGGCTCCCATGTCCTCGGGAGAGTAGCCAATGCTCTTTTTTTTTTTAATTTATTTATTATGTATACAGTGTCCTGCCTGCACGCCAGAAGAGGGCATCAGATGTAGTTGCTGGGAATTGAACTCAGGACCTCTGGAAGAGCAGTTAGTGCTCTTAACCTCTGAGCCATCTCTCTAGCCCAGTAGCCAGTGCTCTTAAATACTGAATCATCTTTCCAGCCCCGTGCCCAGTTTTTTTGTTGTTTTTGTTTGTTGTCTCTGCAGTGACTTGAAACTCAGGGAATCATCTTCCCTCTGTCTCTTGAATACTGATGTTACAGGCATGAACCACCACACCCAGCCTGACTTCTTCCTCTCTCTGCCTCTTGTCTTCTCAGCATTTTGTATTTTCTGTCTTTTGCCCTCAGACTTGATCCTGCTCCTGCAGCTTCTGCATTGACCCCGCACACTGGGACTGGAGCTGCTGGCACTCCTGCTCACTGCTCACGCACCTTCATCACATTTAGTGATGATGCAACATTTGAAGAGTGGTTCCCCCAAGGGCGACCCCCGAAGGTCCCTGTGCGGGAGGTCTGCCCAGTAACCCACCGTCCGGCTTTGTACCGCGACCCTGTAACAGACATACCCTATGCCACTGCTCGAGCCTTCAAGATCATTCGGGAGGCCTACAAGAAGTACATCACTGCCCACGGACTGCCACCCACTGCCTCGGCCCTTGGCCCCGGTCCCCCGCCCCCTGAGCCACTTCCTGGCTCTGGGCCCCGGGCCTTGCGGCAGAAAATTGTCATCAAATAGACGCTTGCTCCTTAGAAACGTCTTTCTTCTGCTGACCTGGGCTCACAGGTCCGTCGTTCCCTTTGTCCTCGGGCACCTTTGCTCTGGGTTTTGTTTTGTTTTAAATCATTTCCTTCCCTAGTTCATTCTGGTTTTGTTTTGTTGTTTTTTTAATTCTAATAAAATGGTGAAATCCCTTTTGTGTGGTGTGTAGGGTTGGAGGCAAGATATGAATGTGTTAGTGTATTGGTATATTTGGGTTGTTTAGTTTTGTTTGTGCTAGCATTGAACAGCCTTGTTCATGCTGGACAAATGGTTTGCCACTGAGATACCCCCTCAGCCTTGTATGTTTTCTCCTTCTTTCCTTTCCTCTTCTTTTTCTCTCTTTTTTAAGACAGGGGTCTCTACCTAGTCTAAGCTGGCCTCAGGTAAGATCTCCAAGTGCTAGAATTGTCTTGGCTGTCACACACGTCCCTATATCTTTTTTATTGTTTTATAGCACTTGTTATGAACTTTCAAATCATCTTTTTTTTCAAACCTCCACACAGGGTTTCTCTGTGTAGCCCTGGCTGTCCTGGAACTTGCTCTGTAGACCAGGCTGGTCTCGAACTCATAGAGATCCACCTGCCTCTGCCTCCTGCGTATTGGGATTAAAGACCTGTGCCACCACCACCCGGCCTTGTTTTCTTATTTTTAAAACAGAAGTTCTTACTAAATTGTCCTGGTTAGTTTCAGACTCCTGGGCTCAAGCAGTCCTTCAGCCTCAGCCTTCCAAGTGCTAGGCCTAGAGGCAAAATCGCGGTCCCTGCTTTGTCCTTTATTAGTACATATTTATTATACAAAGTAATTGGCTTCATAAAGATACTTTTGTTCGATCCTCTCACATATTTTTATTATACTTACCTGGGTTGTTATCCAGGCAAATGTAAACTTGATCCCGTCCCTTGGGGACCTGACAGAGGCGCGCAGTACCAACTCTACTTAGATGTAAAGGTTCCTTTAAGAGACAGGCTCCACCCACTCCCGCTCTCTTTCTGCTGTGTCTCTGAGAAGGCAGGTCTCTGTCCCTTTCTTTCTCTTCCTCTCTCTTTCTCTCTCTCCCCTTTCCCAGTAAACTTCCTTCCCATTTAAGCTCTGTTTGATGGCATGTTTGTCCCCTGCCATGTGATCCACGATCCCATCTCACACTACATATCATTACATGGGTTGTCCATAATTAATTCTAAAGTATTTGTTCTTTCAATTAAAGTTAGATACCAAATCAAAATCCTTATGTTGAGAGTGTGTATGTTTGTGGGTGCATGTGCACTTGCAGAGGCCACCAGTGTCTTCTGTAATTCTTTCTATTCCTTTGAGCAGGGTCTCCTGAGCCTGGGGTCATGCTTTCTAGGCTATCAGAAGCCAGCAGCCTCCAGTGATCCTCTGTCTCTGCCGTCCACAGAGGGACGTGGGTTACAAGCATGTGTGAAATGACCAGCTTGTTACGTGGGTGCAGGAATGTCAACTCCAGTCCTCACAATTGCACAGCAAATAACCACTTGGGCCATCTCTAGCTCCCACACCCCTTTAAAAAAATGTTTTTTAGTCAGGCAGTAGTAGCGAATGCCTTTAATTCCAGCATTTGGAAGGCAGTGGCAAGTGGCTCTCTGTGAGTTCGAGGCCAGCCTAGTCTACAGAACAAGTTCCAGGACAGCCAGGGCAACACAGAGAAACCCTGTCTCAAAAAATAAAAAACAAAACAAAAAGTTTTGCTATAGTTCATGCTGTTCTCCATCTTGTAGCAGCCCTGCCTCGGCCTCCCCTGTGGCGGGAATATGGGTGTGAGGCCCTGTCTGGCTTCACTGACATACCACCTCATGTTCAGTGCTTTGAACGGAGCAGGCTCAGCGCAGTGGGAGTCATCTGGTTCTCCCCTGGAGGACTCTGCTTGTAGGGAAAGGTGTCATGGCTGGTACTGGCCACTAGAGGCTCTCAGGGCTGGGCAAGGTATGGGGTCTGTGTATATGTGATCTCCCACCACTCCCCACCTGGCCAGAGCTAAAATAATAAAATGCTGAGCTCACTGTTCCCCCACTCTCTCCCCCGGCACCAGGCTCCTCCTGCTGACCGGGACGGTGCCATAGTAGAACAGACGGACCAACTGACAAGGGGAGGTGAGAGGTGGCAATTAGAACTGGTGGGTGGGAAAGAGGGGTCTTGTGGGTGAGGGCCTGGTGGGTGATAGGAGGAGTGCCTAGGAGAAGTGAGCTGTGTGTCCTTGCCTCTGTCACTCTGTGTTTCTGCCACTTCCCTGTCTTGACTCTGTACGGCTTATGTTGTTAATGTCTCCCTTTCAGGATCATCTTCCATGTTAAGCATGATGTGTATGTAGAGCTCGGGAGCGTTTTTCACACTGTAAAAGACTGCAAGCTTCCTCATCCCACCACCCCATTTAGAAGGCTTTTTTTTTTTTTTTTTTTTTTTTTTTTTTTTTTTTTGTCCAGAGTTCTGGTGTCACCTTTCTGGTGACAGATTATGGGAACCGAATGCCTTCTGAGGCCATTTTGCCCTTCTCCCAATCTGGAAGTGCCCCAGCTTCTAAGCCTTACTTTCCCTCACGATTTAGAATTTTAGCAAATATAAAAAGTAAGATCTTGGTCCTTTACAATAAAGGAGGAAATGAGGATGGCATACGAGGCCGCCAGTCCAACCCAGCCATTCTTCCTCACTCACCCAGTCTTGAAAAAGGCCTGGGTATTGGGGAAGAGAGGAGGAATTTCCCTGGAGCTCAGTCACCCCCTCCCACCTTTCAGTAGGAACTGGGCATGCAGCCAGCTGTGCTGGCAGGGCCTCCAGCAGCTGTGTCAGGGCAGGAGACACTGTCGGGTAAAGTAGGGGAAGGTGCTGCCAGTATTTCCCCATCACACAGTGGGTGCACAGACCCGGCCTGGAGCTTAGACTCCCCAGACAGAATGGCTGCAAAGTGCAGAAGGAAACGGTAACAATGACGGTCTAATCTTTCCATCCCCAGTAGACCCTGCTCTCCAAGGTGTCTAGTTCAGTGTTCTAACCATGGCTGGACTTCTGTGTCCTCAGTGTCCATGTTCAACACCTTTTCCCATATCCCTCCAGGCTGTGAGTGTCACACGGTGGGGAGGGGGTAGGGGCCACCATGTCATCATATCAGAAGGAGTTGGAGAAATACAGAGACATAGATGAAGATGAGATCCTAAGGACCCTGAGCCCCGAGGAGCTGGAACAGCTGGACTGTGAGCTACAAGAAATGGACCCCGAGGTAAGGGCACCAGCACAGGGGTCAGGGCACCCGCACATGCAGAAGGATAGTGGGTGCTGGGTGGGTGAGACCAGGGAACCAGCACAGGGGTCAGGACACCCGCACATGCGGGAAGGATAGTGGATGCTGGGTGGTGGCTGAGACCAGGGCTACCAATAGGACCTGGAATCCTAGAAGGGCCAGGGAAAAGATGTCTGGAGAGCTCCTGATTTGTTCCCCAAAACTCATCCCTAAGAATATGCTCCTGCCAGCTGGACTGAGACAACGTGACCAGACAAAGAAGAGTCCAACAGGGCCACTAGACCGAGATGCCCTATTGCAGTACCTGGAGCAACAGGCACTAGAAGTCAAGGAGCGTGATGACTTGGTGCCCTTCACTGGCGAGAAGAAGGGTATGGGCACCCTAACATCTATGCCCTACAGAAAGCAAACGGTTGTCCCTCGCACCTTTCCGTTCGCTCCCCTCCCCCTTCTGGCAGCCATCTGTCAGGGACTCCGGTGCTGGACACCTGCATGTTAGTTTGTTCTCTTCTATTTTTGTTATTATTTTCAATATTTTTTTTGAGGTAGGATCTCACTGTGTAGCACAGGTTGGCCCTAAGCTACCAGTCCTGCTAGCCAGCTTACCAAATGCTGGGATTATGGACACACACTGCCTCACTGGCACATACTCTTCAGTTTTTCTGAGAGTGGAGAGGACAGGACTCAAGGGTCCTGTGCTTGTAGAGAATTCAGGCTTCAGTCTGACCCTACCTGGAGAAGGAAAGGAAGGTGGATGCTGTCATCTTGGAAGAAATTACCTCTTTCTGAACTGTCCTTCATCCTTCTATCAGGGAAACCCTATATTCAGCCCAAGAGAGAAATCCCAGCAGAGGAACAGATTACGCTGGAGCCCGAGCTGGAGGAGGCACTGTCCCATGCTACAGATGCTGAAATGTGTGACATTGCAGGTGGGCAGCTGGGAAGTTGAGGAAGGTGGAGGATAGGGCTTGTGGCATCTTTATCTTGATATAGAACTAGAGGGAAAGGCCCAAGCCAGAACATGGACATCCGAGAAAGCCTAAGGCAATGGTTTTTAGCTTTTATTTGTTTGCTTGTACACTGGTTCATTCTTTTTTTTTTTAATTTAATAAGTTAACATCCCAAGAGCAACCTTCCAGAGGTTGTGAAGGCAGATGAGGGTGGAACTCTTCTGGCTGAAAGCAGCAGAGGATCTTCTCTGCAGATGGGTCTCACCCTCTAGCAGCTCCTCAAGGGACTCCCTGGGCCCTCTCAGGTTCTAGAAATCACTCCAAGGCAGGTGCATGGAAGAGACTCCTGGAGCTGAGGGAGGGTGAGAAACTCCGCCAAGAGTGGACGGTCAGGCTGTAGAACTGCTTTAGGAGAGAGGCAGGAGGCAGGCCTGTGGCAGGTACCTTAACTGCCATGTCTCTCTGCTTACCTTCACCAGCCATCCTGGGCATGTACACACTGATGAGCAACAAGCAATACTACGATGCCATCTGCAGTGGGGAGATCTGTAACACCGAAGGCATTAGCAGTGAGTGTGCTGGGGGAGCATGCCATCCCGACCCCTTGAGCTCCGGGGGCTGAGGAGGCTCCAGTGTGAGACATGGTGCACGAAGGTTTAGAGGGCCAATGGGGAGATGTGGTGAGGGATATGTTGGGGTTCCCTTTCTGCTCTTATCCCCACCAGGTGTGGTACAGCCTGACAAGTATAAGCCAGTACCAGATGAACCGCCAAATCCCACAAACATTGAGGAAATGCTAAAGAGAGTACGAAGTAATGACAAAGAGCTGGAGGAAGTGAACCTTAATAACATACAGGTATTTGACTCCCATCCCCAAATCGTAGCAGGAATACTGTTGAGGCGTGAGGATCTTTAGTCCCCATCCTGTGTCCCTTAGGACATCCCGATACCCGTGCTCAGTGAGTTATGCGAAGCAATGAAGACGAACACCTATGTCCGGAGCTTCAGTCTGGTGGCCACAAAGAGTGGTGACCCCATCGCCAATGTAAGGCTGGCTGCTGTCCCCGGTCCTCTTCCCATACCCTGTCATGCACTCCTGGCAAGGGCTGTCTTTCTGGGTCACACTAGGGGGTGCTGTTCCCATCATGAGTTATAGGGCAGCCCTCAGAGATCCTGTACCCTTACCTCTCTGGCTCACAACTCTGAAGTTCCAACCTCCTCTAGTAGCCTCGATCCCGCCAGTGATCTTAATCTTCATGCTTTCACCAACTTCCCAACCCAGGCTCCTCAGGGCTGTGTCCCTCCTGCTCCCCTTCTGCCTCTCCTCAGTCACCTATGAAACTGTCCCCAACCCTAACACAAGCCCCTACCACCTAGGCGGTAGCTGACATGTTGCGTGAGAACCGTAGTCTCCAGAGCCTGAACATTGAATCCAACTTCATCAGCAGCACAGGGCTCATGGCTGTGCTGAAGGCTGTTCGGGAGAATGCCACTCTTACCGAGCTCCGTGTAGATAACCAGGTCGGCATTCCTTTCCCCAGGGTCATTCATTGAGTTCCTCCCTGGGCAGCTTATTGGGTAGCAAGGGGGCCAGCACTCCCTTCACCTCCTCCAGAGAAACAAGACTCTTAACTTCCTGGAGGCCCGTGGGCTGGGATGAACAACCATAGGTATCTGATAGCTTTTGCCTCTCTCTCCTCAGCGCCAATGGCCTGGTGATGCCGTGGAGATGGAAATGGCCACTGTGTTAGAGCAGTGTCCCTCTATTGTGCGCTTCGGGTACCACTTTACACAACAAGGACCACGAGCTCGGGCGGCCCAGGCCATGACCCGGAACAATGAGCTGCGTGAGTAGCTGTGGAGCCCCCGTGTAGAGACGAGGGCAAGTGCCGAGATGGGCGGTCCCGAAAACAGACTTAGTGACGAAGGCTTGGGTAGCTGGCACACACGCGGAGAGGAATGAGCGGGAAACAGATACAAAGTCCGTCTTCCCCCAGCACACATCTGGAGAGAAGTGGGTGGGAGCTCGGCATGACAGTACCGCCCAGAAACACGTCCTTTTATTTCTCAGTGTGTGTTCTTGATTTGCTGTTAACATGGGACAGGCCCCTCAGGTGGCCTGGGGCAGCAGTTTATAAGTCTAAGGAAAGGGAAAGAGAAACACGCCCTTGCCAAAACAAGAGATGAAGCTGTGCTCACCATTCTCCCTTTACAGGTCGCCAGCAAAAGAAGAGATAGCGTCACCCTTCCTTTTGCTAACAAGAGATGAGAGCCCTGGACACATAAATCCTCATCTCTCTTCCCTTTCCTGTAAATAAAATCCCTTTTGTTCACGCCGCCTGTCTTCTTCCTTGGGTTGGGGTGGGAATCTTGGCGCTACCCCTCAAGGGTTACTGCCAGTTCATCAAGGGATTATTTATACTCTGGGGATCAGCAGGCAGGGAGGTTCAGGTTACTAGGAAGAGGGGGAGCTCTGTCCCTTGTGTTCCCCATAAATCTGCCAAAGGCTTCAGTCTCTTCACAGGGCACTTGGCCACAGTGCTCTCTGCAGACAGAGGTGGCCAGAGCCCCTGTGCCCATTGGCCGTCCACATGTGAGCTGAAGGAAAGGGACTGAGGGTGGAGGTGGGGAGGGAGTCAGACTACACGAAGGGCAGGGACCTCCTCCTGACAGACTTATTAATAGGGCACCGGGCTGAATGCAGCTGACGCTTGGCAAGGCTTTGGTAGAGAGTGGGGGAGGGGTCAGAGTGTGGCGAGCCATGGACACTGCAGGAGATCTGAAATCCTAAGGTCGAACAAGGAACCCGACTCGAGGACCATTGGGCTCCCAGGACCCACTACAGTTTATCGTGGAACAAATGGGGAGCGGGGTTGTTAGTCCACAGGGAGATCAGGGGGCTCTTCCTCATCCGAGTCAAATTCAACATTCTCATCTTTTATCCATCGGCCTTGTCCATCTGGGACCCATCCCGAGCTGGAAACATCAGAGAAAAGACAATGGGTCAAAAAAGAGGTCTTTTTGTTTGTTTGTTTTTCAAGACAGGGTTTCTCAGTGTAGCTTTGGAGTCTGTCCTGGCACTCACTCGCTTCTGTAGGCCAGGCTGGCCTCGAACTCAGAGATTCACCTGCCTCTGTAGGCAGAGACTGCTCATTCGTTTCTTGGCCACCCAGACCCGAATAATCACAAAGAAACTATATTAATTACAGCACTGTGTAGCCAATGTCTCAGGTGTATTTCTAGCTAGCTCTTACATCTTAAATTGACCCATTTCTATCAATCTATATATCACAAGGCTGTGGACTACTGGTAGGCGGTAGGCATCTTTCTCCTTCAGCAGTTACATGGTGTCTTCCTGACTCTGCATACTCTCTCTCTCACTCTCTCTGTTCAGATTTCGCACCTGGCTTTGCTCTGCTAAGCCACTGACCGAAACAGCTTTATTCATTAACCAATGGTAATCAAACATATTCACAGCATACAGAGGAGAATCCTACATCATTCTGCCTCCCAAGTGCTGGGATTAAAGGTGTGTGTCACCACTGCCCAGCAGGGAAGAGTTTTATGAATAAGGTTCATGGTGCTGATTTCTAACCCCAGGACCCACAGGGTAGAATGAAAGGACCAACCCCTATAAGTTGCCCTCTGACTTACACAAGTGTACCCCAACATAAATAAATAAATGTAATTTAAATAAAAAGTTACTGGTGATTAAAAAAAAAAGCAGCTGGATTGGTTTGAAAAGGGCGTGTCAGGGAAAAATGAAGGAAACCCGAAGATCGTGATTGGTAGACTAACCTTCGGAGGGTAAGGTAATGGTTCAGGATTCGTCGTTTTGTGGGGCTCATGGGAGCAGATGACTCTTTGGCATGTGATCCTGCCTTAGGCTCGGGTTCCCTACTGATCTTTGCACTCTGGAGTCCAACCTCTGGGGCTGGCAAAGGAGAACTGGAGACAGAGGGAGCAGGGGCTTCCGGTCTGTGTAGAGAAGAACCCAAGCCTTGCAAAGCACTGAAGGAAAGCAGCAGCTCGCCATGCCTCCCAAGCCCTCAGCAGTGCTTCCTGAGCTGAGCTCCTGGACTGAGACGGGACAGGGTCTCACTATGCACCCAGGGCTGACATGGAATTCACTCTGTAGACCAGGCTGGCCTTGAACTCACAGAGATCCACTTGCCTCTGCCTCCCGAGTGCTGGGATTAAAGGTGTGTGCCACCACTGCCCAGCTCAATGTTAATAGTCTCCACTTTCTAAAATTTATCTTAAAAGTCATAAACTATCATTTTTCTTTAAACAGCTCCACAATACAATATTAGCATTGCTCAGAATACACTTTGGAGAGCAATAACTTTAGAGCCATCTACTTCCTTCTACCTTTTCCCACTCGGGTTTCCAAGTCCAGACCTGTGTTTCCTCCGGCAGCAGCTGTTATAGTGGGGAGCTCTGTGCAGAGCACTCTGCGTGATCAGTCGAGTCTGGGTTAGCAAAGGCGCCTGTTTATGGAGGAAAGGGACAGATCAGAACTGCGAGAGCAAAGGTCCCTTCAGACCTGCTGCATGCAGTAGTCCTGCCTGAACACCTGACCTGACCCGCTCTCATACCTCAGCTTTGTTTTCTGTCTTCAGGTCATTCTGCTGTCTTGGATTTTGCCCTGTTTCCTTGCCTGCCTGCTTTTTGCCATAGAAGAGTTTCAGACCTGAAAAGCAAAGGGGATGCAAAGCACAACAGCAGGGGGTTTGCTAAACATCAAGAGTTTATTCTCCACCAGTCTTCCCTCCCCTCCTTCCCCTATACTTACTGGACAGATGCTTCTTGCCTGCACGGTGGGCAGTCAGCATGGCCAGGGTGTCCAGTACTGGGCGATGGGGGCAGATGGCACACGCAAAGCTACAGAAAGGAGAAGCGAAGTGAATGATAAACCCGTGTGAGTTCCAGAGCAGGTGGTGGGGCTGTTCCTGCTGGGGCAGAGGCTACGCCTGTCAAAGCACTCCACCAACACCCAGGTCTCCTGCTCGCCACCTCTTCCAATCGTCACTTCCCACCAAAGAATCCTACCATACTCCTGAACTACTCAGTAACAAAAGTTTGTTGAGCCTCTGATCGCAAAACCCCAGGCTTGATCCACTCTTCACGCTCACCGTCCATCCCGCAGCATCAGCGCCTCATCCTCTGGGATGTAACTGGCCAATAAGTCTCCAACTCGTCGTTTCTGCAGAGAGCAGGACAGGAGAAATGAGGAAGTGGGACGGGTGAAAGGGAAAGAAAATGGATAAAGAGTCAAATGGAACGGGGCCATGCAGACCATAGGGTAAGAAGAAGGCATCACTCAGTTCTGGTCCCCTAACAATGCAGCTTAAACTGAGCAGTCTTTCAGTCTCTCTTTCTTTCTCCCTCCCTCTCTTTTTGGTTTTTCGCGACAGGATTTCTTTGGGTAGCCTTGGCTGTCGTAGAACTAGTTGTGTGGAATAGGGCCTTGGCTGTCGTAGAACTAGTTGTGTAGAATAGGCTTGCCTCGAACCTCAAACTCTGCTTTTGCTTCCCAAATGCTGGGATTAAAGGCGTGCGCCACCATTGACCGTGGTCTGACTCACACTAGGGCTTCTTACTTTTAGCACATTGAGCTGACTCCAGTCGTCCCCTTCTCTCTTGAAAGACATCGCAACTGTGAGTCCCAGAAATAACAAATTCTTCTACGCCGACTTCGCTTCTCCTTCAGGCCACCGTAGGAAGAGTAGGTTATCGCTTTCTCTGCTTCCTGTCTTTTTCAGGTTGAGCCTGTACTTCCGAGGATGCATTTCCACGCATGCACCGCGCGAGCCGGAAGACCCGCCTCCAGCGCCCTGAGGGGGCCTGCATTTCCTCTGACGCCCTGAGGACGCTTTGCCTCTTGGGAAATGAAGTCTTTTAGTTATTATTTTTTTCTATTTTTCGAAGAGCTTACCGTTCACCTGAATACAGGCCCGCACATCTCTAAGGATCCAGGTGTTTGGAGACCAGGAGCCTGAATGCGGAGCCGGTGTTTCGGGGTGGGACACCCCGATGTGGAGTGAGGCTTCGGCAGTCTCAGTGGACTGTGCACGGCGCACTCTCGCAGCCCTCAGGCTCGTCGCCCGCAGCCACAACCCACCTGGGGTGGGCCTGATTTGGAGCCGTGAGGATGGAGGCGCTCTCTGCGGCCTGGCTGCAGGAGGTGGGGACACACTGAGGGAAGAGTGTTGATGAGGGAGTCTAGGGTTCAGAGGTCAGAGATCAGGCTTGCGAGGAGTTAGAGGGGGGCGTCGAAAGTCGAGGGGGCCAGCGGCTGACAACTCAGGGAAGATGTTTATGAGTAAGGGGGCTTGAGGAAGGAGAGATGTAACCGGTCTGGCAGCCTTCTTCGGATACGGGCTGTGACCCCAAGCTCGCTCGGTAAGCAGCAGAACGAGGAGGAGGACCGATGTAGTCTCTCGAGAGCGAGGAGACTGAAGAGAGACGAGAGAACGGAAAAGGAATTCCCTGAATATCTATTCCTTGGGTTCGACTCTCACTGTTGGCCACTCAGCCAGGCTTTCCTCAGTTGTGACCGTAGGTCTTGGCATCCTGAGGAGATGGCTTCTCCCTCTAGACAGCCCCCACTCGGGGGATCAGGGCTGCTGCAAGGGAGCCGTACTCGTTCTTATGGAAGCCTGGTACAATCGTCCTGCTCCCCAGTGAGGGAAAGACGTCTGGAGCATCAGTTGGAGCCTGGAGACACCCTGGCTGGACTAGCTCTCAAATATGGGGTGACGGTGAGTCTTCCAATGATTGGGGGTGTGATGAGCATTTAGGAAAGAGTTGTGGCCCGCTAAGCAGTCTGCCCTGACGTTATATTAATTATATTGTGGTCTGCTTTGCCTTTGTTACTTGTTTTCACATCTCAGTGTAGTACTGTCTAGTTGGGACACATCACATCCGCCCTACTCTCCCAGTGGGAGGAGCGGCTCCTGTGGATTGGGTTGGCCTCGGGGGTGAAGTTGGGGGTGGACCTGTCAACTTGAGACTTAAGACTGATAACCAGTTAGCCTGCAAGTATGTCTGTTGTATGAGGGTTTCAGGTCCCCTGGAACCGGTGTTAGACAGCTGTGAGCTGCCATGTAGGTGCTGGGAATTGAAGCCAAGTCCTATGGAAGAGCAGCCAATGCTCTCAACCTCTGAGCCATCTCTGCAGCCCTGGTAACCAGTTTGATGAAGGTCAAATAACTTGAGTGTCAGAGGAAGGTTTGAGATAGGTCTGTCTGTCTGACTTAAGGCCCTTACCATTAGTCACGCAGAAACACTGGGGGTGGCTAGACCTTTACAGCAAGTCAGGAAGAGTTAGAATTCCCGAAGTGCCTGTTCTAGTTCTTTCCGCGCCAGGCTGTGCTTTCTTTCCAATGAGGCACAAAACAAGTACCCGCTACATTCATCGAGTATTTCTGGTCACACCTAGGAGGAGTTTGATAGGCATAAACGTTAAAGTTGTAGCCTTCCCCTCTGTATCCTGTTTTACCACATACAAACAAATGTTGAATTTAGACAAATTCCCATGCCTGCTGTACTTAAAGCATTATAGTAACCCTTCCTGGAGATAAAACATAAATGTGTACTGATGCGTTCGTGTGTAAATTCTGTGAGAAACGGAGACGAAGCAATGGTTATATAAGGAATAGTCACGAGGAGTGGGAAACCAGGAACTATTCGTTTTTGTGTGGAAGTAGGAGTGGATATCAGTTGACGTGGAATTAGGTTTGGCGGGGAGAGTGGATTTTCTAGTCATTATGTCACTGTGTAGCCTAAGCTGGCCTGGAACTCACAGTGTTCCTGTGTCGTGAGGGCTGAGGTGGGTGTGAGCGATAAACACTGTGGCGTAGGTTTTCTGAGTACCCTCACTATGGGCCTTGAAGACTTAGAAACCTTGCCCTCTGTGTTCCCTTCTACAGGTCTGTTTAACCCAGATATTTATGTCTTTGTCTTCCACAAGCTCTTTAAGAGCAGAAATAGTTTCCTTTCAACCTTGCGTCTCTAAATTCTGGCCTAGTCTCAATTACATGGAAGTTTAACAGCTGTCTGGAAGCTGCCTCGCATGGTGGCGCACGCCTTCAGTCCCAGCACTCAGGAGGCAGAGGCAGGCGGATCTCTGTGGGTTTGAGGCCAGCCTGGTCTACAGAGTGAGTTTTGGAACAGCCAAGACTACACTGAGAAACCCTGTCTGGAAGGAAAAAGAAAAGCTGCCTGAAAGCCAGGCTTGGTGACACAGCCTGACAGCCGTCAGGATGCCTAGGCAGACGGACTCAGAGTTCCAGGCCAGGTCCACATATAACAAGACCAAGGGAACTGGTGATTTGAAGGTGTAGCTGAGTGGTAGGATGCAGATGAGAGCCAAAGCTAGACACGTCCTGTGGGGCTAGCTAGAGAAAGGCCTTGCATCCCCTCTAGGATTTTGTTGTTTCGCCCATGAGGAGCCATAGAAGTTGCTGAGCCAGCTAGAGGGTTAATCAGATCATTTTTCTAGATGGCAAGGAAAAAATATGTGGACAGGAAAGCGGAAGAGCAATTAAACTGAACAGTTAGCCCAGATGAGAGATAGTAAGTGTGGTGCTGGTGGGCCGGACTATGAGAACGTGTGTGAGAGTTTTGTTTATTTATTAATTGTTGGAGGTCTGCTAGGGGTCCAGCCTAGGGCTCTGCACATGCTAGGCAACACTGTACCATGGAGCCACATAGCCCCATCCAGATTTATTTATTTTATTGCTAACCAGGTTTCATTATGTAGCTTGATTGTCTTCACACTCAGAAATCCCCCTGCCTCTGCTTTCCTAGTATTGAGATTAAAGATGTGTACTGTCACCAAGCGGTGATGGCACACACCTTTGAGCCCAGCATTCAGAAGGCAGAGGCAGGGGGATCTCTGAGTTTGAGGCCAGTCTGGTCTATATAGCAAGTTCTAGAACAGCCAGGGCTACACAGAGAAACCCTGTCTCAAAAAAAACCAGGAAAAAGAAAGGTACTCTACCATACCTAGCTCAGCTTTATTATTTTATTTTAAGTTTATTTTTAGTGTTTTGCTCGTATGTGTATCTGTGTGCCATGGGGGTGCCTGGTGCCCACCAAAGTCAGAAAAGGGTATTGGATCACCAAGAACTAGAGTTACGAATGGTTGTGAACCACTGTGTGAGTGTTGGGAATTGATCCCCCTCTGCAAGAGCAGCCAGTGCTTTTAACTATTAAAACCATCTCTCCAACCCCTCAGCTTTAATTATTAATAATTAATTTATTGTTATTAATTATTTAATTGTTAGCTTTAAATACTAGTAACTTGTTCTGTTTCTTTTGAGACAAAGTTCCTGGGAACTCAAGCTAGCTTCAGACTCCCATAACCGAAATGTCAAGGTCTTCTTGGCTGCCTCTAGAGAGCTGGGATCGCAGGCTTTGAACTGGTGTGTTACGGAGTCAAAGACTTGTACAATGACTTAAAATGTTTGCGTTGGTGGCTTGGGAAGATGGCCCAGTTGGTGAACAGTCATGAAACAGTGCAGCAGCCTTCCCACTACACATACCAAGGATAAAAGTCTGAGATCCTGAGCCAGGCTTGTTTTGAGATTAGCTTGGCCTACATAGTAACAAAGAAGACAAAAAGTTTGAGATGCTATATAAGATTGGTAGATTTTACTGTCAGTCATTCATTTTGGGTGTTTGTTTTTTTTTTTTTTAAAGATGGAACAGATTAAGCGTACAAACCGCCTTTATACTAATGACTCCATCTTCCTGAAGAAAACTCTCTACATCCCCATCCTGACAGAGCCCAGAGACCTATTTAATGGTTTAGATTCTGAGGAGGAAAATGATGGAGAGGAGGAGGTACGACCCAAGAAGGATGGCCCTGGTTCACATTCAGGGAAGAGGAAGAATCAAGAGTCAGGTTCAGGCCCGGCCAATGGCGAAGCCCTCCCACAGCACCAGGAAACCTCCACACCCATCCATGACCTTTCTGCCTCTGATTTCCTTAAGAAGCTCGATTCACAGATCAGTCTATCAAAGAAGGCTGCTGCCCAGAAGCTGAGGAAAGGGGAAAGTGGGTGAGTCTCCAGCTGGCCCCTCGAAGACCCTGCACAAACCCCTCTCTTTTAGCGAACCACAAACTAGTAGCAGAATGACCTGGATCAGGATATCCTTTCCCCATATGGTTCCAAGGCCGTGAACAAAGCTGGTGGCAACTGGAAGGGGATGAGGCAGTGGGAAATAGGTTCTGTGGCGTCTGTGTTCTCACAGTTCTCCCTAAGGTAAGAACTGTGCAGCAGTGTGAGGACAAGCGGTTTTCCAGGTGACATTGAGACTCCGTCCACCTCATGAAGCAAAGGAAGGCAGCCCCCCCCCAACACACCTTGCACTGGCTCCATTCTCAGGTTCTCCCTCACTCTGTTGCTCTTTCCTCACTTGCAGGGTCCCCGAGGAGGGCGCAGGGCTCCACCTCCGCTCCCCTAGGACGCAGCAGCGAGCAGTGCTCGGTCCGGTACCGCTGACCCGGACCTCTCGGACCCAAACACTGCGGGATCAGGAGGATGAGATCTTCAAACTCTGACGGTACCGCTGACCCGGACCTCCCGGACCCAAACACTGCGGAATCGGGAAGATGAGATCTTCAAACTCTGATGTCCCCGGACTGCTGCGAGAAGCTGAGGGGCAGGAGTCTGAGGTGAGGCTCAAAAGCCCAGCTTCCCAGCCTGCCTCATTCCTCTCCGGCCATCTTGCCCAGCTGTTTGTCAAGATTTCCTCAGCTGGGGACACTTTTTGCCAAGAGTTGGGAATGGAAACTGAACTCTTCCCAGTTCTTGGGCTGAATCTATCGTTGTGCTTTAGATTCAAAGGCTCCTTTACAGCCTTACAGTCCCTTCCACCGTTTCCCGGATTAGAGCAGGGAAGCAGAGGATCCCCACCCCCATCTTTAATGACGTTACCTAATTTATTTGGTGCTACATTGAAGTAATATTTATTTGCTATATCTAACTCCTTCCTCCTCTTAACTGAAATAATGTGATTTCTGTATCACTGAAGAGAGGGAAAGCCAGAGTGGGAGGGGGCAGTTGGCTGCTTACCTTTCCCGCCTTCGGCCTCCGGCCTCCAGCCTCCTGCCTTCCTAGCGAGCATGCTACTGAGGAGAGTCAGTGACACTCACCACAGAGACTGGTGGACTGGCTGGGCTGAGTCCTAAGTGAGCAGTTCCCTCTAACTCCTGACAGTTCTTGGCTCTGAGAGGAAGCAGTGGAGTGGGGTACTGACAGCCTCCCAGTCTGCCCCTTCACCTTCTCCCCTCTTCTGCTTGGCTAAGGGGTGGAAGAGGAGGCCTTGGGGTTCAGGAGGCAGTTGCAGAGCGCACCCCAACCTGCCTGTGTTCCTCACTTCGTATCTATTTGTAATCGGTAGCCCCGATCTGCAGTACAGTGTGTCTTTTGTCCCTTAAGCTGAAGAATAGGCATGGCAGCTCAGTAGTACCTGCCTGGCTTCTGTTCGCAAGTGGGAACCGGCGAGATGAGTGGCGTTTCTAGTCCTCGCCTCTGTCCAGCCTGAGTATGGAGCTAGAGAGATTAAACAGTGACTCCTGCGCGTGTTTTAGTGGTTTTATTTCCCCTGTGCCTCCCCTCCCCCAACTCCTTCTAGAGACTTTGGAACCCAGCCTCTGGTATGTGTCCAAGGGCTCCTCCAGCTCTAGGAGGTCTAGAGGCCTCTGACAGCCACCTTCCTGCTTCTGGCCTTCCGTGCCCCCTTCCTTGGGTTCGTGGAAGAGGAGGATCCCGTTTTGGGCAGTTCTCCTGGGAGAAGCAGACCCGAGTTTCACTTCATCTTCCTCAATCAGCTGTTTCCTTTGCTGGCACGGGATGGGAGAGCCGCCCCAGTTGGCCCATTGCTGTGCTCTGCCAGCAGTTGGGGGGTGGGAGCGGCCGGGGCGTCAACAACAGCCTTGGGGGAGAATGAAGCCAGGGGATTGAAAAGCACTTGAGCGGGGTTAGAAAGCCCGGTCAGTCATTTTTTGCCAAAGTCCAGTGTGCTGGGCTCTGGGGCCTCAGAGCTTCCCCTCATCCAGCAGCTTCCGGAGCCCGTCACAGATCTTGCCCAGGTGCTGAGTGAAGTCAGGCCCGTAGAGGGCTGCCAGCAGGTCAGGGTCAGAGTAGTGATCAAACACGTGCCTGATGCGGTCATGTGACTTGGGGGTGAGGTGGTGCTCCACCAGCTCCAACAGAATGTCCCGGCACTCGCTGAGCAGGCCCGCTAGCACAGCGGCCTCGAAGGTGAAGTCCACCTCACCAAAGCTGAGCGCGGTCATGGCGCCCTGCCGCAGCTTCTGGCGAAAGCGTGTAGCCAGAGCCAGCTCCCCAGGGCCAAAGCAGCCACTGCGGTGCAGCACGGCCACCTTGACAGCCACCTTGATGAGGTCTTTGAGCACCCGCTGTGCCTTGGGCCGGCTGTGCGTGTACTCTTTGGACACGCGGTAAAGCTCATCTAACACCTCGCTGCTGGTCTCGTCGATAAAGAGATGAGCCACGGACCGACCAGCCATTTTACTCAGCAGCTTCTTCTCTGCTTGTAGTGCCAGACTCTTTGAGCTGAAGGACTCCATGGTACCAGGGTGGGTATGTGGTCAGTCAGTAGCAGAGGCCACAGGCGTCCTTAGAGAAAGAGAAAGAAATGGCTTTTCCCCATTTTCTTTGTTTTGGCTGCTTTGTCCTCCTTCTCCCCTGGGGCCCCTCCATCCTGTTAGCCTTGCTTCTGCTTTTTCCTTTATTTCTGTAAACTTAGACTTGTGCCTCTCCAAAACAGCACAGAGGAGCAGGGAGAGCCTCGGCTGGAGGGGCGTGGGGATAACTGGGTTCGTAGAGCAGGAAACTACTGCCACGATGGAGAGAGAGCCTAGTGCCCATTTGGCAGGGAATTTGAACAGATACCAGTTTCGGATGCTAACTGTGTGTATCCTGCATCAAGAAACACAGGCACTACCCTCGTGTCTCCAGGCTTCAAATCAAAAAAGCCCATGTCGGTAGGGTACCATAGAACCTTAAAAGAAGTGGGAATATACGGGCCTCTAGAATCCTAATAAGAACTCTTGGTGCCAGGTGGTGGCGGCGCACACTTTTAGTCCCAGCGCCTGGGAAGCAGAGGCAGGCAGATCTCTGTGAGTTCAAGCCCAGGCTGGTCTACAGAGTGAGTTCCGGGACAACCAGATCTGTTAAACAGAGAAATCCTGTCGGGAGGGGGCGGGAAGCACTTGGCATTTTCAGAGGCCTACTGTGTGCAAGTGCTTAATATGAACTGTCTCGGTTTTCCAGTCTCCAGGCTAAGAGAACTTCTTGTTTGTTTGTTTGTTTGAGACAGGGTTTCTCTGTATAGTCAGTCCAGCCTGTCCTGGAACTTGAACTTGCTCTGTAGAGCAGGCCTGCCTCTGCCTCCCAAGTGCTGGGATTAGAGGCATGCACCGCCACCACCACCTGGCAAGGCTACAAGAACTAAGCTACTTGTCCTAGTGAATGATGAAACCGGCTTCAAGGAGTGGGAGAGGTGCCTTGACCCACACACTCAGAGGCGACTCACCATTGCCCATAACTCCAGCCTCAGGGGGATCCAACACCTTTGACCTCCACAGCCAAACTCATATACATAATTTAAAATAAAAAAATTGTAAAAAAAATAGGCTACAAGTTAAATAATCCCCCCAAAGCCCCTTCTGTCAAGGAGTGGTACCAATGAGGTGTCAGCCCACTGAGGAAGGCTGGGCGGCAGCGGTGGGGTTGGAGCTGAGGCCCTCCTGGTGGTGGAGCCGGTGCCTAAGGCGAGGCCATGGTCCTCCACTGTGCTTCTGCTTGTTTTGCTTCTTACTTCCCCCTCCCCTGCTCTGCAGGATGTGGCTGTGACCGCAATGAGGAGCAACCTCACCCTCTCCCCCAAATGAAAATGGGAGTCTGAAGAGGCAGAGGGAGACTAGCCAGGGGGCTTTCTCCCCCAGCTGAACCACTCCACCGGGAACCTGGAGCCTTGATTTGTTCCTGGCTTGCCCTGGGCTTGGTAGGGCTGCCCTCCACAGTGGGGGTGATTGCTCCATATGAGCCTTCCTGCCTTCCTGGCCCCCCATTGCCCCTATGCCATCTTCAGTTAGATCCCCCGTCCCCTCAAGGTCTCTCGTCTCTGGCCTTCTCTTTCTAGCCTCTGTGTCATCCCCGTGACCCTCGAGCCTAGCTAAGCTTTCGCTTTGTGCCACTGACCTTCCATGCCCAAAGAGACTTTACGTCTCTAAACCTCCGTCTTGCCCCACTGTGCACCTCCATTCCCTCAGCCTGCACTCAGCCCTCATCCCAAGCCAGGTCTCTCTTCCAGATATGCCTTGCCCCATCCGCTACAGTGGTTCTCGTGGGGACTCGAGGATTCCCCAATACAGAAAGGAAGGTCAGGGTAAATGGGTAGAAGTATCTCACACTGCCACCCCCAAACCTGCCCTTCTCTCACAGCCACCCTCTCACCTGCTGGGTGCTGGGTGCCAGTCTCGCCTCCGCTGTTGCTGAGAGCTAACAGAATGGAGAAGCTCCTAAGAGGCCCTTTGGTCTAGCCCCACCCCAAGCCCCGCCCACCTACTCTCAACCTCCGGTTCATCATCACTGTCATCAAGAAGGCCCGTGTCCCGAGAGCAACCTAGAAATAAGACAAAGGTCAGAAGGAATGGAATTCTGTAGGAAGCACGGACTCTGAGGTGGAAAGGGCCGATTGCACACCCTCCGCCTCAACTGCTTCTTTCTTGCTGCCTAATATTCTTGTGGTACTGAGAACGATGCAGAGTCCGGATTTTTAATGTGGTCATCGAGTGGTGCGGGAGAACAGCGTTATCACTAGTATCTTCAGGCTCGGGCAGGTAAGATTGGCACAGCCTGTCCTGGCCTCCAGTACAGGCAGGAAGCAGGTGCCAGGGTTAAGGCTGCTGAGCCATATGTGACCAGCAGGTGTCAGTATCAAACTGAAACACTAGTGGATCAAGTACAACGCCTTAGCAGCCCTTAGAGACCCTAGGAAACGAGGGCGCCAGTGAGGCAAAAGTCTTTGCCATTGAGAGTCTAGCAGTGGGCCAGGCGGTGGTGGTGCACACCTTTAATCCCAACCCTCAGGAAGCAAAGGCCGGGGAAATCTCTGTGAATTCGAGGCCAGCCTGGTCTACAAGAGGTAGTTCTAGGATAGCCATAGTTCTAGGACAGCCAAAGCTACATAAATAAACTCTGTTTTGCCAGGCAGTGGTGACTCACGCCTTTAATCCCAGCACTCAGGAGGCAGAGGCAGGGGGATCGCTGAGTTCGAGGCCAGCCTGGTCTACAGAGTGAACTCCAGGGCTGCAAAGTGAAATCCACCCATACCTCCAGCTCCAGGGACCCAGTGCTCTCTTCTGACAGTGTCCTGCATACGCATGGTCCTAGCCATGTATTTGGACACACACAGACACTAATCTTTTATGTCTTTTTAAAATTCATTTATTTTTGTATTTTTTGAAAGATTTATTTATTATGTATGCAGTGTTATGTCTTTTTAAAACTTGCTTGTTTTGTGTTTTTTTTTTTTAAAGATATACTTATTACATATATAGTGTTCTGTCTGCATGTATGCCTACACAGCAGAAGAGGGCACCAGATCTCACTGCAGATGGTTGTGAGCCACCATGAGGTTGCTGGGAATTGAACTCAGGACCTTTGGAAGGGCAGGTCGTGCTCTTAACCGCTGAGCCATCTCTCCAGCTCCCAGCTTGTCCTTTCTTGCACTGCCTAGCCGTGTTGGTACTTTCGCCAGCTCCAGTGTACCCTGCCGGGTCTTGCAGCCGCCTCTTCCTCTGTGCTAGCCTTCACACTCTGACCCCTCTGCTGAGAACTCTCCCCAACTCCCAGCTATGCCCCCCCATACACTCCCACTCATCCTCCGGGTGTCAGCCCTCCTGCCTCTGCCTTCTGTGTAAATTCTGGGGTTACAGGCTGCCCTTCGTTCTCCAGACTGCCTGGCCTGTGTTATGTAGTCCTCCCCTGTGGGAGCCTGTGTGTCAGTGTGAGGCCAGAGGCTGACAATGAGCATCTTCTACTGAAGCTGGGGTTCACCTTTGAGCCCCTGGGATTCTCCTGAGCCTCCTTCCCCCAGCACACATACCATCATGACAAGTGGCTTTTGGTGGGTTCAAGGAATTCAAATTCAAATTCAGATCTCCACGTCTGTACCTCAAGCACACTACCCTCCGAGCCACCTCCTGTGCCCCACACCTCCCTATTGTCATGTGTGACTTTATTAACTACCAGACCATGAACACATGAGGACATTTATGCTTTACCCTGCTCCTGGGTCAGGAGATAAGGGGCTCTCAGTAAACTTGCTTAAGGAGCTGCTGGCCAGGTAAGCTGAGTTCAATCCCCGTAACCCAAATTAAAAAAAAAAAAAAGGTCAGATGGTGTACACTTTAATCTTGTGGCACTGGGATGGCAGAGACAGGAGATCGCTGTGGTTCACTGGCCAGAACAGACAGCTTGGCTCACTTGGCTAGCTGCCAGACGATGACAGACCCTGTCTTACAAAACAAGGGTGATCTAGGCGTGGTAGCACACACCCTTGATCCCAGCACTAGGCAGCAGAGGCAGGTGAACCTCTGAGTCTGAGGCCAGTCTGGTCTGTCTCAAGTTCAACCAGGACTACACAGTAAGACCCTAAATCAAAAAGAGTGGGATAGGGGGCTGGAGAGATGGCTCAGCGGTTAAGAGCATTGCCTGCTCTTCCAAAGGTCCTGAGTTCAATCCCCGGCAACCACATGGTGGCTCACAACCATCTGTAGTGAGATCTGGCGCCCTCTTCTGGCCTGCAGGCATACACACAGACAGAATATTGTATACATAATAAAATATAAAAAAAAAAAGAGTGGGATAGGGTGTGCTGACACTTGAGAAAAGACACCCCAGGTTGACCTCTGACCTCTACATATACATACATGCACATGCACAGAGATGAGCACACACACACACACACACACACACACACACACACACAAAGATGATGATAAGGAAGAAATGGTAGCAGATGACAGTTACATCACATGATGTTGTTCTTATGGGAAGGTTTGACTTTTATGGTTTTATTTTTGCTTTTGCTTTTTGAGACAGGCTTTCTCTGTGTAACAGCTCTGGCTGTCCTGGAACTCACTCTGTAGACCAGTCTGGCCTCAAACCCACAAACATCCACTTGCCTCTGACTCCTGAATGCTGGGGTTAAAGGCGGGTGCCATCGTGCATAGCTTCTGTGTAGACAGGCGGACCCTGCACTCACAGAGCTTTCTGTCCCTGCCTCCAGAGTGCTGAGCCGTGGTGTGTACCACCGCCACTCTGCCCCACACCCTCCTGCCCTTTTATTTTCACCTTGCCGGGAAATTTGCCCAGGGCCTGTGTGCCAGGCAAGTGTCCTGCCGCTGAGCTCCTCTCGAGCTCCTCTTTAATGCATCACCAGTTCTAGTACGAGCTGAACCCAGCACATAATTAGCAATAAACTGAGAAAGTATCAAGGAGCTTTCAGAAACAGAGAACAGGCCGGAGACACGGGTCAGCTGTTAGGCACCCTGACTGTCCTCCACAGGGTTCGGTTCCCAGCACTGAAGCCCACAATCCTGTGTAACTCCAGTCCCAGGAAAGCCGACCACACCCTCTTCTGGTCTCTGAGGCCACCAGGAATTCATGTGGCACACAGACATGCATGCAGACAATACACCTAAATTCATAGAATAATAAATAAGTGGAACTAATTTTAAAAAGAAATAAAAAACTAATAACAATGGGAGGAAGCATGAAAAGACTAGGAAAATCAAAATATAAACCATTGGAAACTAACGTGGAGTGACATTGATCCTGGCACGCATACGGGAGGCAGAGGCAGGCGAATCTCTGAGTTCAAGGGCAGGCTCCTCTATAGTGTGTGTTCCAGGACCACAGAGAAAGCATCTTGAGAAAGAAAAGAAGAAAATTAGCATTTTGGCCGTGTAGAAGAGGAGCAAATGGTATTGATTACAGATCTTCTGGCTTTGGAGTTCTTACTGTGTTCCTGGGAGTTTTAGCTACCTCGAGTGAACTGAACAGGCCTGGTGACACAGGTCTCTACTGCCAGTGCTGTGGCAGTAGAGAAAGGAAGAGGAGCTGTCTTGGCTCCACAGTGTGTTTCAGGCAGCCTGGACTACATGACCTCCTGCTTCAAAGAGCAAGAACAAAAGTCTAAGCACGTGGTTCGATTTACGTCTGTAAGCCCCCTCGATCCCTATATTCACAGTGGTGCATACCTGTAAGGCCAGCCCTTAGGAGACTGAGGCAGGAAACTTGCTGAGAGAATCAACCTGGGCTGTAAAGTGAAACCTTCTCCCAAACTAAATTCACACATATACATGCATACAAAGACTTTTAAAAGATTAAATGATAGCCTGGTGTGGGGGCACATACCTATAATCCTGACCCTCCAGAGACAGAGGCAGGTCGATTTCTGTGAGTTTAAGGCCAGCCTAGTCTACTTGGAGAGATCAAGATCCAGTGGGGCTGCATAGTGAGATCCTGTCTCAAAAAGAAAACAAAGTTAAATGATATCTTTTGGGTTTTATATTTTATTTATTTATTGTTTTTTCAAGACAAGGTTTCACTGTGTAGCACTGGCTGTCCTTGAACTTACTCTGAGACCAGGCTGGCCTCAAATTTACAGAGATCCGCCTGCCTTTGCCTCCCAAGTGCTGGGATTAAAAGCATGTGCCCCCACTGCCTGGCTTGTTATTGAAGTTTTAAAGTGAAAGAGTTTATTAAATATGCTGCAAGAGGAACAATAAATCAGAGTCCATCATTTGATTTTTGTTTTGTTGTATGTAGCTCAGGTTGACTTTAAACTCATGGCTAGAGACTGAGGCGGGCAGTGGTGGCGCACACCTTTAATCCCAGCACTCAGGAGGCGGAGAGAGGCGAATCTCTATGAGTTCGAGGCCAGCCTGGTCTACAAAAGCTAGTTCCAGGACAGGCTCCAAAGCTACAGAGAAACCCTGTCTCAAAAAACCAAAACCAACCAACCAAACAAACAAAAAACAAACAAACAAACAAAAAACAGGAAAGAAAGAAAAAGAAAAAGAGTCTGAACTCAGGGCTTCATTTACTAAGTATGACAGCCATCACTGGCTTGTCCTTAATCCATCTGAGGTTCAGCATGGTGAAGATCTCTCATCAGTCAGTCAGGAATCCAGCCTGACAAAAATGGAGCCGTTAGGGTTTGCATCTACCCCACCCTGCCTTCTCCTTTCTATCTTTGATACTTTTACTTACTCCTTTACTTATTGATTGCCGGACATTATAACTAAATGCTTGGGATAAGAAGACAAAAGATGGGCTGGAGAGATGGCTCAGCGGTTAAGAGCATTGCCTGCTCTTCCAAAGGTCCTGAGTTCAATTCCCAGCAACCACATGGTGGCTCACTACCATCTGTAATGAGGTCTGGTGCCCTCTTCTGGTCTTCAGGCATACACACAGACAGAATATTATATACATAATAAATAAATAAATAAATAAATAAATAAATAAATTAAAAAAAAAGAAGACAAAAGATATGATACCTGCTGGGCATGACGACTCACAATGTGAACACTGCGGAGGCTGAGGAGATCGCTGGGACCAGATCAGTGTGGCCACACAGTGATAGACAGACATGGTGAGCTCCGGGCCTGCAGGACTGCAGAGTGAAACCCTGCTTGTTGCTGTTTAAACAAACTTCCTGTTTTTGTTTATTACATTTCTCTGAGAAGAATGTATTGACCTTCTGGATAGGATTTAATCGCCAGAAGCATAACTTCTTATACTTCTGTGGTAGCCAGCGCATGGCTTCTTCGCTGGTTCTGAGTCTGACTCCATTGCAGTTTGTGCTCCCGTCTGTGTAGCTGAAACCTGGCCTGCCCAGAACCATATAGAAGTCCAGGCCCGCCTGGCCGGTGGCAAACACCTTCAGTCCCAGCATTCAAGAGGCAGAGGCAGGTGGATCTCTGTGGTTCAAGGCCAGCCCAGTCTACAGAATGAGTTCCAGGACAACCAAGACTATACAGAAAAACCCTGTCTTGAAAAAAAAAGAAACAAAAACTAACCAGCCAAACAAACAAAAAAGGTAGTCCAGGCCCTGAATCCGAATGCTTGAATCGTAGTTGACAGTTGGTACCCAGGTTGGTGCATTCCTGGACCCCAAGCCCAGCATTTCTAGCATCTGGGAAGTTATCTTCATAGCTCAGTCAGTACCTTAGACTTTCCCAGGATTCCTTCTGCCCGGGCCCCGCTGTGCAGTGAAGAGTGGTCTTTTCATTTCTCTGATGCCAAAGGACCTGCTGCTGTCCTTAGCTTTGGAAAATGCAGGTGCCTGGCCTTGGCTGCCTGGGTCCGTTTGTTTCTGCTCTCCCGTACACAGGCATTGAGACGAAGCTTGTGGATCTGAAGCTTCTGCACGGGTTCTCCTTTCAGCCCAATCCTGTGCCATGATGGGGAATAGGAAGAGCAAGTTTCCTAGTTTTTTCTAATTTAGTTAGAGACAGTCTCACTATGTGGCCTTCACTCTGTAAACCAGGCTGGTTTTGAACTCACAGAGATCCACCTGCCTCTGCCTCCTGAGTGCTGGGTTAAAGTCAAGGCCTGTGCCACCTCCCCTGGCTAACCCCATTTTTAGACGGAGTGGTGAGTACACATTAGAGCTGAAATGGGAATAGCCAGCAGATATTTGTCTAAGTGGGGGTCATGCACAGCAGAAGACCTGAGCTGGACCCTGGGTTCTCGGTGAGAGGCACTCGGTCAGTCATTGCAATGGGGTGGGGATTGTGTTGGCCGGAGAGAATGCACAGCGTAAGAGCCGCCCAGAGATGTAACCCTAGAGACCACCCACACTTAAGGCGAGGTCGAGGACGCCATTCACAGATTCGAGAAATATTTATTAAGCCACTTGTCTCTGTCAAGAGAAAAAGAACCCTCTGAGGTCAAAGGGGAGATTTTAAGGAAGGAGAGAGGTCAGTGGGGTCGAATGCCATACTGGGGACAAAGGGATGAAGACTAAAGAGCTCTTCAAGAGCTGATTGTGACCAGGACGTCACTGGCAGCCTTGGTGACAACCTCTGGGAACTGGAGGAAGCAAAAGGAAAAGTGATTCAGGGTTAATGAGAACCCAGAAAATAATCCAGCAACAGTTTATCACGCAAAAGTCACACAGTAAATGTAGAGTAAATGCACATGGAGCAGGAGAAAGTCTGGAGTTGTGGTTCTGTTTTGCTTTTGAACCTCAAGCTCAGGCTCTTCTCCGTTGGAATTACAGACATGTGCTACTATGGCCATCTGAAAACCTGATTCGGTATTGACCCAGCGTTTTGGCGTGTTTTGGGCAGCACTTCAGTAACGAGCTGCAGTATAGCCCTAAACTCCCTGCAATCCTCCTGCCTGCCTGCCTCTGTAACATGAGGGCCGGCTTGTTGGGGTATTTGTCCCACCCGGTACCCCACAGCTGGCAAGTCCCAAAGAAAATCAACAGAGTCTACATTAGGTTATAAACTGATTGGGCCATTAGGTCAGGCTACTTATTAGCTCTTATAACTTATGTTACCACATTATCCTTATCTACGTTAGCCACATGGCTCAGTACCTTTCTCAGCTGGGCAGCTTACATCCTGCCTCTTTGGTGGTCTGCGCAGGAATGGAGGAATGCGCTTCCTCCTTCTTATCCTTCTCCTGTTCTCATCACCCCGCCTCTACTTCCTGTCTGGTTGACCCGCCTATACTTCCTGCCTGGCCAATCAGCGTTTTATTAAAATACATGATTGACAGAATACAGATAATTCTCCCGCACCATACCTCAGCCTCCTAAATTATTTCTCATACTAGTCTCAAGTTGTCCAGATTAGTCTTGAATTCCTGATTCTTCTGCCTCTACCTCCAAAATACTGGGACACACTGAAACACACACACAATTTAAAAAAGAATGGGTGCTATCTATAGTGGGACTATCTCCATCGTCCCAGTTACTCTGGTGACTGAGGCAGGAGGATCGTTTAAACCTGCCTGGGAATTTGGAGGTCAGTTTGAGGAACAAACTGAGACTCAATTTCAAATAAATCAGAAGAGGGATTTAAAGATGTAGAATTCTACTTATGTTCCTAACTAGAAAAAAATAAGTACAATTTTTTCAACTAATGTGTTAACAATGAATACTTATTAGCCTGGCACGGTTGGTAAAGGCAGAGAGGGCTTGGGCGCTCAAGGTCATCTGTGCAGGGGCCACGTGAGACCCTGCTTCAAAACAAATGTATGGGGGCTGGAGAAATGGCTCAGCGGTTAAGAGCACTGACTGCTCTTCCAGAGGACCCGGGTTCAATTCCCAGCACCCACATGGCAGCTCACAACTGTCTGAAAATCCAGTTCCAGGGGATCTGACACTTTCACACCAATGTACATAAAATAAAAGACAAATAAATCATAAAAAAAATTTAAAAAAGCAAAAACAAATGTATGTCTGAGACGATGGCTCGAGAGGTAGAAGTGCTAGATCCCGATGACTGCAGCTGCCCAAGGTTCATGTAAAAGGATGGATGTGGAGGCGGGCGTCCTGGGGCCCACAGTCCTAAGCAGCTGTGGTTGGAGACAGGAGAACCACCCTAAGCTCAAAAGCCAGTTTGCCTGGAGTGCACCGCACAGCAGCAGAAATGACTTGGCTTGGCAAGGTGGAAGGAGAGACCTGACTTCCAGAAACTGTCCTTCACATGGAGTTGGGCTTACGTGTGGACGCGTGCACAGGTACGGTTCTGAAAGTGTAGGAAAGATGTTGAAGTCTGCTGTCAGCTGGTTCTGTGCCAGACAGGAGCTGGTGAGCAAAGTGGACATTCTGCATGGAATGTTAAGAAGGGACACAGGACGCTGGGGTGTGGTGGCACTGACCTAGGGTTCCAGCTTGAAGGGCTGTGTGTGTGTATACATATACTTATATGTACATATATATATATATATATATATATATATTTGATAAAAACAGAAAAAAGACAGAGAAAGGCTGAAATGTAGCTCAAAACTGCCCAGCAGGGGTGGCTCACGCCTTTAATCCCAACACTCAGGAGGCAGAGGCAGGTAGATCTCTGTGAGTTCGAAGCCAGCCTAGTCTACAGAGCGAGTGCCAGGACAGTCAGAGCTACACAGAGAAACCCCATCTCAACCCTCAACCCCCAAAATGTTCAAAGAAGAGAGTCACACACACAAGCACACGTTAATACATACACTCACACATATACACACACTATCAGAAACAACATACATGCCTGTACACACACTTATAGGCATGCATTCATTAGCACACACAAATGCATGCACAGACATGCATACACACTCGCACACACACATGCATACATGGGGGCAGAAAGGGGATGTGAATGCCTCTTCCACTGGACAGGACACAGATAAATGCATCTGTAGGAGACAAAAAAACTGATGAAATTTTTTCATCAATGAAATGAAAAAAAAAAAAACTGTTTCCAGACAGGGTTTCTCTGTAGCTTTGGAGCCTGTCCTGGAACTAGCTCTTGTAGCCCAGGCTGACCTTGAACTCACAGAGATCCACCTACCTCTGCCTCCTGAGTGCTGGGATGAAAGGTGTGTGCCGCCACCACCTGGCAAAATGATCACTTTTTGCCTCTTTTTTTCTGAATATGGGTAAGAGGTTCTGTTGAGATGAGCAGAAAGTGAAATAGAATAGAATTTGAGGGGAACAATAGAATATTTGAAGTAGCTATTTGTAAGGATTTGGAGACAGTAATTTTTGAATTTAGAGATCCTAAATTTAAGAGTCCAATTTTTGAGAACTTTGTTTTTCTTTTTTCTCTTTTTAACATTTACCTATTTATTCTGTTTGTGTATGTTTGTGTGTACTCACATCTGTTTGTGTGTGTTTGTGTGTACTCACAGGTGTGCCACTGTGCATATATGGAGGTCAGAGGACAGTTTTGGGAGCTAGAACTCTTCTACCATATGGGTTCCAGAAACTGAATTAGGTCATCAGCCTTGGTGGCAAGCACATTTATCCAGTGAGCTGTCTCCCCAAGTTCCTTGTCTTACCCCCCCCACACACACCATGTCCCCTTAAGAATTATTGTGCTGGAGGCAGAGGCAAGAGGATCTCTGTGAGTTTGAGGCTAGCCTGGTCTACAGAGTGAGTTCCAGGATGGCTCCAAAATTACAGAGGAATCTTGTCTCAATAAAGAAAACAAAAACAAAAAAATACAAAAAACTCAACCCCTAAAAAAACAAAAAACAACCAAAACCAAAAAGAACAAGACACTTTGACAAGTTATTCCCTTACTAAGGAACTTAAAACAACATACCCTACTCCCTCCAAATTGTATTATCCAGCCCACCTTGACGATCCATCCTCCTCTAACAAGATTCCCCTTTCACTTCTGTTCAGAATCAGTGTCTTTTGCACACACAGCCTCGCATGACCTTTTACTGTCTACACCTCAGGCTGCGTATTTACCAAGGAAAAGCTTCTGCTTAAACACAGACTCCTAGGACTACACTATCTCCTCTCTTCGGGCTGACTCCCATCAAAGCTCCCTCCCCCTCCAGATAAAACATCTGCAGAGAGCAGGGACCAGAATCCAGTGGGAGAATGTTTTCTTAGTGTATTATCAAGGGCTTCGGTTTCTTTCCCCAGCACTGAACAAAAAAGTAATTAAAATGTTTCCAATACTTCTTGCAAACACCAAGAAATGCAGAGGCTGGCCTTGAATTCCTCTGCCCGACTCCTCCATCGGCAAACTATGAGCTCCGGACAGTCCCGCCACGACAGGCTGTTGGCATTGCTCTTTAATTTTTTTTGAAATTTATTAAGATTTATTTTTTTATTTTGTGTGTATGAGTGTTTTTGTTTTGTTGATTCATTCATTTGTTTATTTTGAGATGGGCTTGCTCATCTCTCTATGTAACCCTTGCTCTCTTGGACCTCATGTAGACTAGACTGGTCTCAAACTCACAGAGGACCTTCTGCCTCTGCCTCCTCAGGGCTGACAACCACTACGTCATTTCTCCATCCTGCTATTGCTTTTTAACCACTTAGTAAATGTAGATCTTGTTTTTAACTAAGATGGATAGTGACAGGTAACATTGAGTCTCTGATCCTGCCTCCAACTGACTTACACTGTGCTGGGGACTGAATCCAGGTTTTGTGCATGCCCTACCAGCTTAGCCACACTTCCAGGTTTGGCTGCAGATGTGTTTACACACTGAGCCATCTTTACAGTTCATGGGAGTCATATTTTTAAAGACTGGGATAATATGGCACAGTAAACTGTGTTTATTTTTTTTTAATTTTTTTTTTATGTACGTTGGTGTTTTGCCATGAGTGTTGGGTCTCCTGGAAGTAGAAATACAGATAGTTGTGAGCTGCCATGTGGTGGCTGGGAATTGAACCCGGGTCCTCTGGAAGAGCAGTCAGTGCTCTTAACCACTGAGCCATCTCCCCAGCCCCTAAACTGTGTTTAAATTGTTTAATACTTATTTCATTGAATTAAGGTTTGATCTGTATTAAAACTTGAAGGAATAATGTGTTTTGTTTGTTTTATTTGGGTTTTCAATACAGGGTTTCTCAGTGTAGCTCTAGCTCTCCTGGAACTCTCTCTGTAGAGCATGCTGGGCTTGAACTTACAGAGATCCACCTGCCTCTGCCTCCTGAGTGCTGGGATTAAATGCATGTGCCACCACTGCTTGGCATGCAAGTATGTTTTGATCTATACATACTAACCTATCTAGTAAGTACATATTTGAATATCCAAATCCCATTCTAGAAGCTAGGAAACATGTTTGCCTATCTTTCTCTTAAAACTTCTTTGCAATCTTCAGAAGATTCCCTAATTCTCTTTCCTTTGTTTTTCCAGACAGAATTTTTTCTGAGTAGTCCTGGCTGTCCAGAAATCTCTATTTAGACCAGGCTCTGGCTTCAAACTCACAGAGGTTCTCAAACATCCTCTGCCTCCTGCATGCTAGGATCAAAGGTGTGCCACTAGGCCCAGCCCTAACTACTGTTTTCTTTTTATTTAGTATCCGTATGCGTGTAGCGAGTGCAGTAACGCTACAGTGTGTGTGGAGGTCAGACACAACTTTTGAGAGTTGGTTCTCTCCTCCCACCAGAGGTTCTGGGCATTGAGCTCAGGGCCTCAGGGTTTTGAAACAAAATATTTTATCCATTAGGCCATTTTGTTGGCCTATGTCCTCTAATTTTACTGTCTGCTAAATTGCTTTGGATCCAGGCCCCTTCAGCAGTTACCATGTGTAGGTCTCATCCCTTTCTCATTCTGTTTATCTCTATTGCGTCTCCTGACCTTAAATCTTCGAGTCTGTCTTGTGTCCATGTCCGTGTGTGAATCTTACTCACTGTAGGGCACAGTCTCGCTGGTGGTCTATTTATTCTATTCGGATTCCCATTCAGTTAAAGCCGCTGTAGAAATCGGCAACTCCGTGTTTTTTTCTCCAATCCAGAGAACAAGCGGTGGGTGGAAGTGCCCACTCAGACGACACTCTCTGAGAATGCCAATGTCTCCCAGACCCACCTACATTCCTGGGAATTTTGAAAATATCTTTTGTCCTAGCCCCACGCAGGGAAAAATCTTAGCAGGCAAGCCCAAGGTGGAAGCTAGGCAGCATTGTCTGAAGTAGCCTTGTACTTCCTCTTCACTGACATTCCTTGTGGAGGTTCTTTACTGGGGCGTGGGGATAAGGAGCAGTTTTGCCGTTTGGGGGTTTGTCCAAAGGCCTTTTGAGGAGGTGGGACACACTAATCTTGCATCTATGGGGTTCGGGCAGCTCCCTTTCATGTCTCTGTATTTCTCTAGTGTTAGTCTGGCTTTGAGCTTTAGCCTTCCTACCTGTCCTCCTTTGTCAACCAACTGTCTCCTGACAGCCAGCCCTCTGTCTCCCTGGAGTGGTGGCTCAAGGCCGACCTGTTCTGACTGTAGAGGTCGGAAGGGAGGAGATGAGGAGCGCCTGATAAACCGGAGGACACTTTTCGTTTCTCAGGCCTCCACCCCCAAACTACATGCAGGCCTTCATACTGGGGTCAGGATGAACGTGAACCAGAGAAAGCATATGGGGATGCAAAAGAGACACAGGCAGAAGCTTAGCAAGGAGAAACGCGGAGAGACTAAGGAGGGAGACTCCCTAGAGAGCAGGGTCGCCTAAGTCGTTGATGGAAGTGAGGGAGGATCGCGCAGGCTCTGACAGCCCAGCCCAGCTGAGGCCCCCTGGTTTCCTGTCTCTCTTCTCAGGTTGTCCTCCTGACTTTCTGTGACACTTCTGCCCAGGAACTCGTCTCTGTCAGTCTGTCTCCGTCTATGTATCTCGCGCCGGCGTCTCAGCCACTGTCCGTGGGTCTTTCCATCTGGTCTCCTGCTCACCCTCTCCGCTTGGCTGTGGGTGGACCGTGCGCTCAGCGCCCCTCCCCCTGCATTACTATTGGCGGAGAGGTGGCGGGAAGGCGGTATCTAGCCCGCCGATGAGCATTCTATTGGTCGCAGGGACCGAGAGGCGGGCCGGAGGTGGGTCCGGCCAGGAGGCGGGCGGGGCGGCTGGGGCCGAGCCCAGAGCTCCGGGCGGTCGCATTGTTTTCCTCCGCGGATCTGCAGCGGGAGTAGGGGCTCCCACTCGGACCCAGGACTCTCGTAACCCGACAGCGCCCTGGAGCCTAAACCCAAGCACCGTCCAGACGGGACGCTCGTCGCATCTCGCCCGAACCCCAAACACGGATTGCGAACTCTGTGCGGCGCGGAGCTGGGGGCTGCCTGCTGCTCCCTGGATCTCGCTGACCCGGATCTCGGAGCAAGTACCCTGGGGTAGGGATGTAGCTGCAGGGAGGGGCAGGAGTGCCGCAAGAGGGGGTCAAGCTTCTGAGTGTCACCGAGACCCGAGTGTGTTCAGCGCGCCTTGCGCCTGACAGAGAAAGGGTCAGCGGACTTAGGGTGCGTGGAGGAGGAGGGGACTGTGGCCGAGCCTAGATGCTCTGCTGGATGCAGAGTGTAAGCTTCTTTTCCGACTGGTAGCAGTCGCGTCCCGCTAGACTGGGGGTCGCGAAAGGGGATATTTTCTTTTTCTGAGGCGCGCATGATGCAGAGGGTGGAAAGCCCAGCATCTTGCATCTCCCGCGGGAAACTGAGGCTCCAAGACCTGTGGAGAAGTAGACCTTCTTGACGCCCCTGCAGGAATAGGAAAGGGGACAAGTCGTTCTGGACTTTGGTGTCAGGGTTGCTTCTTCGTCCTTGTGCAGGCTAGAGTCTGAGCACTCCCAGGGGGAGGGGTCAGCTTGGGCAAAGAGTCCAGGAGTGGGGCCACGGAGAAGCATCTGTCCCCGCGCCCACCTCCACGCTTCACCTCACTCCTCCCGGGGCTTTGTTACTGGTCTCCCACCAAGGAGAGCGGGCCTGGCGACAGCATCTTAGCTCACCTACTCGCTCCGCGCGGGCCTACGGCCCGCCCTCGGCGGTTCCCAGCCTCTGGCCCTGTTTCCCTGGTCTGGGAGACCCGCCTCCGTCCCCCAACCCCAAATCCATCCCCACTCGATCTGCGCCTGCAGGCCCCTCCAGCCCCTCCTCCCGCTAACGTGGCTCTGGGACCCGGTCCCGGTCCAGACGTTGCTACCCGCCCCTCCTCGGAGCCCCGGATCCAGTGAGGGGGAGACACGTCGAGCCCCTGGCCCCAGGCCCACCTCACGCTAAGCGCTCGCGAAGCTCCAGACACCTGGTTTATCCACATTGGGGGGGTGGATCGGAGGGAGGGTAGGTACAAAGCCTGGAACTGAGTGGAAGGGTAGGGTGAGAGGGTTTTGAGGCTCAGCATACCCCAGAGCCTCCTGAGGAAGGTGGGCTGGGGCGGGCGACCATGCCTATGGTTTCCTGCTATTGTCCCCGGCCGGCCTCTCAATCCCTTCCCTGGCTCCTCTAGACACCGGCTATGACCTCGGCCACTCCCCAGAGGTGGCTGTCTGGCTGAGAGGAAAAAAGGGGGCATGTTTCATTTTTCAATCAAGGGGAGGACCCGAAAGAAAAGAGTGGCCAGGTCTCTCTCTCCTTGGGATTTCTCCAGGTCACAGCACGCCTGTCCCCAGGCCAGGGATTGGATGGGAGCCACCCAGATGTTGCTCCCCCAAACAGCTATGGGAAGCCTTCTTAAAGATGTATCATACTTGAGTCTAGTGGGCCAAGGAAAAGGCCAACCAAGTGTTTTTAGAGGCTGGACTAATCCAGCTTAAAGTGAGCGAGTGTGGGGGGTCCTTAGTGAGAGAGGTTAGGTGGGAGCTCTCTGAGGAAGGAAGGGGATGAAGATACTTGCTATCAGAGCATTTTGCCTGAAAATGAAGAGCATGCAAATTAGATGTAAATTAGCCTCTATTGTCCCTAGCTAGGTCGCTTTTGCAGGGAGGCTCTTGGATTCAGAAGGTTTTAACATGGGAGTGGCCATCAGCCCCACAACTCCCAGACAACCTTTTCCCAAGACTGGCCTTGCAGTTCTAGGAGTTTCTGGCTAAAGGCCAAACGCTACCCTCATATCTTCCGGTGCAAAGCCGTCCTCATTTTGTATCCAAACAAAATGGTCCCCCAACAGCATCTCCCCCACACTGGCTTCAACAGCTTTTTCACAAATTTGCACATTTACTTTTATAGGATGTGTAAGGGAGATGTGATTTTTCCCCCCTTCTTTTGTCCCTTCTTCTCTAGATCAAAGGGCTCCTATTCCCTTTCATCCCCCACAGGACCCACCACCCCAGGTAAGAGAAAAGAGAGCAGGGGATAGAAGCAAACTCCGCCGTGGGCCAGGACGAGGGTCTGGATGTTCTCCCCACTTGCCAGAGACCAAAGTTGTTTCCAGGGTGAAGATAGCAGTTGCCCAGGGCAACTTGAGGGGGGGCAGGTAGGAGAGCATAGAAGACAGGCTGTGTCCCTTTCTTTTCTCTAGGGAGTACCAGCAACCGGAAACATGGGTTGGGGGAGGGAGGAGGACCTGGTCTTTCAGTGGAGGGGTCCTTAGCTAGCTAACTGCTCTGCCTCTGGGGAAAGAGGGGGGGATCATACCTTGTCCCTTCCTCCAGCTCTCTTGGGGCCCCACCTGACGTCAGCCTCCCCACCAGTGACGCTTGATTGGGCTTGGGTGGACACTTGGGTCCTGGCTTTGAGTGGCATTGTTGGGGAGATGGAAGAAGGCTTGCCCTGTGAGCGCAGAGTTTCTCCTTTAGAAGACTTGGAATGGACTACTAAGGCTTGTTGTGATTGGTCCCAAAAGAAAGGACTCCTAGCTCCCTGACCTGACTACTGGAGCCTCTTCAGCCCCACACTTCAGTGTCATGGGAAGGCAGGAGGTTTGTTGTGCACCACCTCCAGTGCGCCCAGGCAGGGTCATGGCTGGGGTGGGCTGGTGGTGGGAAGGAGACCCGTCTCACCGCTCCTTTCGCCATAGCCATCTTTTCTTGGACTTTGGGCTACAATTGCCTGTCATTGAATTATTTATATTTCAATTTCAGAGGCAGCCTGATGAGGGAAGAAGGGGAAAGCGGGGCACGTTCAGCCATTTCTCCTCACCCGTCCTTTCTATCCTTCGCTCTGCAGAGGGGGTGGGTCTGCTCTTCTCCCCTCACTGAGAACGTGCATTGGTTCTTAGGAGCCCGGGAGGCAACAGGGGGCTCCAGGCTGGGAGGGGGCACAGTGGTCGAGGAGACAGCTGCAGCCAGAGCTAAATTTAGCCTCTGATCTGGCTTTCATGCAGATTCATTTTTGGCTAAGACAGCCCCTCCACGAACACCCCATTCCCTCCCTCCCCAGCTTCTTTCTCAGCAGTGGGAATGGCCCCTTAAGTATGAGCTTAGGCCAGGTCAGTGACCCCCCGGGCTGTTTGTCCCTCTCCTTCTGTTCTTTCTCAGCCCTAGACAGGACCATGGCTGCTGCACAGCTGCCTCTGCCTGGGCTCAGTGCCTGCATTACTCCCAGGGTGCTGTGGGGGTCTGTGAGGGGAGGGGAGAGCAGACTTGGTGCCCTCTTCCTCCTCCTCGTGCCAAGGAGTCACTATTTAGAATTTTAAGGCGTCAGTGTCTAATTATAGCTGAGAAGGGGTTAGCACGAGGGGGGCAGGAGCTGTCACCTACCGAATGTCCCAGACCCAGGCAGGAGAGAGGAAGAAGGGCTGGGAGGGGCAGTAGATCTGTTCTGTCCTTACCTGGGGTCACACCGGCAGGCTTCATACCAACCAGTTTGGGCCAGTTCGAGAGGGAAGGGCCTTGAGTGACAGGGACAGCTGGCTGGGAGTGAGGCTGAGATGGTTCTTTGCCCCACCCCACAGGGTCTTCTGGGGATAGACCTGGGGAGGAGTCTGCCTGCAACAAGGCTAGAGAGAACTTAGTCCCTTCCCCCACTTTTCTGTCTCCCCTTCCAGAGCCAGCGTATGGGTGAGGGGGTACCCCCTGGGGCTTGAGCTGCCCCACACAGGATGCCCCGTGCCCCCCACCCCATGCCCTTGCTGCTGCTGTTGTGGCTGTCACTCCCAGATGCCCAGGCTGCCTTTCCCCAGGACCCCATCCCTCTGGTGACCTCTGACCTGCTAGGTGAGTACTTCACCCACTTGACCCTCCGGAGGGGCGGGTAGAGAATGAGACCCGCGTGCGAGGCAAGGTGTAGGCAGGGAAGAGAATGGTCAAGTGAACAAACAGGTGGAGTGAGCCGGTCTCATCCCTGGGTTTTGCTTCCTCACTCAGAGGTGGTGTTGCTGTGTGGCTAAAAAAAACATGACCCTAGCTGAGTGAGGTGCAGGCTTACAGTCCCAGCGCTTGGGAGCTTGAGGGAGGAAGATTGTAACAAGTTTGAGGACAGCCTGAACTAGGTAGCGAGTTCCAGGTCAGCCAGGATTGCGTGGCAAGACCATCTCCATCAGGCAAAGGAGCCTATGAGGAATGGAAGGTCTGAGCCAGACCAAAGCAGAGCAGGTTTGAACTCGGGTGTTCACTAGCTGTGTGACCTAGGTTCTTTCTCTAACCTTTCTTTGCCTCAGTTTCCACATCTGTAAAAGGAAGATAATCATAGTGCGCTACCTCACAGAGTTATTTAGAGACTGACTGAGAAAAACAGATTCAGCACTGACAAGGCGCAGTCCTGAGAACACCGTCTGGCCCGAATTAAACACTTTATATTTGTGTGTTATTCTTAGCCACAGCGTGAAGTCCTGGGCCAGGTCGGTGGTTCCCAGCTCTTACTTTCCTCGCTACCCACCAGTGAGCCAGGTCTCACCATGATAGAAACTGCAAACCCAGTTTTTCTGAGAAGAATCTTCACCTGTTTGGGGTCTGTGTTCTACATGTTGGATTTAGAGTAATTTTAGTTGAGTTATTGGAATGATTGTTGGGGGTTAGAGAATAATAATAGCAAACACTACCAGGCACATGCTTTTAATCCCAGCACTCAGGAGGCAGAGGCAGGTAGATCTCTGTGAGTTCGAGACCAGCCTGGTCTACAAGAGCTAGTTCCAGGACAGGCTCTAAAGCTACTGAGAAACCCTGTCTTGGGGAAAAAAAAATAATAGCAAACTTGAGTTGGGCAGTGGTGGTGCACGCCTTTAATTCCAATATTCGCAAGGCAGAGGCAGGTGGATCTCTGTGAGTTCAAGGCTAGTTTGGTCTACAAAGTGAGTTTTAGGACAGCCAGGGCCACACAGAGAAACCCTGTCTCAAAAAAAAAAAAACCAAAGTAAATAAACAAACAAACAAAAATAGCAGACTGCATCAGATGGGTTCTCAGCACTCTGTTAACGTCAAACCATCTTTGAGCCTGGGTTCCCCCTAAACACCCATACCTGTGGCTTCCATGAGCAGACCAGGTAGACCGTGGGGTTGGTCAGAAGAGGGAGGAACTTTGAAGGGTGGTGAGGGGACGAATCTGGAGGGAGGACTCAGAGGAGAAGAACCAATGCTTTAATTGTTCGCATGCATGTGTGGGTGCTGTTGTGTGACAAAACTCTTCCTGGGGAGACAAACGCTTGTCTAACTCACCCCAGATACGGAGCCCATGACAAACCAAAGTACGGACACTACCAAAGTCAATGAGTTTTATTGAGATCCCTTACAGGAATATGGGTGAAGGGCTACAGGAGCAGAAATGACTCAAAGACAGTTGTGTCACCAAAGCCCACCCCAGCGTGGGTGGCAGCTCACAAAAGCTGGGAACCTGGAGCACACTGCACAGCCTGCAGGTAGCTCGGCAGGTTGGAGAGCGTCCTTTCGGGGTCCTCAGTTAGTCTCTTCCAGGCAGGCCGACTGGTTTCTGCTTCTTGCAGGCAGCTGGTGTGGTCTCAAAGGTTTTTGTTTTGTTTGTTTGTTTTCCTTCTTCTCTGGGAGCCTTCTTTGCAGCTCAGCTTCGCTTCCTCTGAGGGGGCTTCTCAGCTTTTATTGTTTATTCTGGCAAGGAGGGCCTTAGTGAATCTGGTCAGTTTCAGGGAGTTCTTGAATCTTTTTTTTTTTTAGTTATGTACTTCCCTGTGTAAGGGGCTCCCCTGCAGGATGAAATGTTTTGATCTCTTGGAGGTCAGAGGAGGTAGGTCTCCTGGAGTTGGAGCTGAAGGTGCTTGTGAGCCAGTTGATGTGCTTGCTGGGAATTGAACTCTGGACCCGAGAAGAGCACTGTATGCTCTTGACCACTAAACCATCTCCAGCCCCTTGAAAGGAACTTTCTAATACAGAGGTGATCTGGTGTATATGAGTCAGATCTCATATACACCCTGCAGCCATGTACTAAGCCTTGAATTGGGGCCAGTGTGAAGTTAATATATTAATATGTCATATGAATATAGGTTAATATATTAAGCAAGGTAGATCATTCAAATAACTCACAGTGTCTGGTGAAAATGAAATCCTCAGTCAGAGTTGATTTTGTATTTGTTTATTTAACTTTTTGATCTCCCCCCCCCCCCCCCCCCCCCCCGCGAGAGTTTCTCTGTGTAGTTTTGGAGCCTGTCCTGGAACTTGCTCTGCAGACCAGGCTGGCCTGGAACTCACATAGATCTGTCTGCCCAGTGCTGGGATTAAAGGTGTGCACCACCACCACCGGACTTTAACATTTACTCATTTGGGAGGAGTGCACGTGCTATGATGTATGAGTGGAGATTGAAGGTCAGCTTGGGGAATTGGTTCTCTGATTGCACTATTTGAACTCAGGTAGTCAGGCTTGGCTACAGGTATCTTTATCCTCAGAGCCATTTCATTGTTCCCCTTCCCCATTTCATTTCATTTCATTCTTTATTTGGGGCCAGCATCTTGCCTTGTGTACCGGCCTGATACTTGCTGTGTAACCACGGCTGGCCTTAAATGCTCAGCGGTCCTCCTGCCTCAGCGTCCCTATTGCAGGTTTGCACCACTATACCTAGCTTCTGGCTTTGCTTTCCGATGTAGATTTGGGGCCTCTCTTCGCTCCTGCTCTGTTGACAGCTGGGCTTCCCTGATAGGAGAGGAAGTAGGAAAGCTGTGTTATCTCAGCTGTCATCCTCTAGGTTCTTCTCCATTATCCTGGTTCCGGGGCCTGGAGGAGGATGCTGTGGCTGCAGAACTCGGGCTGGACTTTCAGCGATTCCTGACCTTGAACCGGACCTTGCTTGTGGCTGCCCGGTAAAATGGCCGAGGCACAGTTGTGGGGCAGACATGCATGCTCCTGGGCAGACATGGGACCTGCATGGCCACTGCAGCATCTTGCAGGGGACACATGCAGGTGCACAAGCCATGGGACATGGACATGCTTGGACCCAGAGAACAAGGCGTGGAGTAAGGGGGAGGCTAGGGAGCAGGAACTTTGTGTGGCTTGGCCCTGGCAGGTGAACACGGGTAAGCAGGGGACTGAGGCGCTCAGGCAGGCAGGGTGCCTCGGCTCAGCTCTGACCCCTCCTTACCTACCCTTCAGGGATCACGTTTTCTCCTTCGATCTTCAAGCCCAAGAAGAAGGGGAGGGGCTGGTGCCCAACAAGGTGAGGGGCTGTATGCGAGGAGGTGCAGGCAGGGAGACGAAGCTGGGAAAGGTGTATTGGGGGTCCCGTCCAAGAAGGAGTCGTGATGTGAGGAGGGGTCCTGGTTGCCCCATGACCTCCCCTCGTTTTCTCTCTTCAGTTTCTGACATGGAGGAGCCAGGATGTGGAGAACTGTGCTGTTCGGGGAAAGCTCACGGTGAGGAGTGGAGCGGGTTGGAGGGAAGGCAAAGAGGTTCAGAGACCAGAGAACTTGGTGGAGGCTAAAGGGCCAGCAAACAGCCTGAGACTGTAGCCAAACTGTCATGACCGGCTCAAGACTGACGGCTACTGCCTCACTTCCTGCGGCCCCTAACTTCAATTCCAGGCTTGTCATTAACCTTGAATTTTGGGTTCTCTAGGACGAATGCTACAACTACATCCGTGTTCTTGTTCCCTGGGACTCGCAGAGGCTCCTTGCCTGTGGAACAAACTCATTCAGCCCCATGTGCCGCAGCTATGGGGTACAAAGGAAGAGGGCTGGGAGGAGATTCCAGAATAAGCAATCAGTTTGATGGGAAGAGATGGGCATTTGAGGATGGGACTGGCATGCTTGCTTGGAATGCAAGAGTGTGGAAGGGGCTGGGGAAGAGGCACATAGGAGTGGGCTGTGGGGCCACACATCCAAGACCCCAAGGTTCTAGGAACCTGCCTCCTCTGCCCCCAGATAACTTCGCTGCAACAGGAAGGTGAGGAACTGAGTGGACAAGCTCGATGCCCCTTTGATGCCACCCAGTCAAATGTGGCCATCTTTGCAGGTGTGCACCTGGGCATGTGGCTGGAAGGCATCCCTCTCCCAACTTGGTCTTTCCCTCATGTCCTTGAGTGGAGGGCAGTAGGGGCATGGGGCAGGGCCTAAGTCACTGTGTGGGTACCAGTAAGAGAGAAGCTGCAGGCCCTGAGCTTCCCCTGATCCCCACCTCTCCAGAGGGCAGTTTGTACTCAGCCACAGCAGCGGATTTCCAGGCCAGTGATGCTGTAGTTTACAGAAGCCTTGGGTCGCAGCCCCCACTCCGTTCTGCCAAGTATGACTCCAAGTGGTTGCGAGGTCAGTCTTCCTGAGGGTCAGACTGCCCGGGGGGACACCAGGCCTGTGCGGGGGCAGGAGCATTGTGTTTGTGGATGGGTAGAGAAGATGGTGTAGCATGAGTTTCTGAGCAGGTATGGATACCCTTTCCTGTCACGCCCTACCTTAGAGCCACACTTTGTCTATGCTTTGGAGCACAGAGACCACGTCTACTTCTTCTTCAGAGAGGTCGCTGTAGAGGATTCCCGACTGGGGAGGGTAAGCAGTTGGACACCAGGGGAGGTTAGCTAGCTGCAGGGTTCTTCTGGGTCCTAAGAATGGTTCTTGGCTCTAATCTCCATAACAGATTCCTTGGATCTGACCCCTTCCCATGCCCCTCTGCATAGACTGCAGCTCTCTCATCTATGATATCTGGCCATTCGCTCCCGAACTGACCTACTGAACCATTCCCGTGCTTTGCCATGACCCTTATGTTTGCCTCCCGGAGCCCTTACCTCACAGCAGCTGCCGGGTGGCTTTCCTCAATCTTTCCTCAGGTGCAGTTTTCTCGGGTAGCCAGGGTGTGTAAACGCGACATGGGCGGCTCACCTAGGGCCTTGGACCGCCACTGGACTTCCTTCCTTAAGCTGAGGCTCAACTGCTCTGTCCCTGGGGACTCTACCTTCTACTTTGACGTCTTACAGGCCTTAACGGGGCCTGTGAGCCTGCATGGCCGCTCTGCTCTCTTTGGGGTCTTCACTACTCAGACTAACAGGTGGGTACTAGGCTGTGTGATCTAGTTCTCCACCCCCGCCAACGTTCACACTCGCTTTCAATGCCTCCTGAGGAGGACGTTCCAAGCAAGGCCAGTCCGCTGTCCCCCATGACTGCCCTGCCCCCAGTCTCTGTCTCTCAGTATGGCACATAACGACAGGCAGCTCCACAGCTTACCTGCAGGAGTAGTCCCGCCCCTGTTAACATCTTGAATCTTTTCTGGCTCCCTCAGCATTCCTGGGTCTGCAGTCTGCGCCTTTTACCTGGACGACATTGAGCGTGGGTTTGAGGGCAAGTTCAAGGAGCAGAGGAGTCTGGATGGGGCCTGGACTCCTGTTTCTGAGGACAGAGTCCCCTCACCCAGGTACCCGGGATAGAGGTGACTTTGAGGGGGCAGAAGCAATGCTCATTCTTAATATTCGGCTGTGAGGAGAATTCAGGTCACTGTGGCCAGGACAGAGCTAGCACTGGGTTGGACTAAGGGGCTGCAACCAGGAAGGGAGCAGGTGCTGCAGGGAGTGAAGGTTACCAACCACGTTTGAGAGTGGGGGGCACATAGCTTCATTAACCCTGTTCCCTGCCCTAAGGCTGCCCCCTTCCCATGTGCCCACCAGGCCAGGGTCCTGTGCAGGTGTGGGTGGAGCTGCCTCGTTCTCCTCCTCTCAAGACCTACCTGATGCTGTCCTGCTCTTCATCAAGGCGCACCCACTTCTGGATCCCGCGGTGCCACCTGCCACCCACCAGCCTCTCCTCACTCTCACCAGCAGGTAACCAGAGATAAACCCCATTGGTGTGAGGGTGGGGCTTGTGAAGGAGCAAGAGTGGGAAGCGGGGCATCAGGCTTTCCTGGCTGTGCTGTCCTCACCTGAAGCCTGTCGCTGCAGGGCTCTGCTGACCCAGGTAGCTGTGGATGGCATGGCTGGGCCACATAGAAACACCACAGTCTTGTTTCTTGGCTCCAATGACGGGACAGTGCTGAAGGTGCTACCTCCAGGGGGACAGTCTCTGCGACCTGAGCCTATCATACTGGAAGAGATTGATGCCTACAGTCCTGCCCGGTGAGTTCTTTGTGGGGCAGAGGTGAGATGGTAGAATAGGTTGGGCACTCGTCCTGGTTTGGCAGAATTAGAGGCCTTGAGGTAGGGGAAAGGATTTGGTGAGAGAGCTCTACTGGGCTGGGAAGGGTGGTTCCATAGGGTGAGCCCAGGTCTTCTTTGCACTTCTCCTCTTGTCTCTTCCCACCCAGACCCCTCTGGGGAAAGACAGCCTCACCTTCCCCATTCCTGTTAGGTGCAGTGGGAAGCGCACAGCCCAAGCTTCACGACGGATCATAGGGCTGGAGCTGGACACCGAGGGTCATAGGCTCTTTGTGGCCTTCCCTGGATGCATCGTCTACCTCCCTCTCAGCCGCTGTGCCCGGCATGGGGCATGTCAGAGGTGAGGAGCTGAAGGGCAGATGCTGCCTGGCTATGCTTCCTGGGCGGGTAGGAGCACAGGAAAAAAAACCCAAGTCTGGAGGGTGGCAAGGAAATGGAGATAGTGGAGAAGTTGGGGTACCCTGGGGAGTTTGAAGGTGGGCAGCAGCTGGGGTCTGCAGCAGACTGGGATGGGCAGATGGGTGGAGTGTGGGGCTGGGAGTGTCCTGTAAGGCAATGGAATGGATTGTGCACGCGGAGGATGCCAGTCTCACTCAGCTCAGTTTCCCTTAGGAGCTGTCTGGCTTCTCAGGACCCATACTGTGGGTGGCATCGACTGAGAGGCTGTGTGAGCATCAGAGGACCTGGTGGGTAAGTGAGGAGCCCCTGGGACTTGTGAGGAGAGTGGTAAAGCGTAAAGCCACAGTGAGCCACCTCCCTTTTCTTCTAGAACTGATGTGGATGTGAGCCAGGAATCCATGGAGCACGGTGACTGCCAAGGTAAACACGAGGGCCGGCTGCAGCCACAGCTGCATATTCTCTGACGGCCACCAGCATCTTGGGCGTGGGCATCTGTCTTTCTCGGCATCTGTTCCAGTTGCTTCTACCACCTTTCCCTCATTCTCACTGTCTCATAGATGGAGCTACTGGGAGTCAGTCTGGCCCTGGGGATTCTGCTTATGGTGAGTCTTCCGGCCTCAGTTTCCTTTTTCCTTGCTTAGCCCACACAACCAAATCTGTCTGGGCTATAGGCAGGCCAGCATCCTGAACAGCCAGAAGAAACACTGGAATTCTGGACTTGTGTTCCAAAGGGGAGGGGCTTGGTGGTGTCAGGGGTGGAGAGCGGAAGTCTCACTAGCACTGACCTGGTCTCTGTTACCAGTGCATCTGGGTCCTGGCCCTTCCCTTGAGACCCCCAGTTCCCCCAGTGATGCCCACCCAGGGCCCCAGTCTTCCACTCTTGGAGCTCACACGCAGGGTAAGGGGGTTGCCTGGGAGGGACCGAGTGCAGTGTGGAGCTGTTGAGACTGAGAATTCTAAGCCGGGTGCTGATTGGTGTTTGATAACCACTAACACCTGTTTGGAACCGCCCTTCACCACAGCTGGACATCCCAGCCAGTGTCCTGCACAGGCAGGGTGGCAGATGTGCCTGGCATGGCTGCAGGGGCTCAAACTGGGCAGGGACTACCCCAGACCCGTGCTCTAGCCTGTGTGTTTAGGGATCCCGGGAAAACGACTCCTGAGACTGTGTGGAGCGAAGCTGAGCAGCAGCATGAGAACTTGTGGTTGGCCCCACCTGTGTCCCTTCCGTGCGCCTAAAGCTGAGCCGCCTCCCTCCTTCTTGGCCGGCAGGCGTGCGCAGGGACCTTCCCCCAGCTTCAGCCTCCCGCTCCATCCCCATCCCACTCCTTCTGGCCTGCGTGGCGGCGGCCTTCGCCCTGGGCGCCTCAGTCTCCGGCTTCTTGGTGTCCTGTGCTTGTCGTCGAGCGCGTCACCGTCGGAGCAAGGACATCGAGAGCCCGGGGCTGCCGCGCCCTCTCTCCCTCCGCAGTCTGGCCCGGCTGCACGGAGGCGGTCCTGAGCCCCCGCCTCCGCCCAAGGATGGAGAAGCTGCGCAAACCCCTCAGCTCTACACCACCTTCCTGCCTCCGCCCGATGGCGGAACCCCACCCGACCTCGCCTGCCTGCCCACCCCCGAGTCCACGCCCGAGCTGCCGGTGAAGCACCTCCGCGCCTCCGGGGGGCCCTGGGAGTGGAACCAGAATGGGAACAACGCGTCAGAGGGCCCCGGCCGCCCGGCGGGCTGCAGTGCGGCGGGCGGGCCCGCACCGCGGGTGCTGGTGCGGCCGCCCCCGCCGGGCTGCCCGGGGCAGGCGGTGGAGGTGACCACGCTGGAGGAACTGCTGCGCTACCTGCACGGCCCGCAGCCGCCTAGGAAGGGCGCCGAACCGCTCGCCCCGGCCGCGTTCAGCTCGCGGCCGCCCGCCCCGGCCCCCAGCCCGCTGCCGCGGGACTGCGTGCCGCCGCTCAGGCTCGACGTGCCCCCCGAGGGCAAGCGCGCGGCTCCCGGCGGGCGGCCCGCCCTCTCGGCCCCCGCGCCGCGCCTGGGCGTCGGCCGCAGGTTGCCCTTCCCCACGCACCGCGCGCCCCCGGCGCTGCTCACGCGGGTGCCCTCAGGGGGCCCGGCTAGGTACTCCGGGGGGACTGGGAGGCACCTCCTGTACCTGGGCCGGACCGACGGCTACCGCGGCCGCTCCCTGAAGAGGGCGGACGTGAAGTCCCCGCTGTCCCCCAAGCCGCCCCTCGCCGCCTCGACGCCACCCGCGCTGCACGGCGGCCATTTTAACTTCTGACAGAAGCTGCTAGCGCCGGTGCGGGCGCCGGAGGCCCAGGCCCGCGATGGCCGCCGGCCTTCCCGAACTCCGAGAGTCTCCCGGGCCCGCTCTCGCCTCGGTTTATTTATTGACTGTCGTTCCCCTGTCCCGGCGAGGTCGGTGAGAGGCGCGGAGCTCGCCGCTCGGGGCGCCCGCCGCTCAGGGGACCCGGCCGCCCCCTACTCCCCGCTCCCTCCCTTCCAGCCATGCTGCCTTAACTCGCCGCTCCGGGCTCCCGCGGACGGGGCCCCGGGCGGGCCGGCGGGGCTGGAGCCGCGCCTGTGTACAGGGTCCTCGGGCCTCCTGGGGCCGGGACGTGCCGCCTCCTACTGTGTAGGAGCCCCCGCTTCCCAATACAGCCATGTCCGCCCCCCAGCCGCTGCCTGACGTTTCTCGCGGAGCGGGAGGGACAGGAGGGCGGGCCGCCCGGCCCTCTGGGTGCCTGTGCCCCTGAATGTCTGCCTCCACTTCACCTCAGCCCCCAGGTCTCTCCGGAGTAATTGGCTTGGCGGCTGTCCCACCGGGGTTAATCAGGAAAGGTTTCCTGAAGGAGGCAAGAGAAGACATGGTGTGTGGGGATGAGCCAGGCCCCAGGAGAGCCGTGGTACCGCTGGGGGTGTGGCGGAAGGCGCTCAGCAGGTTTCTGAATAGAGGGCAGGCACCTTTCACGGCCTACACTATGGGGTGGGAGAGGGAACTTTTGGAGAAATAAAACGAAGCTGCTGCGTGATTTGGATTTCACATCAGCACATCTTGTCCTAAAGAGAACTTGGGTTAAGTGTTTGGGACACTTGGGCCTGCAAAACCAAATAAAACCTGGCCAATGATGAGCCCTGTTAGAAGAAAGGGTTTGCCCCAGCATCTGTTTCCCTGTGGGGCAGCTTCAGCTGCAGGCTAGCCCAGGGCTGGAGCGACTAGCCTGTGCCCATCTCGAGGCTCCATTGCACTGGCTGCAGATACCTACACAGTATCCTGAATACCAAAGGGAAGGATGGCCCGGAACGCTTGTCCCACCCACCACCCTGGCGCAAGGAGCAGTAAGGCCTCTCGCGGGTGCTGGCTGAGCGGGAGGATTTGCAGATCTGGAACTTGGCAGGCGCGTGGCGGCGGTGTCCACCCTGCGGCGGCTCCAGGCCACTTGCCGTTGGCGCCTCCTAGAGGTCCGCCGGAGCCCTGCACCTGAATCAGCCGCTAGATCCCTGGCTGCTGGCTGCTTCTTGAGAACTATTTGGCTAATAGTTCTGGGTGTTTGTTTTCCTCTTCACCATTACCCTTGAGATCATAACTCTGCCTTAATCCTGTTTCCTCATCTGGAATAAGAGAGTCAAGAGGCTCAAGTACTATAATGTGTAAATGCTTTGTGAAAGAGAAATCTTGAAATGGTGGTTCCTCCCGCCTCACTAGCTAGGCTGTGTATACCAGATTTTATGGTCTGTTTTTTACTAGACACCACTTTCCCTTTGTATTGTAAATTCGACTTAGAGGCTTTTTCTTCCCCTCAAGGTTTTTGACGTGCAGAATGTCTCTTAACATGGCTCAGCAAAGCTTATGCTAACTGACCAAGGGTTCTCCAGAGTTTAACATCTCTTAGCTTGGCGGTTTTTTTATTTCTCTTTGGGAACCTTACTTAGGATACACCGGGCTGTTGCCGGTATCCTAAACAGTGCTGGGGCACGTGGAAGAAGAGGATATGTTTTTCAGTCACCTGGTTGCATTAGTCTCTTTAAAACGTTAGTGCTAGCGTAGAGGACATCTGTAAATGGTGCATGAAGATCATGAATTCTAGGCTCTCTCCAAAGATGAAGAGAGGGAGAGCAAGATGGTTCAGTAAGTGCTTGCCTGGCCAGTCTGGCCGCCAGAAGCCTATAGTGGGAAGAGAACCAACTCTCAAAAGTTACATTCAGACCTCCACATGTGCGCCATTGGCTTCCACCCCATCTCTCTCTTGAAAAGAAGGGAGAGGCTTGGGATGTAGCTCTCTTGGTAGCATGACGAACATGGACTGATACTGAACCCTCAGTTATAATCCAAGCAGTGCACACAACGCAGAGTGCTAGAGCTGCCTGCAGTTCCTGTACCCAGGAAGCTGAGGCAGGTTTGCTGGGAAATGGACGGCAGCTTGGGCTGTGATGGAAGATGGTATCAGAAAGGAAAGAAGCAAGGAAAAGACAGGAAGAAGGCAGAAAAGGCTGCAGTGTCGGCTCAAACAGCAGGTTTGAGACTTCCCTAAGCTGAGAAATCCAAAACCAACCCCAAAGGAAAAAAATAGGTATGCAAAGAACTAAAATGGACCACTCAGCACTGGAGAGGCAGGGAGGTGGAGCTCTGTGAGTTAGGCTAGCCAGGGCACCACAGTGAGACCTCGTCACCAAAAATAAATAAATAAATAAAAGCTAAAATGGAAGTACAGTCATTCCCCAGTGTCTGTACGGGACTGAGTGATTCTAGGACACTTACCACATCTTTTTTTTTTAATTTATGACTTATTTATCTTTATTTTATGTGCATAGGTGTGAAGGTGTCAGATGCCCTGGAACTGGATTTTCAGACAGTTGTGAGCTGCCATGTGGGTGCTGGGAATTGAACCTGGGTCCTCTGGAAGAGCAATCAGTGCTCTTAACCGCTGAGCCATTTCTCCAGCCCCCACTTACCACATCTTAAGAAAAAAAATCAGGATATGCAAGTTCCTCAAATAAAATGACATGGTACATGCACATGATCCATACCCAGCCTCTGGTATGCTTTAAATAATCTCTAGATTATTTAAATGCCTAAGTTAAATGATATCACTTTTGTGTGTTTCTTCTGAGACTAACTCCAGTATGCAGTAGATGCTGCCCTTGAACTGATCCCCTGCCTAGCCTAGCAAGTGCTGGGATTGCAGTTGCAAGCCTTCGTGTGAATAATTGTGCCATACTGTTTAGGAAACAATGACAAAAAAAAATCTACATGTTCAGCACACATACAATTTTTCTCCTTGGTTGAATGCGTAGGTGTGGAATATATATATGTGTGTGTGTGTGTGTGTGTGCGCACACGTGTGCACACGCAACTACACATAAAATAGAAAATCAAACCCAGGGCCTTGCACATGGAGACAAATGTTGTTAGAGGTTTTCACTCTTTTGGGGGGCCCACCACCCAGCTCCCAAATAAATACACACAGAGGCTTATTGTTACCTAAAAATACCTGGTCTTAGCTTAACTTATTTCTAGCCAGCTTTCCTGAACTTAAATTATCCCATCTACCATTTGCCTCTGGGCTTTTTTTTTTTCTTCTGTATATCTTACTTTCCCTCTTCCTCTGTGACTGGACATGTAGCGTCCTCCTCTCCTTGTTCTCTTGCTCCTCCATTCGCTGAGATTTTTCCTATTTATTCTCTCTGCCTGCCAGCCTCTCCTGCCTTGCTATGACAATCATATTATTAGACCAATCAGGTCTTTTAGACAGGCAAAGTAACACAGGCTACATAGAGTTAAACAAATGCAACATAAGAGAATACAACACAACCTTTAGCCTGCATGTATTTTTAACACACTAAAAAAAAAAAAGAGAATACAACACATCTTTGCATCGTTAAACAAATGTTCTACAGCATAAATGAATGTAACACATCTTAAAGTAATATTCCACAACAGACAAATGCTCTATCACAGAGCCACAGCCCACCTTTAATCTTGGGATTCTTTGCAGGCAGCAGCAATGTACAGGTCCGTGTCCTGCATGTATTCATTTATCAGTATTTTAAGAGAATGTTTACTTCTTTCGCTGGGAACCAAGAGCAAGCGAAAGGAACTATGTTGCAGTGAGAGCAAGTCCTTGGACTCTTCTATGAAACCTTTGCAGTTTAATCTCTACAAACCCTTCCACCCACACATGTGTTTCTCTGTGCAGCCATGGGGGTTCTGGATCTCACTCTGCAGGCCAGGCTGGCCTCAGACTCACAGATCCGCCTGTCTCTGCCTCTGGAGTGCTGAGGTTAAAGGTGTGTATCACCACCACCTGGCTAAATGTTATTTCCTTTGAGTTTTTGTTTGCATGTAATGTATGTCTGTGTACCCCCCGAGTACCTGGTGCCTAGGGAGGGTAGAAGTAGATTTGAATTTCCTGGCGCTGGAGTTACAGTGAGCCACCCTGTGGGTGCTGGCAGTTGAACCCAGGCCCTCTGGAAGAGTGTCAGTGCTCTTAACCGCTGAGCCACCTCTCCAGTCCTCAGTTTCTTTTTTTTTTCAGGAATGGAAGAATCATATGATAACAGGGATTTGTAAAGCATGTAAATATGTAGGCTTAAAGTGAGCAGGTTAGCTGGGTGCGTGGTGGTCTGATGTTATCTCGCGGCCCTTGGAGTCTGAGTCAGGAACATCGTGAATCAAGGCAAGTCTGGACAACACAGTCTCCCTCACCTCCTTCCCAAAGCCCCACAATTAAGTGTTCTGTAGGACATGGTTATTTGCCCAAAATAACATAGGCCACCACCAAAAATGCAATTCATTATTACTCATGAAAACTTCCTACTGGCAGATTATAATAGTGGTAATAAATTAGGGGATAATTTGCAGATGTTAGTGCTGAAAAAGAAAGTACAGACAGACATGGCCTCCTTTAAGTTCAATTATGGAATCTGTTCGGTGGATTTTTATTTTCGTTCTTTTCAGAGTCTCATGTATCCCAGGCTGGCATTGAATCTCTGCCCTTCCTGTCTCCCCTTCCTAGATACTGCTATGATGGGAGGTGTCTCTACTGCTGGGAGGTAGTAGGTGTCTCTACTGGCTTTAGAAGTCACAGGATCGGCCTGCTTTGTTATTAGGAAAAGCAGAATATGACAGCAGCCTCATCCTTGGGGAATCTCTGAGCTAATTTCTCAGAGGCATCCTAGGAGATTATGGGGAAACCAAGGCCCCAGCAGGCTGAGGCCATCAGGTGTCTAAGGCTTTGGGGACCTGAGACTCAAAAGGTTCCACAATCAAAAGAGCTTCAAAAGCTGTTCAGCATCTTGGGTTCTTTGGGGGCAGAGTCCCAAGAGCCTGAACTATCTCGTACTCATTTGGTGCTTCTTCATGCTGCCCGCCCTCCAAGCTTTGGAACACACAGGCTTGAGTCACCGCCTCTTGACTCAGCAGGTGACCCTTTAGAACCCTAAGTCCAAGTTCCTAAGTCCTAGTCCCTAAGTTCAAGGCTATACAGGCAGAGCACAGCTCAGGTGGCCAAGTGCTACCTGCCTGAAGCTTTCCATTTGATTCTCAGCACTGTGTTAATGGACGCAGTGGTTGTAATCCCAGCACTAGGCGGGCTGTGGATAGAGTTGGGACCAGAAGTTCAAGATAATGCTAGGCATTGAGTTTGAGGCTAGCCTGGGAAATAGGAGACCCTGTCTCAAAACTGAAAAGAAAACAAAGGAAGGAAGGAAGGGAAAGGGGGAGGGAGGAGGAGGGGGAAGGAGGGAGGGAGGAAGAAAGGAGAGGGAGGGGGAGGGGAAGAAGGAAGGAAGAAAGAAAGGAAGGAGGAAGGAAGGAAGGAAGGAAGGAAGGAAGAAGGAAGGAAGAAGGAAGAAGGAAGAAGGAAGGAAGAGGTTATATATACAAAGCCAGGTTTGCTGGCACAGGCACACACTCCAGCTTCTCAGGAGGTGGCAGCAGCAGGATTACGTGAACTAGAGGGTAGCCAGGACTACACAGTGAGACCCTGTTAGAGAGGGAGACTGGGAATGGGAGCCAGAGGTAGAGCTTGCCTTTAGAGGAGCAGTGACTGGGGGCAAGGAATAAATAGAGGCCGGGGTGACCTCAAAAGAGCAAGCCTGGGAAGCTAATACACCAATACGTTATTTGAGTCTTTTTTGTTGTTTGTTTCTGACTTTAAAATTTCTTATTTAGGGGCTGGAGAGGTGGCTCAGTGGTTAAGAGCACTGACTGTTCTTCCCGAGGACCCGGGTTCAATTCCCAGCACCCACATGGCAGCTCATAACTGTCTGAAAATCTAGTTCCAGGGGGTCTGACACCTTCACACCAATGCACATAAAATAAAAAGTTAAATAAACCATAAAAAATTAAAAAATGTATTTAATTTTATGTTTATTGATATTTTGTGCATATGTATGTCTGTGCACCACATGTGTGCCTAGTGCCCATGGAGGCCTGAAAACAGCATCAAATCCTCTGGAAATGGAGTTACAGATGGTTGTTAGCTGCCACGTGGATGCTCGAAATCGAACTTGGGTCCTCTGGAAGAGCAGCCAGCTCTTAGCCACTGAGCCATCTCTCTGGTCCGTTTTGGGTTTTAGAACATTTTTAAAGATTTTTTTTTAAATTTTATGCGACGGGTATTTTGCTTACATGTGTCTGTGTACATGTGTATACCTACACAGAACAGAAGAAGTTATCACACCCGGGACCCCTGGAACTGGAGTTATGCGTCTCTATGTTGGTGCTGGAAATCAAATCAGGGATTCCCTGCAAGAGCAGTAAATGTGCTCCTAACTGCCGAGCCATCTCTCAGCCCTACAACTAGTTTCTTAAATGCAAACAGAGATGAATTTAGATGCCTAAGGTTGTCCAACTTGTTGGCTCAGCTAGTAAAGGCGCTTGACACCAAGCTTTTTATTCAGTCTGGGACCACAGCCCATGGAATGATGAAACCCACATTTAGTGTGGGTCTTTCTACCTCAAATAACCAAGTCCAGAAACTTCCTCACAGACATGCCCAGAGCCTTGTGTCTTAAGTGATTTTAGGTTCTGTCAAGTTGACAGCACCAAGTACCACAACATGGTGAGCATTTTCCCCAACATCCCTTTCTTTACTATAGTAACTTTAAAAAGTCTTGCCAGTGGTGGTGGCACACACCTTTATCCCCAGAATTTGGGGGACAAAGGCAAGAAGATCTTGAACAGTGAATTCAAGGTCAGTCTGGTCTTCTGATCAAGATCCAGGACATCCAGGGCTGTTACACAGAGAAACCCTGACCTGAGAGGAAAAAAAAATCTTACTTAAGGGTCTGGAGAAATGGCTCAGCAGTTAAGAGTTAAGCCTGCTCTTCAGAGGATCAGTGATGGATTCCCAGCACCCACACAGCAGTTTGCAACTGTCTACAACTCCATTCCCAGAGGATCTGACACCCTTTCTGGTATTCATGGGTATTGCGTGCACATGCATGTGGAACACAGACACACGCAAGGCAGAGCTTACCCACTGACATAAAAAAAATCAAGATAAATCATTTTTAAAAATTATCTTTTTGGGGGGCTGGAGAGATGACTCAGTGGTTCAGAGCACTGGCTATTTCAGAGGTCCTGAGTTCAATTCCCAGCAACCACATGATCTATAGTGGGATCTGATGCCCTCTTCTGTCATAAAGGTGTATATGCAGATAAAGCACTAATATACATAACACAAATAAATAAATCTTTTAAAAAGTTATCTTTTTTAAGGACAGAAAGAACCAGAGGAAACAAACTCCACTGGGAACAGAAGCCAGGAGCAAATCCAACCCTGGGAGCCAACCCAGTCCTGGGACCCTGGCAGACCAGGATTGAGCCAATGACCTAACTCAGATACTGCAACCTCCACCAGAACCAGAGTGGGACTGAACCAGTTGCCTAAGACACAGAGAGAACAAGCTCCACCAGGAGCAGAAGCCAGGAGCAAATCCAGGCTCAGGACACGGGCAGATCAGGATTGTGCCAGCGACCAGATCCAGAGTCAGTGATCTCCACCAGAACAGGTCCAACTCCAAGATAGGGACTTCTGCAGGAGGAGATCCAGACCAGGATTTACAGAAACAGATCAAAGCCAGCAACCTAGGCCAAAGTAGGCCTGAGACAGCAAACTCCAAGGGAGCAGAGCAAAGCACAAGAGCGCTGAGCTACCTCCAGGAACAGGAGTAACCAAAGAGGGAACCAGAACTGTGACACTGACTGTACCACGAGGAACAACCATCTGAGCTTTGGATTCAATGGCACCTAGAACATTATTCAACAGAATCTCAGGCAGCCCCAACCACACCTATTAGAGGAAAAGATGAGTAGAAAAGGTAAGGTTACGTGCTACACCACAAAGAGTAACACAATACCAGTAAAACCTAAAGACCCTACAAAAGCAAGACCTGAACAACCAAATATAGAGGAACCAGAAGAAAATGATCTAAAAAATAACCTCAAGAGAATGTTTGAAATTCTTAAAGATGAAATGAGAAATTACCTTAAAGAAATGAAGGAAAAAACAAACAAAAAAAAAAATGGAAGATAACAGCAACTCACTTAAAGAAAACCAAGAAAAAGAACTCAAAAATATAAAAGAAACTATTCAGGACTTGAAAACTGAGATTAAAAAAATAAAGAAAACACAAGCCAAAGGAATTATAGAAACAGAAATCATGAGAAAAAGATGAGGAACCACAAATGTAAGGATGAACAACAGAATACAAGAAGTGGAAGAGAGAATCTCAAGTGCTGAAGATACAATGGAGGAAATAGACTCATCAGTTAAAGAAAACATTAAATCTAACGAAAGCTTAGCCCAAAATACCCATGAAATATGGGACAACATAAAAAGGCCAAATCTTAGAATAATAGATATAGAAGACGGAGAAGTTCAACTCAAAGGCACAGAAAATTTATTTAACAAAATCATAGAAGAAAACTTTCCCTACCTAAAGAAAGATATGCCTATGAAAATATAAGAAGCTTACAGGACACCAAATAGACTGGATCCAAATTTTTTAAAAAAAGCCCTCTTGCCACATAATAATCAAAACACTAAACGTGCAGAGTAAAGAAAGACTATTAAGAGCTACAAAGGAAAAAGGCTAAGTAACATATAAAGGCAGACCTATCAGAATTACACCTGACTTCTCAGTGGAGACAATGAAAGCCAGAAGGTCATGGTCAAGCATTATGCAGACATTAAGAGACCATGATGCCAGCCCAGACTACTATGCCCACCAAAACTGTCGATCACCATAGAAGGACAAAACAAGATATTCCATGACAAATCTAGATTTCACCAATACCTAGCCACAAACCCAGCCCTACACAAAATACTAGAAGGAGAACTCCAACCCAAGGAAGATGGCTACATCAACAAAAACACAGACAATTGATGATCTCATTACAGCAAATCCCAAAGAAGAAATTAACATCACCAACGATGAAAACTAAATTAACAGGAGATAGCAACCACCGGGCAGTAACATCCCTTAATGTAAATGGACTCAACTCACCCATAAAAAGGCACAGGCTAACAGACTGGATACGAAAACAGAATCCATCCCTCTTCTGCATACTTGAAACACATCTCAACCTCAAAGACAGACATTGTCTCAAAGTAAAAAATTGGAAAAAATATACCAATCAAATGGACCTAAGAAACAAGCATGTGTAGCTATCCTAATATCTAACAAAATAGACTTCAAGCTAAAATCAGTCAAAAGAGACAAAGAAGGACACTTCATATTAGTCACAGGAAAAATCCATCAAGAAGAAATGTTAATACCGAACATCTATGCCCCAAATACAAGGGCACCCTCATATGTCAAAAAACCACTTCTAAACCTTAAATCATATACTAAACCCCACACACTAATAGTGGGAGACTTCAACACTCCCTTCTCACCACTGGACATGTCTATCAGACAAAAAATGAACAGAGAAATAAGAGAAGTAACAGATGTTATGACTCAAATGTACTTAACAGACATCTATAGAATATTCCATCCAAACAGAAAAGAATATACCTTTTTCTCAGCATCTCATGGAACCTTCTCAAAAATTGACCACATACTCAGTAACAAAACAAACCTCAACAAATACAAAAAAATTGGAATAACCCAATGTACCTTATCGGATGACCATGCTTTAAAACTAGAAGTCAACAGCAATACCAATTCCAGAAAACCCACAAACACATGAAAATTAAACAATGCTCACCTGGATCGCCAATGGGTCAAGGAAGAAATAAAGGGGGAAATTAAAGACTTCCTAAAATTCAATGAAAATGACCACACAACATACCCAAATTTATGGGACACAATGAAAGCAGTGTTAAGAGGCAAGTTCATATCACTAAATGCCTACATAAAGAAGCTGGAAAAACCCCACACTAGTGAATTAACAGAACATTTGAAAACTTTAGAACAAAAAGAAGCAAACTCGCCTAAGAGACGGCAGGAAATAATCAAATTGAGAGCAGAAATCAACAAAATAGAAACAAAGAAAGCAATAAAAGAGTCAATGAGAGAAAGAGTTGGTTCTTCAAAAAAAAAAAAAACAACAAAATAGACAAACCTTTATCCAAACTAACCAAAAGGCAGAGAGAGAATATCCAAATTAACAAAATCAGAAATGAAAAGGGGGCCATAACAACAGACTCGGAGGAAATACAGAGGACCATCAGGTCATCTTTTGAAAACCTGTACTCCACAAAATTAGAAGACTTAAAGGAAATGGACAACTTTCTGAATAAATACCACTTACCAAAATTAAATCAAGATGAGCAAATTAAACAGATCTATAACTGCTGAAGAAATAGAAACAGTCATCAAAAGCTCCCAACCAAAAAAACCCAGGACCAGAATTCTACAAGACTTTAAAAGAGAACTAATACCAATACTCCTCAAATTATTCCACACAATAGAAACAGAGGGAACATTGCCACACTCTTTTTATGAGGCTGCAATTACCCTGATACCCAAACCACAGAAAGACAATACTAATAAAGAGAATTACAGACCAATCTCACTCATGAACATTGATGCAAAAATACTAAATAAAATACTAGCAAATCGAATCCAAGAACACATCAGAACCATCATCCATTATGATCAAGTTGGCTTCATCCCACGGATGCACGGATGGTTCAACATACGAAAATCTGTCAACCTAATCCACCATATAAACAAGCTGAAAAATAAAAACCACATGATCATCTCATTAGATGCCGAAAAAGCATTTGACAAAATACAACATCCCTTCATGATAAAGGTCTTGGAGGGAGCAGGGATACAAGGAACATAGCTAAACATAATAAAGGCAATATACAGCAAGTCAACAGCCAAAATCAAACTGAATGGAAACTCCCAGCAATTCCACTGAAATCAGGAACAAGACAAGGTAGTCCACCCTTTCCATACCTATTCAATATAGTTCTTGAGGCCCTAGCCAGAGCAATAAGACACCAAAGGGAGATCAAAGACTGGGATTTTGATGCCCAGTCGTGCTACAAGGACATGTACTCAACTATGTTCATAGCAGCTTTGTTTGTCATAGCCAGAATCTGGAAACAACCTAAATGCCCCTTGATCAAAGAATGGATAAGAAAAATGTGGTACTTTTACCCAATGGAGTACTACATAGCAGAAAAAAATAACAACAGTTTGAATTTTACAAGAAAATGGATGGAACTAAAAAACATTATTTTGAGTTAGGTAACCCAGACACAGAAAGACAATTATCACATGTACTCACTCATAGATGGTTTTTAAACATAAAGCAAAAAAAAAAAACAGTCTACAAACCACAATCCCAGAGAACTTAGACAACAATGCGGACACTAAGAGAGACTTACATAGATCTAATTTACATGGGAAGTAGAAAGTAGAAAAAGACAAGATCTCCTGAGTAACTTGGGACCTTGGGGACCTTGGGGGAGGATTGATAGGGGGAGGGGAGAGGCAGGGAGGAGAGCAGAGAAATAAATAAATAAATAAATACAAAAAAGTTATCTTTTTAAATAGATTTGTCTTTATTCATGTATATCTGTATGCACGTATACGCCTGTGTGTGAGAGCCAGAAGAGACTGACGCCCTGTGCTGGAGTTACAGGTGGTTGTCAGCTACCCTAGGTGGGTGCTGGGAACCAAATTTGGGTCATCTGGAAGAACAGGCAGTGTTCTTCTGTGTAGTCATGGCTGGCCTGGGACTTGCTGTATAGACCAGATTGGCCTCACAGCAATCCACCTGCCCCTGGCTCCTATGTGCTGAGTTTAAAGCATATACCACCACACCTGGCTTTTAGTAACTTCCTTCACTTTTCCTAATCTTTAGGGCTGGTTGTAGAACCTGACTAGTCCCTATGCTTTTGTTGAGGAGCCACTTAGGTATCTTAACTTATTCTGGTATATCTTAGATGCTACCTAAGATGTTTGTAGGCACAGGGATCTCCAGGTGGCTCTTGTTTCAGCCTTCCAGTACTCCTTGTGATCACCAGGATTTTAATTCTTTGTTTCTCAAGACTTTTCAAGTTCCTGCTTTTCCTTTCAGTCCAGTGATTACTATATTTATGATACTTCAGTAACCTCACGGCTAATGTGTGGTATTGGCTGGACATGCACATTTGCCAAAGAGCAATTTACCAACACGAAGCCTAGTTCGTGGGAGCTGTTTGGTCTTCTAATCACTAACTTGAAGAACTTGCCTGCAGATGCAGCATTAGGCTTCAGCCCCACTCCCAGGTCAGCCCCTCCTGTCTTAGCCCCCTCCTGCCTGAGCCTTCTGAGGAGTTGTAGGCATAAGCTACCATGCTTAGCTGAGAAGCTAGTGTTGAACGCAGGTAATTACTTTTTGTGGCTTTGGTTCATCAACCACCACCCCAGTACTGGGACTGAGCCCAGGGCCTCACACATGCTATGCAAGTGTATATCCTCTAGCAAGTTCTTTACATTAAAAGTATTTAGTTTTAAAAACCTATTGTATGGGTGTAGCATGAATAATAAAAAAAACAGAGATAGACATTGGGGTTCAAGCTGAAGACCAGAAAAGCAAAGCTGCCAGCCACTGACTCTTACTTCTACCTCAGAGTGAAATGGGTGACATCTTTTCTCCATAAATCCTCAGACTGAGGACTAACTGAGAGCTGTCTTCTCCCATCTTAGATTCTTCTCTAGTGCTGGGATTAAAGGCGTGCACCAACACCAACTGGCCTCTGTGGCTAACTAGTGTGGCTGCTGGGATTAAAGGTGTGTGCCACCACTGTCTGGCCTGTATGGCTGACTAGTGTGGCTGCTTTGCCCTCTGATCTTCAGGCAAGTTTTATTTATTAAAACACAAATAATGTACCACTATATTTGTCTAAAGTAAAAAAAGGAGGGTATAACTAATATAAGAAGAACTATATGCAATAAGTACAGTAACTATATACAATACATACAGGCAATAAATATATCAACAATGTCTAGTCCATTTGCATTTGACAAATTCAGAGAAAATACTCCATATCTATTTTGGTGAGTCCAAAGTCTTGTACCTAATTTCTTTTCTTTTTCTTTCTTTCTTTCTTTCTTTCTTTCTTTCTTTCTTTCTTTCTTTCTTTCTTTCTTTCTTTCTTTTTTTTAAGATTTATTTAGGGGCTGGAGAGATGGCTCAGAGGTTAAGAGCATTGACTATTCTTCCAGAGGTCTTGAGTTCAATTCCCAGTAACCATATGGTGGCTCACAACCATCTATAATGAGATCTGGTGCCCTCTTCTGGCCTGTAGGCATACATGCAGACAGAACACCATATACATAATAAAAATTTTATTTATTTATTTATACTATATCCTGCCTGTAGGCCAGAAGAGGGCAGCAGATCTTATTATAGGTGGTTGTGAGCCACCATGTGGTTGCTGGGAATTGAACTCAAGATCTCTGGAAGAGCAGTCAGTGCTCTTAACCGCTGAGCCATCTCTCCAGCCCCTAATTTATTTTCTATCATAACTTGCTTTCTGCATCTGGCAAACAAGGAAAACTACTACTATCTAGTCTTCCTTCAACTCCATCAGAGACCCAAGAAGGAAATATTAACTGAGTAACAGGAAGTGCAAGCAGGCGACTTCCAAAAAAAGTGTGAGAAGTGACAGAAACAGCTGGCTGCCTTGATGGTCCCCCAAAGTTCTTCTGCAACATTGGAGTATCCATCTTTGGCTTGCAGGCCTAGAATATGCAACATTTTTTCTGTGAAGAAGGATATTCTTTTTTTCTTTTTTTAAAGACTAAATAGGGTTTATTGAGGGAAGCAGATGAGCAGAAGCCAGTGGTACGCACCAGGTTATTACTATCCCACAGGGGTAGCTGCTTCATGGCTTGCTTGCTAAAGGAGAGGAGCATGCAGCCCTGACAGGGTAAGGACAGCTCTGTCTGGGGTGTAGCATGCAGAAAGTTCTGCAGTACCCAGGAATGTTAATGTCACTTGTTGCATGGCTCTCTCAGTTCAAAGCAGGATATTCTGAAGGGTTGTCCCACCCTGTCTTGACAACACTTGCCAGTCACTCTCTTTTGTGTCCTGCTTGTCCAATTAGGACAGCATACCCTTAGCAGTCCAGGCAAGGGCATTTTCTTGCCCAGTGGCTTACTTCTGCCACAAAGATAGTAAACTCCATGTGGAGTTTCTTTGATGTCCATTTTCTTCTCTGAAGCAGATTGAGGCTGCCAGGAGCAGACATGTCTCATTGTCATGAAAAAAAGAGCATATGTTATTAAAACATCTAAAATGCTATATTCTGTAGATCTTTGAAGTGTTTAGGGAGGACCTGTCAATTTAAAATATATATTTGTTTGGCCTTGAAAATATATCTAATTTGACTACAAGTTCAATTTTAATAGGTGATTAACTACTAACTGCATTTCCTTATTGTCTTAAACAGTTGGTAATAATAATTTTGAAGGACTAGAAATTTATATTATTAAGTGAGTTGTTTAGGTATAATATGTTGAACAAGAGTAGAAATGTATGTACAGTATGTGTGCTATGTATATGAATGGGATGATGCTTATACCAGATTATATCTTGTAACAATAAATAATGAAGTCAACTCTGTATCACCTTATAAATTCAGCAGTTTCAATATGCAAAACAACTCTTTCTGCATATGCAAATCGGTAACTATGTTGAGAGATTCTTTAAAATCCTTTGGTACTGCTGGGCAGTGGTGGTGCATGCTTTTAATCCCAGCACTCAAGAGGCAGAGGCAGGTGAATCTCTGTGAGTTTGAGGCCAGCCTGGTCTACAAAAGCTACAAGGAAACCTTGTCACAAAAAAAAAAAAACCAAAAATAAATAAATAGATAATCCTTTAGAACCATGAACATGTAATATGAGTACCAATAGCATGTAATACTGACTTTTGGACAGAATCATAAGGGCTTTAATCCAATCCACTTTACTTAAATTTTCTTATTTGTAACCCTCCTTTCCCGATTTATTTGCATCAGTATAGAATATAGGGGCACCAATTATTGGTGTTTTCTGTACAATACGAGGAAGGATCAAGTTAGTTCTCTCTAGTTGAATTCTCTTGCTTTTGGGATAGTTGTTATTAACCTCTCCCACAAAAATTACTACGAACTCTTTGCCAGGGTTCCTTTTCTGCCCATAATTTGTCAATTTCATTGTTATAAAAAGATACTGTAATTTCTGCTGGGTCTATTTCTGCTAACTGATGACAATTTCCCTTTTAGAATTAACTCTTGAGAACTTTTCCACATACGTTTTAATTTTTTTACTCTGTTTAAATGATAAAAAGATTCACCCTAAGATAATATCTTCCCTCTGCATTAAAATTTCTGTAGGGGAATGTTTGGAGGGTACTATGACCAGAATGCAGTTAAGATTCAGATCCACACGATCCGATCTACTTGTGCCTTCTGTAATTTTTCATCAATCAAAGTCAATTCTTTCTCAGTTTCAGATAATAATTTCCTGGGATTAAGTCATTGTCAGCATTTAGAGTTTTGTTTAAATTAATTAGTTCATCAGATTTTATTCCAATAGTGGGCCATAGATGGGAACTGTCTCCTAGAAATCTTTGAAAGTCATTAAGAGTCTACAATCAATCTCTCCTAATTTATACCTTTCGGAATCTAATTTTTTATAAACCTATTTTATAAATTAAAATAATTAATAGAATCTCTCTTTGTATTTTTTTCAGGAGTACTTCGTAATCCCCAGCGAGGCAAAACTTTCTTTACTTCTTCAAGCATTCTTTCTAAAGTATCTTCATTTGAATCATATAGTAAAATGTCGTCCATGTAATGGTAAACTATAGATTCAGGAAATTGCTTACTTATCATTTCCAATGGCTGCTGTACAAAATACTGGCACAGAGTGAGGCTATTTATCATTCCCTGTGGGAGAATCTTCCATTGATATTTCTTAGCAGGCTGAGAATTATTATAAGCAGGCACTGTGAAAGCAAAATTTTCTCTGTCTTTTTCTTGTAAAAGTGTATTGAAGAAACAATCTTTTAAATCAATAACTATAAGAGGCCATCCTTAGGCAATAGAGAAGGCAAAGGAATGCTAGACAGTAGATAGCCATTGACTGAATCACCTTATTAACAGCTCTTAGATCTGTTACCATTCTCCATTTTCCAGATTTCATTTTAACAACAAATACAGGAGAATTCTAAGGGCTGGTTGTTTTGTCAATATGATGAGCATCTAGTTGCTCCTTTACCCACTGTTCTAAAACCTTAGTTTCTGTTGTTAAAGGCCATTGTGCAATGCATACAGGTTTGTCTGTCAACCATTTTAAAGGTAGGGTTGTTGGTGCCTTTGGAAGATCAGCAGCTGTTGTGCCCTGTACAACCTGAATGGTCGGTGACTGTTCTTTATAATATATTGCAATATTTTCCCCAGAAACATAAGTTAATTTATGGTTTGTTTCTAAGATTGGGAGAGTGTTAATCTGAATATTCCATTGCTGTAACAAATCACAACCTCACGAATTCATTGCTATGTTAGTCACATATGGTTTTAATTTTCGTCTCTGTCCTGGCCCTACATTCGACCCATCTCATGTTCTTCTTTGCCTGAGATAAAGTTCCAGTCCCTAAAAACTGAACACTTATGTCCTGAAGAGGCCAATTCAGATGCCAAGATTCTGATGAAATTATTGATACATCTGCACCTGTGTCTACCAGACCTTCAATGACATCATTTATTCATCTTTAATTTTGGTCTTTGTTCATTTATGTGTGTACTCGCTTTATTGTTTCTCCTGATTTTTTTCTCTTCTATACCTATTCTACTATCCAGAGCAGTATGGTTTCTTACAATATGCACTAGGTTCTTTAATTGCTCTGGGAAGGAGTTTCCTCTACCATGGCAGTAAATTACTGAACTGGATTTGGCATAGGGGCCTGCGAAAGGCCCCTCAACGAGTTTCCCAATGCAAAGGGTTATCTTGAATATCTCTTGTGGACCTACATTCATTAGTCCAATGCCTGCCTTTGCCTCACCTTCTGCATAATCCAGACAGGAGGGGCATGCTTAATGGATTATTCTTAGAAAAAACATTGGATCACCCTGTCTACAGTCCCTTTTTAGATGAATTTGTTTGCCACAATTAAAATACTTGACATTTAAGATTTTCTTCAAACCTCTGGAAATCACCTCTCTTATCCAAGTATCATCACAGTCATGAGATTCAATATTAACTGTATCTCATATCCATTTCTCCAAAGGTGTTGACCTTGCCTTTAACGGCCTAATTATCCTTTTGCATTAAGAATTAGCATTTTCAAAAGCCAGAGATTCAATTATTATTTGTCTAGCTCCTGAATTTCGTATCGTTCTATTTACTATGGATGTCAACCTTTGTAAGAAATATGTGGGTCCTGTCTGACTTTAGTAAATGATTCAATTCTATTTTCTACTTATTCAATTCTGTCCCAAGCATTTAAAGCTGCTGCACGGCACAAAGCCAGGATGTGACCATCATATAGAGATTGCCTTTCTACAGTGGCTTAATGTCCTTTTCCAAGAATTTGATCTTGGGAGATTTCCATACCTCTAGCTTCACTCTGTTGTTCAAGTCTTAGCCTCTTCTCTGAACGAGATACTCCATTATAATTGTAGACCAAGCTCTAAAAGAGCTTTAACCAACTTTATCCAATCTTTAGGGGTAATTCTACTACAAACTGACCATGAGTTTAACATTTGCCATTAAGAGACTATTGTTTCCTTGAATCTCCTTAAATCTAAAATCGGTACAGGAGTCTATTCAGCTCCTACTCTATCATTTGGCAATCCCTGAAAGGTTACTGGATATATTAAGGTTGTTTATTTGAAAACCTTAGGATAGTCCTCTTTATTCTTTTTGGTGATAAGAAAGAAAAACCTAGCCTGTAGGGATTTGACCTCATTTATGTGTAACTGGTCTATGCCGTTTTTTTCCCATGAATTTGGGCATGAAATGTAGCACGAATAATAAAAACCCAGAGACAGATATTGGAGTTCAAGCTGAAGACCAGAAAAGCAAAGCAGTCAACCACTGGCTCTTACCTCTACCTCAGACTGAAATGGGCGAGATCCTTTCTCCACAAATCCTCAGACTGAAGACTGAGAGCTCTCTCCTTACATCTTAGATTCCTCTCTAGTGCTGGGATTACAGATGTGTGCTACGACTGCCTGGTCTGTATGGCTGATCAGTGTGGCTGCTTTGCCCTCTGATCTTCAGGCAAGCTTTATTTATTAAAACACAAATAATACACCACTATATATGGGGGCTGGAGAGGTGATTCCCAGAACCCACATGACAGCTCACAGCTGTCTGTAAGTTTAGTTCCAGGGGATCTGACACCCTCACACAACATATACAGGTAAATACCAATGCACATAAAAATTAAAAAAACTTTTGTATGTTTATGCTTGCATGTGTGTATGGGTGCATGTGTACCACAGCTCAATTGTGGGCTTCTTGTTTGCAGTGGCCAGATTAGGAGGCCCTCAAGCTTTCTGGGATTCTTCTGGCTCCACTTCCTATCTCACAGTATGAGTACTGGGATTACAAATGTGAGCTTCCACTGCATGTTTCTGAAATTTCTTCCCAGAGGGAGACATAAATGGTGTCTACCCTTCTTCTTAAGGTCCCCATGACAAACCAACAAACTGAGGTAGGATTCCTCCAAAGTTCACTCTGAGAATCAGTGGGTTTCCTTAAAGAGCACAGGTGAGAGGTTACTTAAAAGGGTATGCTCTTCCCACAGCAGGCTGCACCTGAAAGCCTTTATCCAGCACGCCCCTCCCTCGGCCATGCAGTTAAGGCTACATGCAGCTACAACAGGTGGTAAGGAGCTGTGGCCATCAGGTGAGAACCCTGTGCAGGGGACATAAGCTGTCAGTAAGCCCAGCTGGAATGGTCTTTCACAAGACACAGCTGACGGTCCTGAGGAGGCAGCAACACTGTTTATGTTTGGTCTTGTTCATATCCTCCACCCTTCTTACTCAGCCACCTTCAGCCTGGTACTCCTTACACACCAAAGAAAGAAACGGAATGACAGGGTGGTGGTGCATATCTTTAATCCCAGCACCCATGAGGCAGAGGCAGGTGGATCTCTGAGTTCATGGCCTGGTGTGGGAGAATTGTCTGTATTCTGTTAATCGTTTGGGAGGCAGAGCCAGAGGCAGAGAGATCTCTGTGAGTTCAAGGTGTGGTAGCACACATCTTTAATCCTAGCACTGGGGAGGCAGAGAAAGGAAGATCTCTGTGAGTTCAAGGACAGCCTGGCCTACAGAGGGAGTTCCAGGACAAAGATACACAGAGAACCTGTCTCAAAAAGCCAAAAGTTAAAAGTAAAAATAAAAGAAATAGAGGTCAAAATAAAGACACATAAAGATGAAAAGTACACAGAGAATCTGGATACTGTATATTACTGTGCTCTCTTTGAATTGTTTGAATGCTGAGGAAGGAGCAACAGCTGTTAAAAGGTATTTGCTTATAAATGCTGCAGAATTAATCCAAGATAGGTATTTTGAAAATACCTTGACTTCAAAACTGAAGCTAAAAGGTATGTCACTTTGGAGAAGAGATTTTTCTTTTGTTTCCACAGGAAATGAGAAGCTGTGGATTCATTCTGAGTTAAGAAAACTCAGGTTTGATCAAGGAAGACCATCTGAGAAATTTCTGGTAGGAACAGATGGCCCAGATGTCTGAGTTCTACATCCAGAACAGATTCAAGACTGCTGCCTGAGATGATCAAGACTCACAGGATACTCCAGTAAGGACTTGATCATAATTCAAAATTTTCTTTAGGTCCCCATAAGATTATCAGTGTCCCCAACCAGCTGGAGTAGCCTGGAATACTACGCCCACATTCCCAAAAAATGGACTATGGATATTTTCCTTTGTTTAAAACAAAAGGGGGAGGATTGATGTGGGAGAATTGTCTGTATTCTGTCAATCATGTTTTAAATAAATGCTGATTGGCCAGGCAGGAAGTATAGGTGGGTCAACCAGACAGGAAGTAGAGGTGGAGCGATGAGAACAGGGGAATTCTGGGAAGAAGCCCATTCCCCGGAGTCCTGCCCAGATCACCAAAGAAGCAAAATGTGAGCTGCCCCACTGAGAAGGGTACTGAGTCATGCGGCTAACATGGATAAGAACAATGGGTTGATATAAGCTACAAGAGCTAACAAGTAGACTGAGCTAATGGGACAATCAGTTTATATCTAATGTAGATTCTCTGTGTGATTTTCTCTGGAACTAAACGGCTGGGGGACCGGGTGAGACAGAAACCTCAATGAGCCCAGCCCTCATGTTACAATGGCCAGCCTGGTCTACAGAGCAAGTTTCAGGACAGAGAAACCTTGTCTCAAAACACCAAAAAGGAAAAAAAAAAAAAAGAAAAAAAAAAAGGAAAAAAAGGAACCCTGTCTCAAAATAAAAGAAAATAAAGACACTGAGGTGAGATCTAGGCGCTGGGACTGCGCACACACCTTAACTTTAGTTTGACTGGTTCACTGTAACAGAGACAGCAGAAACATTCTTTACCGAAAACTTCAACAACACTAACATTTTATTAAGAAATGTCTTTATTTAAATGATAGTAAAAAACTGTATATATAATATAGATCTGCATAGGTATATGTACATAAATGCTCATTCACACACATGTACACACAAGCTTGCTCATTAGAATGGAACTATTTTATCCTAAATAAAAAAGAAACTTTTATTTAAGTTTTCTACAATTTTTCTGTACACAAAGCTGCCAGACAACTTGAAGAACAAGAGGACACTGTAAAGATTCCTGGGCATCCGCCTCTAAGTGGCCTTGGCAGAGGATACATTGGGCAAGGCCAGGGAGTGGAGCTGCTACTGTAACAGTTGACATCGCAAGACAGCAGAAACCAAGTGGGGACACAGATAGAAAGTATAACCTAGTTAATTCGCAGAAACAAATCACCTCAGAGCAAAACGTGGTGGGGGAGGAGGAAAGAAAAGAGGAGCCCCTCAGATTAGAGGTGATCAACTAATTAATTACATTCCAGGGCCTGGCAAAGCCTTCCTAAGATGAGAGCCGAGGAATGGAAGAGACAGAAGTAGTGGGGAGGGGGACAGGAAAGACACAGAGGTCACAATTTCATGACTGTAACAAATCAACTTACTACTGCAGAGTTTAGGACTATCTTCCTCCCCCAGCCCCAGAGAGGTTAAAGTCTTCAAAAGGAGAGCATCAGAGGCTCAAGGCTATTAAATCTAACGCACATCTTTCCTGTTAGTAAAGGAAACAGAGCGTGACTCCAACGGGGTTAGAGCCAGTCTGTCACGGTGACACATCTGTAAGCCCAGGGCATGAGAGACTATGACATCAGACTGCCGTGAGTCTGAGGCTAGCCTAGGTTGCACATTGAGTTCCAGATCAGCCTGGCTAGAGAGAGAGAGAGAGAGAGAGAGAGAGAGAGAGAGAGAGAGAGAGAGAGAGAGAGACCCTGTCTCGAAGCAAAACAAAACACAAAAAGGAGGTAAGAAGTTAAAGTGCATACTGGTGGTCTTGACAGAAACATCTGTCTGCATGAGGAGAGAAGAGAAAGCTGGTCTCCAGTAACTGGGACAAAAGTGACCCCTGCTCATTGTCAGACTCTGACAGGAGTTCACCATGTGCCTCAGCCCTTCCAGCCCTGGAGGTGGCTGACGTAGGGGACAGCCACACAAGCTTTCTCAGAATGAGTTATTTCTCGCATGGTGAGGTCCTGAGCTGGGGAAGCAGAGGTTCAGAGCTCAGTTCCACAGCCCCTCACCTGGGCTCTTCCCTGTCCAGAAGCCTAGAGGCTTTTCCTTTGAGACAGGGTCTAACTGTGTAGCCCAAGCTGGCCTGGAACTTACAGAGATCCACCTGCCTCCGCTTCCTGAGTCCTGGGACTAAATATATGCTTCACTACATCCATCTCTGAGGGTTTTTCTAAGTGTCAAGGCAGCTTCAACAGGAGGAAAAGACAACCGGTCACGGAGGGCAGCTCACTTTGGTCGCTATGCACAGACCATGGAGTCTTTGCATTTACCCGCTGGCTTCCCCAAGAGCATGAACCAGCGCCTTAGGCCTCAACTCTCATATTTTCTCTTATTCAATGTTTTCGTATTCCCTGCTCCCTAGTAGATTAAGGGGATTAAACAAACCCTATCTTTGTATTTAATAAGCTTCCAGGTTATCCCAGAAAATTTAGAGCTGAACCGCAAAGAGAAAACTGGGAAAGATCATTATGCATTTACATACATTTATACTAATACACATGCACCCAGAAAAGGGATATAAAAACTATCTGTTGCCAGGTACCTTTAATCCCAGCACTCAGGAGGCAGAGACAGGTGGGTCTCTAAATTTGAGGCTAGCCTGGACTATATAGCAAGTTTCTTGTCAGTCAGAGCTACACAGTGAGATTCTATCTGGAAAAATACAAAAATACATATACATCTGACAGAGTATCTTTTAAGGCACAGAGTTCAGAGCAAACCCCCTCAGGCCACTCTCTCCTATACCAGCATGAGGGCTCTGCTTTGGCATTACAATGATAAACCCCCACAGAAGCAGAATATGGAGGGAAGGCACATTTGTACATTTGTCATGAAATTCCCTGAAGGCAGGAAGAACAGAAGTTGTAACATTTTTTTTTTCTTTTTTTTTTTCGGAGGGGGGAACACTTACAACTCAGATGCAAATGTGGGGTTACATCCCTGAATTAGCACAGCACAGCACTCACACAGCAGCTGCCCTGGAGCCGAGTCCCTAGGCTGGCATTCCACTGAGCTGCAGCCCTGGACAGCTCATCTGCTGATTTTCAAATACCCAGCCTTCGCAATCAGCTGGACCTCTTCACCCCGAAGATCCAGTCCAAACGTGGAGCTCACACTTATAGTCCCAGCACTCAAAAGGCTGAGGCAGGAGGATTGCCCTGAGTTTGAAGTCAACCTACAGAGTGAGGCCCTGTCTTTAAAAAGCAACAAACTTACAAAGGCTGAGCTAGAAGGCTACATGAAGTCAGGAAATAGTCTTATATTTTCATTTCTCCTCCGCAATTCCTTGTGCATCCGTGTGGGGTATATGCCTGTGTGTGGAAGGGAGATGAGAACCTTGGGTGTCCTCTTCCATTACTATTGTGCTCCTTTGAGACAGTGCCGTCATGTAGCTCAGTGTAGCCTCTAACTCCTGAGCCTCTTGCTTCAGCCTCTCAGGGCTGGGATTTCACATGTGTCCCATGCTTGGCTATCCAATACCTAAATTTTTAACTAACTGAAAGAGTCTTCTCCCACACCCCTTCATCTTCATGACAGTTTAACTGAAAAGCAAAACCTAGTTCCTTCTTGAGATGAACAACGGAGACCTCATGTTCAAAATTAACTTGGAACAATGAAGCAGGCTCCCCTAAAGTAGAAGCTCTGCTCAGAGGGGAGGACTAGAAGGGCAGATCCATCCTCAAAGTAACGACCAAGGTAATGAGGTGGTTAGGCGTGGACAGTCTGCAGTTACTCTCCATCCCCTTAAAAGGTGGGAGGGAGTTAAAGTCAACATATGCTCCAAGAATGTAAACAAAAGTCATCTAAATGGAAACTCCCTCCCTCATGGAAACTAGTTAGCCATGGTTCTGAAATGCCACCCACAACAGCTTACTGCTAGCATCCCATTCCCCAGGTATCTCAGAGGAGCGCGACAGCAGGAGCAGACACAGCTCCATCCTTAGCCACACACAGACTCCTCCACCATGCTTCCAGACACTCTCGAGGCACTAGAACAATCTCTGATGCTCAGACACACAGAGCAGACCTAGTCAGGGTGCCAGCAGCCAAGAGTCATTTGAAAACAGCTATTTTTGCCTATAAACCTCTAACAATCAATTCTGTTTGTTAATTTTGAGTTAGAGAATTCTGTTTTCAATCTATTTTGAGCCAAAAATGAATCTACACCTCTGGAACACCACACAAATTATTACACTAATCAAGGTAAACAGAACCATGTTAACTGTCAAGCTTTTTCCAGGCTAAAAATACCCATTTTCTTCATGATCACTAATTAGGAAACTGTATTCTCAACAGTCATTCAGGTGTGCACTCTGGCTTCTTTTAATTTCCAATAAAAAGTCTACGTGGCCTTTCCCTCTGCTATCAGGTAACTTTCCCCCTTAGGGGAGACGGGGTGGGGGGTAAGTTAACCTCAAACGTGTTAAATAATCAAGGATGGTCCTCAACCTCTGATCTCTTGCCTCCCTCTACCAGTTCTGAGATTATCAACATGTACTATCACATCCTGTTTAAACTTTTAAAAATATTGTTTTTTGCTGTCCTAGGGATTGAACTTAGGACCTCATAAAATGACAAGCAAGGGTTCTTTCTGAACTATAGTCTCAGCCCTTTCTTTTCTCTTTAAGACTGGTGTCTCAGCTAGGGTGCACACCTCTGATCCCAGCACTGGAGAGGCAGACGCAGTCAGATCTCTGTGAGTTTGAGGCCAGCCTGGTCTACAGAGTAAGTTCCAGGACAGCCAGGTTTACACAGAGGAACCCTGTCTGGGGGGGAGGGGGGAATAACAGGTGTCTCTGTGGCTCCATGCTGTCTTAGAGAGCTCACTATGCTGAGAGTCCAGGCAACCTCCTGCAGCAGCCTTCGGAGCTGGGATTATCAGCATGAGCCTCAACGCTCAGCTGCCGTGTTTTTGAGACAGGTTCTTACACTGTAGTTCAGGCTGGCCTCAAACTCATGTCAACTCTCTTGCTGTAGCCTCCTGAATGCTGAGATTACAGGCAAGAGCACGGCGCCCAGCTATACAAACAAACACCACTTCATGTTAATAACAGAGACCTGCCCCAATCCCACCTCAACAACCCATCACTGAAAATCTTTGCAAAAAGTGTCTGAGCAGAGTAAGAGAGAGGGGAAGACAGCAAGGGCTCGGCTGTATGGCTCTCTGCTCTGTGGCAGTGACCCCTGTCCCCTTTGTCACCTTAAGGCACAGAGTTCTATTGGCCCACATTAGCAAAAGCAGCAATATACTCATTCGCAGTCCACAGAAGCAAGCCTGCGCAGTGCTGGCCTTCGTCTCTACCACACCCCTTTCTCTGGCCATAGGATGATAAGCGTTACAGGAAAGCACCAATGTCCCACGTGACACACAGCATTCAACCCAATTTATACAATTTAAAAGTTCAAACTTGATTTATATAAACAGATGTTTAGAAACGATGTTCTGATGACCCTCCTGATTGTAGTCTTACACAGTTTCCATCTCAGGACCAGAGCCTCATTCTGAGACCGCCCAGTCTCAGGAGGGACGCAGGCTTTACACACACACTCCACCTCACATAAGTAAATTTTCTTTCTGGCATTAAAAGTTTGATGTTAACTGGTTTTCTCTTTGCTTTCCTTATCCTCATTTTTGTTGTGTACATACAGTACCAAAGGAGGAGCCTAGGACTTCCTTGCATGCTAAGCACCATGTTATCCCACTGAGCAATGCAATGTCCTCAGATTTTTTGCTATTGTTAGTTAGGGTCTATGTAGCCCAGGCTGGCTGGGAACTCACTATGTGGACCAGGCTAGTTAGAACCCCAAAGACCTGCCTGCCTCTGCTTCCCGAGTGCAAGGATGAGAGTCACCAAGTCTAGCCATTCTGTTTCTTTTTTAAAGAAAAATCTTACAATAGTCAAAGCTGACCTTGAACTTGCAGTGATCCTCCTGTCTCAGTCTCATAAGTGCTGGGATTACAAGCATGCGACACTATGCCTGGTTTAATTTTGGTTTTTGTTTTTTTTAACTGATATCTAAGCTATGAACATACAATTTATTGGCAATCACAAGTCAGCTTTTTTTTTTTTTTTTTTTTGAGATAGGGTCTCTGTATGTAGTGCTGGCCATCACATTAACTCTCTTTGTAGACTAGGCAGGTCTCAGATTCACAGTTATGCACCTGTCTCTATCACCTGAGTGCTGGAAGAGGTGTGCACCACTACACGATTTAATTTTCTATTCTTGCATTAAGGCCCCACATTGTAGCCCAGGCTGCACTGTAATTCACTATGAAGCTCAATTTGGCTTCAATCTTGTGGTAGTCTCATGATCCTGAAGGGTGAACCTTGGCGTTTAACGAACTTACTTAACTTTTTAATTTTTATTTGTATGTATATGTGAGGGTGTTCACATAGGCCAGAAAAGGGCATCTGGCCCTCTTTCACCGAAGGAGTCCCTTTAGCTCCTGCTGACCTCACGCTCACTGGCTCTGTCTCGGTTTCCTGAGCGTTGGCATTACAGGTATGTACTACCATTCCTAGCCCATAGATTCCTTTTCAGTGGATTAACTAGGAGCAGCTCGTGTGCTTGCTTTCTTAGAAATGTATGGTAGCTTTGGCCGGGCGGTGGTGGCCTTTAATCCCAGCACTCGGGAAGCAGAGGCAGGCGGATCTGTGTTTTGAGGCCAGCCTGGTCTACAGAGTGAGTTCCAGGACATCCAGGACTACAGAGAGAAACCCTATCTTGAACTCCCCCCCCAAAAAAAAATGGAAAGAGAAAGGAAGGAATGTACGGTATCTTCCTCATCCTCGCAAAGAGTCTTCCTACAACCGTAGCAGTTCATAAACCTAAGGCAAACTTCAAATCACTTGGAAATCTCAGGAATTTTAGGAATTAAAGGCTCTTGGTATATATGTATTACAAGTATTATCTTAAAATCTTTTGATATAAAGTTAATTTTTTTTTATAAAAAAAAAAAATCAACCCTCAATGCTCAGTACTCTGTTTAAAGCAAGGACGTGAGCTGAGAGATTTGGTCCTGGTCCTTTGGTCCCTTAGATGCCCCTAATGTGGCTCTGAGCCTCCAGCTGCACATAAAGCTTTCCTGGCCCAGGCACTGAGCCCTGCTACTGTTCCCTTCTTAAAGACAGTCTTAATTTGTACACAATGCTTGCCCTCTGTATTTTCTTCTTAAAAATAAGACGAAGAAGCCGGAGCCGTGGCTCAGGCAGCTAGGAGTCCCAGGGGTTGTGGGTTCGAATCCCGCCTGGTGTTGATGATATCAATGATATCAATGACGATACTCGACCAATCAGTCGATCGATGGTCGTTATCGATATCGGAAAAAAAAAATAAGACGAATGAGTGCAAGTTGTGGCCTTTGCGTGTTAAGATGAAGCGGTTTCTATGGAAACACTCGTGTGAGGCTCTGTGGTCCTTCCTGACTTCATCACTTCTGCTGCTCTTTCTTCTACTGCCCCTTCTGTCACCACTACAGCATCCACTTCAGCTACCTCCTCAACCACGGTGAACTCAACTCCGTTGGGCTGCTGTCGCGCCATGGCCTCCAGCTTGAGGCGGTACTGTTCTGCCTCCTGCTCTTTCTTGAGAAGCTGGTGTCTGTACTCCTGGGCTCTTCGATTGGCCTCCTGGAGCTGCTGCTGCAGTAGCTCTCGTTCGCTGCCTTCCTGTAGAGTAAACAGCGTCACTACAGTGAGAATTCCTGATAACATAGTATCCAGATTGTAGACAGAAAGATGAAGAGGGCCTCACCCCCAATCACCAGGGCTTCCATTCCTTCTCTCTTATGAGAAGAATCACATTACCTTGCTTTCCTCAATACTGTTTGTTATCTCTGCCATCCTTGGTCTCTTTGCCAATGGCAACTTCTCTTCTTCCTCTTCTTCCTCTTCAATTATTGTCTCCTCTGTAACCTGACCAGCAGGCACAGTTAGAACTACAAGCCAAGCACACCCATGGGAGACAATGAGCACACAGCATACAGAGAAGGCTTGTTTGCCTTAACTAGAAAAAAGTGAACCATCTCCCCACCCCCATACATTGTTGTGATAGCTCTTTATAGCTCAGACTCTTTAGTTGGGGGATGCACGTCCTTAGTCCCCGTGCTCAGGAGGTAGAGGCAGGCAGAGTTCTGAATTCGAACTCAGCCTGGTTAACAGCAGAGCTCTCTGTAGCCCTGTCTCAAAAAACAAAACCCAAACAACAAAACACAGAGTTTGGGGGCTGGAGAGATGGCTCAGTGGTTAAGAGCATTGCCTGCTCTTCCAAAGGTCCTGAGTTCAATTCCCAGCAACCACATGGTAGCTCACAACCATCTGTAATGACGTCTGGTGCCCTCTTCTGGCCTGAAGACATACACACAGACAGAATATTGTATACATAATAAATGAATAAATATTAAAAAAAACAAAACAAAACAAAACAAAACAAAACACAGAGTTTGAAGTCAAAAGGTAACTTAAAGTCACAAAGAAAGAAATCAGGAAAGAAGCAGTGCCAAGGAAGGAAAGAACTGCAGCTCAGAAACCATGAAGGCATCAGGTTCTTAAGACAAAGACCTTTGGCTTCAGCCAAACATGGTGGTGCAGGCCTGTGATGTCAGTATTCAAGAGGCTAAGGCAGAAGGGCAGCTTCATCTGTGCCACCCTGGTCTACATAGTGAGTACCAGGTTAGCCAAAGATACACAGCAAGCAAGACATCTCTCTCTCTCTCTCTCTCTCTCTCTCTCTCTCTCTCTCTCTCTCACACACACACACACACACACACACACAGAGAGAGAAAAGAAAGAGAGAGAAAAAGAAAGAAAAGAAAGAAAGAAAGAAAAAAGAAAGGAAAAGAGAGAGAGAGGAGAGAGAAAGAAGCCAAAACTTTGAGTCTGGCACAATGGCTTATGCCATTGGGAAGCAGAAGCAAGAGCATCAGGAATTCAAGGTCATCTTTGGCTATTAAGTGACTTTGAGGCCAGCTGGGCTATGAGAGATACGGTTTCTAAACAAATAAATAAAGTAGAGGGTGGAGGCACACACCTATAATTCCAGTGCCCAGGAAACTAAGGTGGGAAGACTGCTCTGAGTTTAGTGTCCCCCAGGATACATAGTGAGTTTGAGGCCAGACTGAGGTACACATTAAGACTTTGAGTGCAGCTCAAGGTGGTAGCACACACCTTTAATCCCAGCACTCGGGAGGCAGAGGCAGGTAGATTTCGGTGAGTCTGAGGCCAGCCTGGTCTACAGTGTGAGTTCCAAGACAGATAGAACTACATAGAGAAATCCTGTCTCCAACCGCCCCCCCCAATAAATAAATAAAATATCTTTAAATAAGTAAATGTCTACTAGATATAACTTACCTTGTTGTCCATCTTGCATAGTTACAATAAAGGGCTGGCCAATGCCTCCAGTAGGGAGTGAGGTTTGGATATTACTCAGAGGGACTCCATCAGTCACTATGGTGATGACCCTCTGGCCGCCACTCCCCACCACTTGCTGGATTGATGAGTCAAGTGAGTTTCCTTCTTCGATTTCCTCTAAATTAGCTAGGGATAACAAAAGTGAATTTAAAATGTCATTTATATATATAAAATAAGAATACATGTTTCATCATCCTCTTTGAAAAACTACTCAAAATATTTTTGAGAAATAAATTTTTTGAGAAATAAATGATTTTTTTTTTTTTTTTGATGTAGGGTCTTCTATACCCAGACAACTCAGCCAGTCTCAGCCTTCAAAGTCCAGGAAGACAGGATAACCAATAATCTTCCAGAAAAGCTTTAATGTATAACAAGTCAGGAGAGAAGAACACAGGGGCTCTGCTAGAACAGTATTTTCTAAAAATGTCCTCACTGAGATGTTAGCAGTGTTCAATAAAGAGGTCCTCGGGGCAGTTGGCAGCGTACACTGCAATCACAGCACTGAGGATCCTGAGGTAGGAGAACTGCCTTGGCTTCCAGGCCAGCCTGGGCTACATAGTGAGATTCCTTCTCAAGAAACAGAAAAATAAAAACAAAAACAAACAAAGATCCAATTCTCAAATAACAAAAAGAATTCGGCGCTACGAATATTTATTCGGTAACATTTTGAAATGCTAGTTCGAATGCACTTAAATTTTCCAGGTATGTTGGGGCATGATAAACCCTATCTGGGAGACAAAGGCAGGAGGATCTCAAGTTCCAAGCTACATACAGAGTCTGAGGCCAGCATGGGCTACATGAGACCCCATGTCAAAGAAACCCTGGTGCGGGAGAATCTGTATTCTGTCAATCATGTATTTTAATAAAACGCTGATTGGCCAGGCAGGAAGTATAGGCGGGTCAACCAGACAGGAAGCAGAGGCGGGGCAATGAGAATAGAATAAGGCTACGGAGGAGGAAGGTCCCTCAGCCACTCCTGTGCAGACCACTAAAGAGGCAGCATGTAACCTGCCCTGCTGAGAAAGGTACGGAGCCATGTGCTAACATAGATAAGGATAATGGGGTAACGTAAGTTATAAGGACTAACAAGAAGCCTGACCTAATGGGCCAATCAGTTTATAACCTCATGGAGTCCTGTGTGTGATTTCTCTTTGGGATTTGCCGGTTGTGGGATACCGGGCAGGACAGAAATCCAAACAAGCCGGCCCCCTTATGTTACAAAACCCAAGCTATATATATACTTTTTAGGGGTAATGGGATAGGGAACAGGGTCTCATGTAGTCCAGGTTGGCCTTTGTAACATGGAGGGGCTGGCTTGTTTGTGGTTTTCTGTCTTGCCCGATTCCCACGGCTGTTTAGCCCCAAAGCATTTCAGTTTTCAGCCATAGCAGTAAAAAAGCTACTGTTTTAAAATGCCAGCTTTCTGGGCCATCCTACCAGGAAAAACTCTGACTCTTTCAAGCAGGTGGTCCGGACTATGGAGCTATGGATACACTGTTGCAGCTTGCTTCCTGGCAAGGACCTTAAAACGTTATAGAATTGTGGCAAAAAACTTCTCCATATTCCTTAGCAAATTAAAGACCCATGTGGTCAAAAAAAGAGAGATAAGCAATAAAGAGAGATTCAAAGAAAAAGAAAACCTCTAAATGGTTTACGATGTGTTAAAAATATATACAGGCTAAAGGTTAAAGTTCTCCGAGGTTAAAGTTCTCCGAGGTTAAAAAAAGAAAGAAAGAAAGAAAGGAAGGAAGGAAGGAAGGAAGGAAGGAAGAAAGGAAGAAAGAAAGAAAGAAAGAGGGGGAAGTGGTGCGGGAGAACTGTCTGTATTCTGTCAATCATGTTTTAAATAAATGCTGATTGGCCAGGCAGGAAATATAGGTGGGAAAATCAGACAGGAAGTAGAAATGATGCAATGAGAACAGGAGAATTCTGGGAAGGAGAAAATTGATTTCTCCCACTCCTACCCAGACCACCGAAGCAGCAGGATGTGATCTGCCCCACTGAAAAAGGTACTGAGCCACATGGCTAACATAGATCAGAATAATGGGTTAATATAAGCTACAAAAGCTAATAAGTAGCCTGACCTAATGGGCCAATCAGCTTTATAACTTATAGACAACTCTCCGTGATTTTCTTTTGGGGCTAATCAGCTGTGGCAACAGGGTGGGACAGAAAATACAAACAAGCAAGCCCCCTCATGTTACAGGCCTTAAATTCACAGTGGAGTTGGGGATGATCTTGAATCCTTGATCTTCCTGCATCTATCTCACAAGTGCTGGGATTTCAAGTGTGAGCTACCATGCCAGGATCTTGAACCAGATGGTGGTGGCACAGACTTAAACCCAGCACTCTGGAGGTAGAGGTGGGTGGGTCTCTATGAGTTCAAGGTCAGCCTGGTCCACAGAGGGAATTCCAGGGCAGGTCAGGGCCTTCACACAAGAAACCCTGTCTCAGAAAAACAAAACAAACAAAAAACCCAGGACCTTGTAACTTGTGAAAGCTAGGCAAACACCTGAGTTACATCCTAGCCTTTGTGAGTGTGTGTGTGTTACACTTTTTGTTTGTTTGTTTGATAAAACAGTATCACCAGTTTTAACAGGTTACTGAGTACTTGAATCTCTCCTGTAGTGTATGACATGCTGTGTTTCCCCAAGACCTTAGAATCCCTTTTTTAGGCATCATTTTGAAAGTCAAGGTAAATGTATGAAACTTGGAAAAAAAAAAAACCCTGTAAATTAGTATAGATAACTTAAGAATATGGTGACATTGAACAGTGAACTAGTAAAATATTATAGTAAACAATCAATGGGTAAAAGTCTAACAGATAAGCCACATGGAAGTGGCCTTTCCCATCTGACACGTAAACAAGAGCCACACTACAGACTCCCCACTGTGCGCCAGGTCCATTCCTGAGAGTCTACACTTGTGAGTGCTGTCGGCATTGGTTGGTCAATAACCCATAGGTCAAGCGCTGGCAGGGGAAGCAATCCCTGACACACTTGAGCTTCTTCTTCTACAGAAGTCACAGACTGAAAGTCACGAGAAACTTGGCCTCAGTGGAGCATGGCCATCCCATCCACAGGAAGGTCAATGAAAATGACCAGTTCGCACCTCACAAAAAAGAAGGATAAACTGGGTATGGTAGCAAGCAGCTATATTCCTGGTCCTTGGGAGGTAGAGGCAAGGGGAGCCGGAGTTGAGACCCATGAGCCCCTAATTCAGAAACACTGAACACTTCAATGATCCATACCCAGAGAAAGCACCAAGTCTGAATGTTACCGTGGAAATCTAACGCAACCAGGCCAGATGAGCAACTAGTGACCTGGAGAACTTAAGTGATTCACCCCAAACCAGGATGAGCACCACATATGTTTCTCCTGACACACCGCCACACCACTCACTTTCTTGGACAGCTCCAAGGACTAGAACTCTGTAGACCAGGCTGGCCTCAAACCCAAGAGACCTGGCAGACTCTGTCTCCCGAGTGCTGGGATTAAAGGTGGCATACACGCAGACATAATGTTATATATATAATAAAGTCATTTAAAAAAAAAAAAGAAGCTGGCAGTGGTGGCGCACACCTTTAATCCCAGCACTCGGGAGGCAGAGGCAGGGGGATCTCTGTGAGTTCGAGGCCAGCCTGGTCTACAAGAGCTAGTTCTAGGACAGGCTCCAAAGCCACAGAGAAACCCTGTCTCAAACCCCCCCCCCCCAAAAAAAAGAAAGAAAAAGAAAGTGTAGTCAGACAGATGCTTCTGGAGTTTTTAGGAGATTGAGAAGCTCTACCTCCAACTGTCTGCCCCAGCTATATAAATTCCTAAAGCTTTTCTTCACATGCTACCAACACTGGCTAAGTAACTTGAATTTTTTTTTTAACTTTGTGTGTATGGTGCACATATTGTGGTCATAAAGACACAAGTGAAAATTGGTTTTCTATCCACCATGTGAGTTCCTGGGTTGTCAGGCCCAGAAGAAGCTCTTACCTGCTGGGACAAACTTACTATTTTTGTTATTAGAAGGGTATTCTGCAGTGCATCTGCCCGACTACACTGGAAATGCCAGCACTGTATTTCCAGCCAAGCTTAAGCACACATGAGATAAACATGAGAAGGTAGCAGGAACACGCCTGTGTATTTCAATACTCCCCTGACCCCCAGCCAGGGTTTCTTTGTTTATCCCTGGCTGTCCTGGAATTCACAGAGATCCGCCTGCCTCTGTTTCCTGAGTGCTGGGATTAAAGGTGTGCACCACCACCACCAGGCTGCTGAAGCCCTGGTTTCTAGTCCTAGCAGGGAGGGACACACTCAGAAGGTAGAGGGTGGAAGATGGAAAGTTCCAGGCTAGCCCAAGACAGTAAGACTGCCTTAAAAATTGACATGCACAGATGTACACACATACATATTGCTTTATGTATAATTACATTTTTTGAGGAATAATTTGTTGAACATACTGCAAGAAGGCAGTGGGCTGGGCAGTACCTAGAGTGCAGGCTTCAGCCTGTTGGTATACTTTTTTGTATGTAGTGTATGTTCATGCAGAGGGCAGGGGGGTCGGCCTCAGATGCTGTTCCCCAGGAAGTGGCCATTTTGTTCTCCTGAAACACGGTCTCTCTTGAAATCATGAACCTAGGGCTCCCTGATTAGGCTATGCTGGCCTCCTTTGTGTGTGTGTGTGTGTGAGAGAGAGAGAGAGAGAGAGCGAGAGCGAGAGCGAGAGAGCGTGTGCAAGCATGTGTGCGGGGTGTGGGCAGGGGAGAGCTAGGATCTTACGGTGTAGTCCCTATCTTTTTGCCTTAGCCTTTTAAGTGCTGGGACTGCAAGCATCATGTAGGGAGATCAATTTTGCTTTTAAAGGTGGACTGCTTGCACTGTATTCCTCACAGCTTCAAACCTTTTTTCCTTCCTTCGTTTCTTTTCTTTTTTTTTAAGATAGGGTTTCTCTATGTAGCTCTGGCTGTCCTGGAAGTCAGAGAGCCTCCTGCCTCTGGTTCCCTAGTAATGGGATTAAAGGTGTGCACATTATCTAAAAACAAACAAAGCTGGGCTAATGATCACACATTGTAAGACTCAGCTGCCTGTTAGTCCTGAATGTTCTGTGGGATCCCTGTTTTTCTTATCTTTTAGCCTGTCACAGCAAGGCTAATGTAAGAACTCACAAACCCTCTGCAAATAAGCCAATGATTAAGCGAATTTTAGATAATTTTTGTTTGTGTTGGGGTCACACTGGATCTGAACCCAGGGCTGTGTGCTTGCTGAGCAGCACTCTGCGATGCAGCAGTGGTCCTGCCGTCAGGTAGTCCTTCATGGAGGCTGGGACATACAGGGCTATCAAGTCATTACCAATCAAAAACTGTGAATGTGCTAGGTTTAAAAAAATTACTTCTGCACATACCTCTGTACCTGGATGAGCTTATGTGCATCACATGTGTGCAAGTTCCCCAAAGGCCAGAGGGAACTAGATCCCCTGGAACTGAAGTTACAACAGGTAGTTATGAGCCTTCTGATGTGGGTGCTGAGAACATAACCCAGGTCTTTGCCAAAGGAGTAAGCCCTCTTAACTGCTGACTCTTCTCTCCAGCCCCCTGTTTGTCTGTTTGACAATAAAATAAACCAAACAAACAGCAAACAGAAAAAAGAAAAAGAATGGGCTGTGAACACAGATCCAGACTGTGAGGCCCTAAGTTCAATGTCTACACTGAAAAAACAAGCATTTGAGAAATGTTTTTCCTTTTCTTTTTTGTGATACTGGAGATTTTAGTCCATGGCTTTGTATATACAGCAAGTGTTCTACCTCAGCTCTTTAATCCTAGCATCATGTAGGGAATATTTTTATAATAGTGGTTACAGACTATCCATAGGAAAATGGGATTCTGCTCATTTTTATGCTTAAAATAGATGTCTTATTATCCGAGTATTACCTGTGGGTGCTTTGGTGTTGGCTGAAGAAACAAAGCTAGCGAGGTTAACGACCTCTCCAGAGGTGAAGATGAATGGAGCAGCCACAGTCACAGGGTTGGTCACTGGGTTGGCTCTCTCGGGGTTGGCGCTCACCTGATTCTGCATAGCTTCCTACCAAACAAACCAGGATATCGCAAAGTCAGAACTCTAGTCACACAGTCGCTGAATGGCCCTCCTGTCAGTACTCCAGCAGGCAGAACTAGACCTGCATACGATGGCAGGGAGCTACGACCTTTTTCTCTACTGAAGCAGCACACTAGCTGGCTTTCCCAGGCTTGCTTCTATTTGAGAAAGCAAGGGTGCACTACTCACAATGCCTTCAAATGCTCCACTTAACCTCTCTGTATTTTTTTTAAAAAAAAAAAAAAAACATGTAAAAAGAAAATAAAGAAGGGAAGAAACTGGTCTGGATAGTCTAAAAGGCATTTTGCAGCACCTATATTCTGTGATCAGATATCTACAAGACAAGGTGCTAGTAGGAGATCCCTGTAGACAACAATATTCTCTAGAGTTTTATCCCACAACCTGTTCCATTCTGCCACTGAAGAAACTCCTCAGAGAACATACAACAAGCAGATTTTGAAGTCTAGTTCCATACGCTACACCCTTGCTTCCGAGGATGTCTGCTCAGTTTGGTGAAAAGATGCTTATCTTGTATTCTTACTCTCAGAAGTTTTCCGCAAACATGATAACTACTAAAAAGTACAGTTATGAAAGGATTTTGGACAATAACTGAAAGTTGAGGAGAATAACCAGTCTTTGTAAAGCCATCTGTCATGAAAACAAATAAAAACTGAAGATGCACAAGCAGCTATTTTTCATATGTAATTATCCCCTTGACTGAGGACTGCAATTGAGACAGATTATCCATTCTCCGGATACTGTTAAACTCCTTCATCTGCTACTTCTACCCTCTACCAGCTTCCCAGTGGAAGCATGCCGAGCAGGCTGGCCTAGCCTGAAGGCAGCAATCATATGCTAGTTAGCATTGTCTTCTCCATCCAGTGTGTGTGCCAACTCCAATTACCGTTTTAAAACAATCACATCAGTCCTGAATTTGAGTTTCTAAATCCATAGGAAGCAGTTCAAACTGTGACCACAGCAGCACTCCAAAAGCTGAGACAGGACCGTGTTGAGTTTGAACAATCACCAGATGAAGCAGAGCCACACGGCCAAGATCATCTTTCAACCCCCATTCAAAACAAAACAAACAAAAAGCTTGCAGCCTTGGGTGGTACAGCTTTAATCCCAGCACTCAGAAGGTAGAGGCAGGTGGCTCTCTGTAATTTTAAGGACAACTGGGTCTACAAAGTCAGTTCCAGGAAAACTAGGCTATACAGGGAAACCCAGTCTTAAAAACACACAAAACAAAACAAAAAAAGCTTCTACTATGTTCCCACCACCCACATAAGAAGCTGCTTCACTAGCCCCAGAACAAGAGCCCGAGCATGACGCCCGCCCGAGCGCCTGCCTCCCCAAACTCCAGAACTGCGGAGTTCTCCAGCCCTTCCATGTCACCTCACACCTCTGTTTCCCGTTTATGCCATTTCTAGCACAGAATCTTTTTTTCCCTGAGAAATGAATACTATTAAAAAAATTTAGTCACGTTTCTTTGTGTGTATGGGGGGGCATATGCACGTAGAGGTCAGAAAACAATTGGCACCTTGCACCATGTGGGGTCAGAGAATCAAATTTGGGTCATTAGACTTGGCAGGTGCCTCTACCTGACCCATTTTACTGACTCAATTAAATTTTTTTTCACACTTAAATTTATTTACTTATTTTTTTAAGACTCTGTGTAAGTCAAGTGGTGATGGCACACACCTTTAATCCCAGCACTCAGGAGGCAGAGGCAGGCCAGTCTTATCTACACAAAGAAACCCTGTTTTGAGACACCCCTTCCTCACCAAAAAAACTCTGTGTAGCTCTGTTTGGGAACTCAGGATACAGACTGGAACAGTCTAGAATTCTGAGATTCGCCTGCCTCTGAATCCTTAGTGCTGGGATTAGTGGTGTGTACCATCCCACCTGGCTCTGTGTTTTTAGTCAGTGTGCATGTGTGCACACACAAGGTTCAGAAGACAACTGTCAGGAGCTGGGTTTCACTTTCCAGCACGTGGGTTCCAGGGACTTGAATGCAGATTGTCATCCCTTAAATTTAATTTTTTTTTTGATGGTTTCAGGATCTGCCTTTGAGGGGAACAGATGTGTGGCAGTAGAGAGGTGTGAGGGAGGTCTCTGCCTTTCAGGTCTGGGTATTCGCTTCCCTTGTGTGGGTATGAGGAGAGAGACACTAAGGCATCATACAAACACATCACAGGCACAGGACTGTTGGTTTTTATTTGGATTTCGTTTTTCTGAGACAGGGTCTCAAGTAGCCCAGGTGGGACTTAAATTTTCTCTGTAGCTGAAGCTGCCATTTGAGCTTCTATGTCTTCTACCTCCATGTAATGGTGGGATTAGATAAGCATGTGCCACCTTGACTGGAGAGCGACTTTGTGTGATGTGTATGTGTGGGAGGGTGCAGCCTGAGGACAACCCTGAGTATTGTTTCTCAGATGCTAGCTCCTTGTTTTTCTGAGGTAGGCTCTCTCATTGGTCTGGAGCTCATCAAGTAAACAATGCTGGTTGGCCAGCAAGCTCTGGAGATCTGTCTCTGCCCCCCACAACTTTGAGATTATAAGCACATTGTTTCTGCAGTCGTTTTACACATTTTATAATTACAATTTATTTGCTGTGTGTGTACATATGTGCATTAGTGTGCCAGGGCACGCACATGCATGAATGCTAAGGCATGAATTCCTCTAATTTGCAACATCCCCTCTAAATTGGAACATCCGCTCCAGAGAGAGAGGAGAGGCGACCAGTGAAAAGCCACAGAGCAGAGAAGAACAGAGGATTGGAGGATTCCCGAGGGCCCTACCATCGGTGTGTAAACAGTTGTGGGGAGAGTCTCTGGCCAGCTGACTACAGATGTCAGGAGTTGGAACTGCCTGCAGCGGGTTAGAGTGCCCAGGGCCGCAGCTGTCCACGCTGGGGTGAGTGTCCCGGTGATGGGGCTGCTTTTGTGTTAAATCCCTGCTCCTTATAAGATGCCCTTATCCATTCTTCCATTAATAACCACAATACAAATAACTGAATCTGGTGTACATATCATTACTTTGGTCTGCCATGGACTCCCTTTCTGGAGTGAGTAGGCAGCCTGTGTTCTGTCTCCCCAGGAAGTCTGTCTCATGACAGGAGGTCAGGGGACATTTGCAGGAGTAGATTTTCTTCTTAAAGCGGGGCACTGGGGATTGAACTCAGACTGTTAGAATTGGCAGCAAGAGCCTTTACCCACTGAGTCGCCTCACTGGCTCATTCCTGGTTTTTGTGCCTGGGTTCTGGAGAGCAAACTCAGTTCCTCATCTTTACAAGACACACCTTCCGACTAAGCTATCTACCAGCCCCGGAGTGCGGCTTTCTTTCTTATTTAAAATGATTTTCTTTTTAATGTGTGTACGTACGTATGTGTGTGTGTGTGCCTATATGAGTTTATGTGTACCATGTGTGCACAGGTGCCAGTGGAGGGCAGAAGAGGAAATAGGATCCCTTGGAACTGAAATTTAGGCAGTCGTAATTTACCCTATGTGGGTGCTGGGAACTGAATCTAGGTCCTTTGTAAGACTGGTAAGCATTGTGTTATTTATTTTTGGTTTTTTTGAAACAGGCTTTTGCTGTGTAACAGCTCCAGACAGCTCCAATGGTCCCAGAACTCCCTTTGTAGACCATGCTGGCCTCAAACTCACAGAGCTCCACCTGCCTCTGCCTGCCAGGTGCTGGGACTAAAGGTATGCACCACTATCGGCTATTGGTAAATATTTTTGATTGCAGAGCCATATCTCCAGCAGCAACAAACCTTTTTTCTTTCTTTTCTTGTCTTGAGACAGGGTCTCACTATGTAACCCTGGCTGGACTGGAACTCGCTTTGAAGACCAAGGTGGCCTCGAACTCAAACTCAAGAGATTTACCTGTCTCTCCCTACTAAATGCTAGCATCAAAGGAGTGTGCCACTGTGCCCAGCCTTTGACTTTTAAGATTGTCCCAAGTCTAGTTTAACTAGAAATGGAAACTTTAATGGAGAGAAAAGCAATGGACAGTCAGATAAATGTTCTTTTTGTTCTGGCTACATTTCCAAAAATTGGGCAACTCTCAGAACCAGAAAAGATCTGTAGAGTTTTGCTCTGCAATGTCAGCACTGACTAGTCCTGAAATATTGCTCTCTAATTACCATGAACAATTCAGGACTTTCTATAATCCTATTTAAAAAAAAAAAAAACAAAACCTAGGTGAAGGCCTGGTTGGAGAGGCTAGCTCTGACTTCACAGTGAGACTATCTCAAAACAAAGGCCAAGCACAGTATACAGCCTGTAATTCTAGCATATGTGAGGCAGAAACGGGAGGATCAAGAGTCATCTTTAGCTACATTCAAAATCTGAGATCACCCTGGGCTACTCGAGACCCTGTCTCCACTGGGTGTATGTGAGAGAGTGTGTGTGTGAAAGAGAGAGAAAGAGAGAGAGAGAGAGATGCTATCGCAGAGTCATATAACTGAAGCATGATAGAAGTGCTATTTTGATAAAATGGGGAAAATTCTATTTTAATTCAGCTCTCTCAAAATAGTCTATAAGTTGAAGCGTACTTTGGGGAAGATCAAGGAACCATACCTGAAGGATGACCAGAATCTCGGTATTGTTTTTCTCCAGTGCTATGTCAAAGGCAGACTTGTCAAATTTGCTAAAAGCATGGACATCAGCTCCATATTTGATAAGTAACTCAACAACATCTCGATGGTGGTGCTCTGTGGCCCAGTGTAAAGCTGTCATCTTCAGCATGTCCTTGGCATTCACATCTGCACCGCTCTGTTAGAAAAAGGCGACCTTTCCATGACAGTGGTTACGGGAGCTCAAGTGTAAGACCCCATCACAACAGAGATACTTAGTTTTAGCTCTTACTTAAGGAGGATCAACGAGAAAAGCATTTCTCAAGTCCGCCCGAGCGCTGAGACATTATGCTTTCATTGAGTGGGTCTGCTAAGGACACTCTGGGAAATTCTAACAGATGGTTGAGGAAGGGGAAGGAACAGACTTTGTTGCATTTATTAGCAGAAAGCTGAGTAGGGCCTGAAAAAAAAATAGGCACAAGTACAGAGAACACCTACAGAAAAGAATGAAGAAAATCAATAAAACCTGTTAAGTCTTTAAAAAAATTAGAAAACAAACTCATCCTCATGACTCTTGAAACATGGTTTTCATGAAAAAAAATCAATTTAAATAAATAAATAGATAGATATATAGATAAATAAATAAGAGATGCAACTCTATGACCAACTATTGTCAAGTCTTTCCAGTCCACTTCCCTCCCACTATTTAAGAAAGTATGGGAGGTAAGTGTTTCAAAGCATCATCCCACCATCATTCTTGCTTTACCCTAACAAGCAGGTCCACGATGTGTGCATGCCCATCAGCTGCAGCCATATGCAAAGGGGTCCTGTCCACCTTGGTCCGGGCATCCCTGCTGACGCCTGCTCGAAGGAGCACTTCTGCTGTGGAATAATGACCATACTGGGCTGCGAGGTGAAGAGGTGATGTTCCAAGCTGTGGGAAAATAATATTCATTGAATTCTACTGTGTGTAGAACTGTATCATTTTGAGGTAGAGATATATGAACAAGAAATGAATCCTGTAGTATTCATCCTTGAAGAAAAAAAATTTACAGGGCAGATAAGACTGAATAAATAATATAATTTAAAAATTAATATACTTGGGCTAGAAAGATAACTGGGTGGTGAAAAGCACTGAGTTCCCAGCACCCATGTGAGCTGATTCCCAGCTGTTATTCCAGCTGTGGGTGACCCTACACCCTGGTTTCCAAGGACAACTGCACTCACATGCCCACCCCACACATATACACACATATATAATTAAAAACAATAGAAATCATAAAATTAAAGTATAATGATTTTGAGTTAGGTAGATTTTAAGCATGGCTTACAAGACAGTTTTTTTGTGTCAAGAAGAATATGGTATTCTAATCTGGGTGGTGATTACACCTTTAGTCCCAGCATTAGGGAGGCAGAGGCGGGTGGATCTCTATGAGATAGAGGCCCAAGAAGCCAGGGCTTCATTGAGAGAGACTGTCTCAAAACAAACAAACAAACAAACAAACGAACCAGTTGGACCCTGAAGTTATGAATTAATCATACTACAATAATCATTACTCCATCATAAAAATTGTTAACATCAGTCAGTGCTTAGAAAATTCATGAACCGCCAGGCAGTGGTGGCACACATATTTAATCCCAGCACTTGGGAGGCAGAGGCAGGCAGATCTCTGTGAGTTTGAGGCCAGCCTGGTCTACAAAGCAAGTTCCAGGACAGCCTAGACTGTTACACAGAAAAACCCAGTCTCGAAAAACAAAAAAAAACCCAAAGGAAAAAAAAAAAAAAAGGAAAGAAAGAAAATCTGTGAATGTGGGCTGAAGAGATGGCTTAGCAATTAAGAGTACTGGCTGCTCTTCCAGAGGTCCTCAGTTCAATTCCCAGCAACCACATGGTGGCTCACAGTCATCTGTAAATAAATCTTAAAAAGCAAAACCAAAAGAATCTGTGAATGTTTAGATGCCCCACATTACTACATGGACCTGAACCTTCTGAAACTCTTTGGTCTCCAAGTTGAGTTGGTTAACAAGCTCATTATATTAAACTATTCTTTCTTTTCTTTTCTTTTTTTTGAGACAAGGTTTTGTATGTAGCCCAAGCTGTCCTGGAACTCACTCTGTAGACCAGGTAGGCCTCAAACTCAGAAATCCACCTGTCTTTCTACCTCTCCCTCCCAAGTTCTAGGACTAAAGAAATACACCATCACAACTGCAAATAAAAATATAAAAATAAAATAAAAGAGGGAAATTCCCAGTACTTTTTTTTTAAAGATTGATTTATTTATTATGTATTCAGGGTTCTATTTGCATGTATGCCTGCAGGCCAGAAGAGGGCACCAGATCTCATTACAGATGGTTGTGAACCACCATGTGGTTACCGGAAATTGAATTCAGGACCTCTTCCAGAGGTTCAGTCAGTGCTCTTAACCTCTGAGCCATCTCTCCAATCCAAATTCCCACAATTTAACAGCTCACAATTACTATCTATTGACAGGCAGCTTTCACACTGGAGAACTGCAGTCAGGCGACACAAATAACACTCCTGCAGGAGGCAGGAGAGATGACAGAGCAGGAAGGGAGTGAGGCACCACACCTCTTCAGCCTTAGGACAGGTGCTGAGGCCTTCAGCTCAACTCACCCAATCTGTGGTGAATGGGGCCCCGTTTGCCATCAGCGTTCTCACTTCATCATCTTGGCCTTTTCTTGCAGCTTCCAGCAGCCTCTTTCCCAAATCCACCAGAGACATCTTTATGCATAGGAACAAAAGTATCCAGGGAGCTGCAATTCGAACACGGGGAAGCAGCGGTCTGTAAAATGTTTTCTTGCATTTTGTTGGTTTTCTCTAAGACATGGTTTTGCCAAGCAGTCCAGGTTGGTTGTAACTCACTATGTAGCCCATGAAAGCATGGAACTCAAAATCTCCCTTCCTCCATCTCTCAAATGCTAAGCTATAGACACATACCACCATAGTGAAACGTGTGCACAAGATGTTTTTGTTTGGGGGCCAGGAGCTCACGTAGCCTATGCTGACCTCAAATTTGCTAGGTAGCTAATGATGGCCCCAGAACTTCTGATCTTTCCGACTCCACCTCCTAAGTGCTAGGACTACAGCCTGGAATCACCACGCCTGCTGTTTCCCTTTTTTTTTTTTTATTCTGAGAGGATCTAGCTCAGGTAGGCCTTGAATTTGTGATCTTCCTGTCTCAACTTCCCAAGTAGATGGGATTACAGGGTTCATCACCAGACTCAGTGGTGGAATATAATTTAAAAGAACATAGTTCAAAAACATGCATTCTGTTGACAGAGGTTTCTGTCCCGCCAGGTCCCGCAGCCATTCAGTCCCAAACAAACACACAGAGGCCTGTCTTGTTTCCTCTACATATCTTTTGACTTATTTTAAAGTCTGGGTGAAAAGGCAGGAAGTAGAGGTGGGGTGATGAGAATAGGAGAATTCTGGGAAGAGGAAAGACTCAGTGTGCAGTTGTTATCTAGACACAGAGGAAGCAAGATGAGAATGTCTCACTGATAAATGTACTAAGCCTTGGCTAACATAGGCAAGAATAATGGGCTAATTAAAATATAAGAATTAGTTCACAAGAAGCCTGAGCTAATAGGCCAACAGTTTATAATTAATATAGGCCTCTGTGTGTTTCTTTAGGTCTGAACAATTGTGGGACTGGGCGAGACAGAAATCTCTGTCAACAGCATTCTAATTTCTAGGCAAGGCACAAGGATAACTATCTTTTAATACTGCTTGACAGAAATTTTGAGTTAATCACCCTTAAGGCGGGGCCTTAGTAGACCATGAGCTAATCCTGTAGCACATGACTAGATTGGATGAGTAAGGCATGATCATTTCTCTGGGCCAAGAGAACCAGGACAGGGTGTGTAGACTCCTCATTGGCTTAGCCTTTGATGAACTCAAAAACTGACCAATTTCAATAATGACTCCCTCAGTCTCAATCCAATTCCTCTGTAAGACATAAAAGGCTCCTAGGCAGGGCTTGTGAGATGGATCAGTAGGCCAAAGTGCTTTTCACAAAAGCCAGCTAACCCGAGTCCCATCCCCCAGAACTCTGGGCAGAAGGCGAGAACTGACTCTGATTGTAAGCTGTCATCTGTGCACGCAGTGGAGCGCACCCCACATCATATACGAGCAGCAATGAAACACTGGGCATGGCATGTGGAAGCAGTCCTCTCGGAGAACCCCTCCCACTCTTGGGAGCTCTCATTTTCTCTACTAAAAAGCATCTTTTCTTTTCTTTCTTTCTCTTCTTTTCTTTTTCTTTCTTTTCTTTTCTTTTTCTCTCTCTCTTTTTTTTTTTTTTTAAGTTTTTCGAGACAGGGTTTCTCTGTGTAGCCCTGACTGCTGACTGTCCTGGAACTAGTCCTGTAGACCAAGCTGGCCTCTGCCTCCCCAGTGCTGGGATTAAAGGGGTGTGCCACCACCACCCAGCAAGGAGCATCTTTACTAAAATGAACTGCAACTGTTAATCTTTTTGTTCTCTAGGTATGGCAAAATGATGCAATGCCGATCAATCTTTACAGAAAGCAAACTGGGTTTGTTTTTTGTTTTTGACAGAAACTCTGTAGCCCAAGCTGACTTTTAATTTACTATGTAGCTGAGGATGACCTTCAACTCCTGGTCCTGTCTTCACTTCCCAGGTACTGAGATTATGGGCAAGTGATACCACAGCCGGCATGGCAAGAATAAACTCCCATTGACCAGTGATTTGCTTAGGACAGCAGTTCAAAAGTGTGATTTATGGCTCCTGAGCCATACTAGTAACCTTTCAAGAATCCATGTGGTGCAAACTATTTTTGCCATACTACTAAGGCATCATTTGACTTTTTTTTTTTTAAAGCATCTTAGCATTTGCAATAATAGTGAAAATACCATGGAGGGTATCATTGCTGTTGCCTTTGCCCAAACCAAACTGTGAAATAAACTTACTGTATTCACTGCCACGTGCTTTTTAGGGGGGAAAAGCAGGTCCTATTTAAGAAAGTCCTTGCCCTGAAAGAAGGTACACACCTGTAACACCACTACTCAGGAGTGGAGGCAGACAGACGAGAAGCACGAAGCTCAACTACACAGTGAGCTCTAGACAGGCCCGGGCTATATGAGGGAGGGTCAGTCTCAAATTATTTTTTCATTCTCTCTCTTCCTCTCTCCCCATCCCTTTCTCTCTCTCTGTCTCTGTTTCTCCCTCTCACACACACACGCACGCACACACGCACACACACGCACGCACACGCACGCACACACACACGCACGCACACGCACGCACACGCACACGCACACGCACACACACACACACACACACACACAGAGAACAGCTAGCTGAGCTGGCTCTCTCCTCCCACCATATGGCTCTAGGGATTGAACTTAGTCACCTACAAGTCACCTCTCCAGCCTGACAGCCTGAGTTTGACCCTAGGATCCACATGATAAAAGGAGAGAAGAAACTCCAGAAAGTTGTCCTCTGACCTCCACACACACACCATGGAGTAGGACCTTGTGGCAAAGGCCTGTAATCACAGTAATCCTGGTTTCTTGGAGGCTAAAACAGGAAGATTTTAAGTTTAAGATTCCTATCTCAAAATCTCAAGTCAAAGGCTGGGGATAGACTTCATTTCATAGAGGGCTGCTTAGCATGCCAAATCCTGGGCTTGATCTGAGCACAGTGGTGCGAAAGTGCAAGGCCTGTCTGGGCCATAATATGAATTCAAGCATAGCCTGGGTAATTTAGTGAGACCTGCCTCAAATTAAATAGTAAAAAACAAAACAGCTTAGTAGTACAACACTTCTTTACTACATACAAAGTTCTAGGTTCAAGTCCCAGTACATCTAAAAATAAAAATATAAGACAGATAATTGTTTTTAAGGTACACAGCACAAAATTTTTTTGATATGGTTTCAGATTTTTCTTTTCAACTCATTTTATTATTTTTAAAATTATTTCTGTGTATGATTATTTTTGCCTACATGTATGTCTGTGCACCACCTCCATGCAATGCCCTCTGAAGGTCAGAAAAGGGCATCAGATCCCCTGGAAGTGAAGTTACAGGAAGTTGTGAGCTGCCATGTGGGTGCTGGGAATTGAACCTAGGTCCTTGAGAAGACCACCCAATACTCTTAACTGCTAAGTCATCTCTTCAGCCCTTACAATTATTTTTTATTTTCTGGTGCAGAGGACGAAACCCAGGCAGGGTATTACTGAGCTAAATTATCAATCTTGCAAGTAACTTTTAAGAAATTACCACATATCTTGTGAGCTATGTAATACAATGGCAGAGTGCTGGTCTAGCATGTATGATGCTGTATGGACCACAAAAAAAAAAAAGAAAAAAAATTTACCACCTGTTAAGCTTTGGTGCAGCATCAAAGAATACCTACCATCAGCTGGAAAAGCTAGTAAAAAGGTAGGTGTGGCCAGGCCTGCTGGCTCATGCCTGTAACTCCTGTGTAACTATCCTCACAGGAATGAAGACAGCCTAAAGGATGAGTGTCCCTCCTCTGCTATCAGACTACTGGGACAATGGACTTCATTGAACTTTCCCAGGAAGCTCATTTTGGGAGAAGGAAAGGCTGAGCCCAGGTGCCAGGCTGAGAAAGTTGTCACCTCAGAAAGATCTCACAGTTCTGACAACTTGTCAGATCACCTTGCAGGAAACAGGAACCAATGACAGCAGTCGGGCTACACCTTGATCAGTAACAATCAGTTATGCATTACACCTTCTATCGACCTGAAATTCATCTATTTTTTTATTATGTATACAGTATCTGCCTGCATGTACACCTGCATCACAGGTGTATATCTCATCACAGATGATTGTGAGACACCATGTAGTTGCTAGGAATTGAACCCAGGACCTCTGGAAAAGCAGTCAGTGCTCTTAACCTCTGAGCCACCTCTCCAGCCCCCTCATGTATATTTTTTATATTAGAACCCCAAAACAGATAGGTGGGTGTCACTCAATATCTGTTCAGTGTGGTCACACTGAATAAATTCTTTTCTGTTTTTCATTACTAACAGTGGATTTAACTGACATATTTGAGTATAGGTGGCCACGCCTAGCTTGTCAGAGATGACAGGGCCGCAACTCTGACCCTAACATGTATGGTAACAATTCTGACAAGCCATGGCCAGGAGAAAACAATCAGTCCGTCACTCCCAATGAAGAGGAGGGCTAAATAGTACCAAGCAGCTGCTAGGGTCACGTTATTCCAGGGACTTTCTTTCAAGACAGAACCTCTCTACAAAGCTCTGGCTGTCCTGACACTCACTATAAAGACCAGGAACACTTCAAACTCATTGATCTGCCTGCCTCTGCCCCCTAAAGGCATGTGCCAGCATAGGCAGCTAGGGACCTTCATTTTCCCACTTCAGCTTCCACCTGCTGCTGTTGCTCTACCTCTATTTGGTGAAGCAAAAAATGGGCTGTACTTGGTATTGGGCTCTTTTATTTATTGACTGATTGATTGTTTTTTGGGGGACAGGGTTCCTCTCTGTAGCTTTGGAGCCTGTCCTGAAACTTGCCCTGTAGACCAGGCTGGCCTCAAACTCACGGAGATCCACCTGCCTCTGCCTCTGCCTCCCGAGTGCTGTGGGTATTGGGCTCTTGAGAATTTTCTCCGAGGCTTTGTCTTTTGTAGTTCTGAGCTGCTCACTTTGTTGAACTATTGAGTTATTATACTGCTTGTACATTGGGCCTTGTCAAGCTATTTTCTGTTTGCATATGTATGTATGCATGTGTTTTGTCTGAATAGATGCCTGTGTACCACATGTGTCGGGCTTGTGGCTAGTTCCTGTTGACCATTTGAGAGAGAATCTACTGTGATTTATGTAACCATGGAAAATATTAAGTTCATGTACCTTGATGGCCCCTTGGGAAATTCTAGCTATCTTTTGTAAACACATCAGTTCTAAAACCATCATGGGGCAGAACTTAGTTTTTCCAGAGTTTCTGAAAAACAGCTGTGGCATGGCCCTGGTCCCTTCATCTCCCACTTCTCTGAACTTCTGCTCCTGACATGCCTACGTTATAGTATGTATCTATGACATTACTGTGAGTATCTGAGGACAGACTTGAGAGCTGCTCCCCCTGGCTTTGAAAAGTTGGTATAGGACCCGCTCTATCAGCCCTACCTAAAGCGTTAGCTAACTGAGATAGCGCTTTGAGCGCCGTCCTCCCCACTAGAATGCTTTGGAGCTGATGTTTCCAATGTTAATTCTGAAAATGGGATAAGAAAAAAATTGTTAGAGGATTTACAAAAAAAAGCTGATCTTCTCAAAGAAAAGCTTTGGAGAAATATCTGAAATACTTACAGAAAATAGAGATTATATATTTAAAATGACACTCACTAGAGACATAAAAGTTTAAAATTACAAAATTTCTATCAGATAAACAGATTTTGATTAGGTTTCCTTTCAAAACAAATTTATGAAGAAATTAAGTTTTACACTTTGGTGTCAAGATTACCTAAAAGGTATCCAAAAGGACATAAGAAAATTATTTATTTGGCACAGGGTCTCAAGTAGCCCACACTAGTCTCTAACTTGCCACATAGAGGACCTTGAGGTCTAATCCTTTTTCTTTACCTCCCAACTGCTGGGATTACAGGTATGTGGTAACACACACCTATACATGAAGTACTGAGAACTGAACTCATGGCTTTGTTCATGCTAGGTGAGCACTCTGCCTACACCGCCATATTCTTAGCCCAATCCTTTATTTTGACAGAGTGACTTTTGGTTTTTCGAGACAGGTTTTCTCTGTAGCTTTTGGAGCCTGTCCTGGAACTAGCTCTTGTAGACCAGGCTGGCCTCGAACTCACAGCGATCTACCTGTCTGGAGAAAACAACTTCTAAATAATGCTCACAAAAATCCTTTTGTGGGGTTATTGCTATTTTTTCCCTTTTCAGGACTATTTCATTTTTTTACAACTACTTACTCTGTGTGTGTGTACATGTGGAGGTCAGAGAACAATTTGCTGAAGTCAGTTCTCTCTTTCCAGCACGTGGGTCCCAGGAACTGAACTCAGGTCTTCGGGTTCAGATGTAAGCAATTTACCTGCAGAGTGTTTCCTCAGCTCATAAATTTCCCTTTCAAGAGGAAAATTATGGGGTTGGAGAGATGGCTCAGCAGTTAAGAGCATTGCCTGCTCTTCCAAAGGTCCTGAGTTCAATTCCCGGCAACCACATGGTGGGTCACAACCATCTGTAATGGGGCCTGGTGCCCTCTTCTGGACTGAAGAAAGAATACTGTATACATAATAAGCAAATAAATAAATTTTAAAAATAATTAAAAAAAGAGGAAAATTATGGAGCTACAATTCCTATGATCAGTAACATTGAGCACATTTGTAAGCTTACTTTATATGTAACAAAAAAGGTCTATGTTATTGCATATGAGAGGAGGCTCTAATTCCTTGTGTTTAAAGAATGGTTACATTTTAAAATACGTTGTTAATTGCTCAGAAAAAAAGGTGTTTTTTAATTGTTGTTTGGAGACAGGGTCTCTCTATAATCTAGCTCAGGCTGTCCTGGAACTCTCTATGTAGACCAGACTGGCCTTGAACTCACAGAGATCCACCTGCCTGTGCCTCCCAGTACTGGTGCCACTATGCTTAGCTCTCAGAAAATTTCTAAACTGCTTTTTGCTAGCAAATTTAAAATGTAAATATAAAACATATATTTTAGGATTGGCATGTATATAGAGTTACTTTTGCATGATTTCTGGGCTTTAATCCACATGGAATATACATATATTTTCTGAATGTCAAAGTAGGTTAATTTTGCTATTAGTCTATTTGCTAATAAAAAATACATTTTGTTGTAATGCTATAAAGGTGGATGTTTTATTTTTATCTTTTTACTATTTACTTTTAAAACGGTATGTGTGTATTTTTGTATCTGTGGATATGTGCTCTTGGAGGCCACAAGAAGGAATCTGTCCCTTGGAACTGCAGTTATAGGTGGATTTGGGCAGTCTTATTTGGTTGCTAGGAATCAAAATCAGCAAAACCAGTTCATAATCTTAAGCACTGAGCCACCTCTTCAGTCCAGAAAGTGGGTATTTTAATATCCAATTAATTATTATATTATAAAATTGACAAGATTTTATATTTTATTGAGCTACGTGCTTGAGGACCAGCAAGATGGCTCAGCACATAAAGGAATTTGCCACCAACCCTGACAACTAGAGCTTTATCCCCAGGACTCACAGATGGAAGGAAAGGGCAGGCTCCTGAAAGTTGTCCTCTGACCTCCACATGAATACTGTGGGCATGCACAGTCCTGCCCAAATCAACCTGTCAATTAATGTAACTGTTTATAAGGCGATGAAGACAGCTCAGCAGCTGAGGGTGTGCACTGCTTTCAGAGCCCCAGTCTGGAGCCTGAGTTCTGGTTCCATGAGGTCAGACACTCCTCTTCTCGACTCTGCAGGCACTTGCACTTCACACATGCACACGCCCACACAGACAATGTACAGAATTAAGAGTAAAATGAATATCGGAGCTGGAGCTGGAGTTGGAGCTGGAGAGATGGCTTGGAGATTAAGAACAATTGCTGCTCTTGCAGAGGACCTGGTTCAGTTCCCAGCACCGCATTAGGGCCTGGAGTTGCAGCATATCTGATGCACTCACTCTGTGGTCCCCATGAGCTCTGCAATCACATGGTGCAGACAAGCAGACACAAGTTCACGTGAGTAGGCAGAGGCGGTGTTCTCAGTGTCAAGGCCAGCCAAGAGCTACACAGTGAAACTCAGTCTTAAATTTCCCCCCCAAGACACGGTTTCTCTGTGTAACCCTGGTTGTTCTGGCACTCGCTCCATAGACCAGGCTGGTCTCAAACTCAGAGATCCACCTACCTCGAGTGCTGGGATTAAAGTTGAAAATAAGTCTTTAAAAAGAAAAAAAATATTGCTGGCAGACTGGGGCTCTGAAAGCAGTCCATACCCTCAGCTGCTGAGCTGTCTTCATCGCCTTACAAACAGTTACATTAATTGACAGGTTGATTTGGCCTTTAATCTCAGCACTTGGGAGGCAGTGGGAAGGCTCACCTTGAGTTCAAGGTCACCATGGCCTGTGAGTTCCACGGCAGTCTGAGCTATACTGAGAAACAAACAAGCAAACCTTAGCAGAAAGTCAGAGCTCCTTTACATTTCTGTTCCTGTATTTTAACTGACCTCTTTGAAAGCAAAGTGATTTTAAATATAAGGTGATTTTGGTACATTTACTAATCTACATATTTGTGACTAAAACATGTAGAGTAGAACCTACATATATTAATTATGTAGACATCTGAAGAGTTAGATACATGTAAATTTAAAATATGCAACGTGACCGTTTACTGTTCTGTATTATGTAATGGGCATTATGTCTGGGCTGTCAACATGTAGGACAGGTAATGAAATTCTTTGGTTCTTTTTTTTTTTTTTTTAGGCTTTTTTGTTTGGTTTTGTCAGGACAAAGTTTCACTAAGAAACCCTTGACGGTCTTAAATACAGAGGTCTCCTGTCTCCGCTCTCCAGTTCTAGGATTAAGGGTGTGAGCCCCAACCCCAGCTCGTCTCTGATATATGTGTATGCATGTGTATATGTGTGTGTCTGTATATATGTGGAGGGGGGGGTTGAGACAGGATTTCTCTGTGTAGCCCTGGCTGTCCTGGAACTCACTCTGTAGACCAGGCTAGCCTCAAACTCAGAGATCATCCTATCTCTGCCTCCCGAGAGCTTGGATTAAAGGCATGTGCCACCACCTCCCAGCTCGTTTCTGATATTTTTAATCATCTCTGCTCAATGGCTGAAGAAGGCTCAGTGGGTAAAAGGTAAAAGCACTTGCCGCAAGTTTAATGGAATTCAATCTCTTGGACCCCTACAGTAGAAGAAACCTGACTCTGGAAAACTGTTTTTGGTTTCCCCACATACACCATAGTTATATGTACATTCATACACATAAAATCAGTACTGTTTGGGCTGGAGAGATGGCTCAGAGGTTAAGAGTACTGGCTGGGTCGGCAGTGGTGCCGCATGCCTTTAATCTCAGCACTCAGAAGGCAGAGGCAGGATGATCTCTGTGAGTTTGAGGCTAGCCTGGTGTACAGAGTGAGTTCTATGACAGTCAGGGCTGTTACACAGAGAAACTGTCTCGAAACACACACACACACACACACACACACACACACACACACACACAGAGCACTGGCTACTCTTCCAGAGGTTCTGAGTTCAGTTTCCAGTAACCACAAGATGGCTCACAACCATCTATAATGAGATAGCCCTCTTCTGGCCTGCAGGCATACGTATAGACAAAGCACTCCTACATAAACAAACAAACCCGTTCAAATAAAAAGTGTGCCATTAGGGTAATCCTGCTCTTTGAAGACTTGGTCTCCGAATGAAAATATTTCGTTTTGTACAAATGCAACACACACAAATGAGTCTGTGGTCAGGTGTCACAAAATTACTAAATTTGTGAAGGTCTAACATTGGATTTTCTTGGTGTGGTAGACCTAGGGAACTAAAGATTCTACATTTTGTTTAATAAGCAGAAGCTGAGCTACTATATATAAGATTTCTGTACAGTTCTGTGCAATGGTACCAAATGTCGCTGTCTCCTTTACATGTTAAATATATTTATATGCCTGCCGTATTGGATAAACTAAGATGCATGGTTTAGGATCTAACAGCTTGGGGTCAAGCTGATGAGGCCTAAACTAGAATTGCTAGTGGTGCTTCCTTTTCCCAGGCCTGTGTTCATGTGCTCTTAATTGTACTGACTAGTTAGTTGCTTTAAACAAAGATAATTAGACGTGCCCTAACAATGTGCACTCCCAGCAGTGCCTCTAATAATTAAAAGGCACTGGTCACTTAAAGAGTACTTCTATAAATAACACTTAATCTTCAAGCTAGTTCTCACTCAACATTTGCTCTTGCTGACTGGATTTTTGTGAAGCTTTTTAATGGTTGGCTGTTAGCATTCTGTAGAAGAACAACCTCCAACAAAAGACTGAAAAGCATTTCTAAGAAGCTGGGGCTACCCCACAGGAGAGACAGAACTCAAACACAAGAGTAGATTCCATGAAGACCTGACCTAAAAGCCACTCCATCTGTACCTTTTATCTGCTTAAAACTAACTATGAAGGTTTTATTGGTACGACTCCTTGATATCTGTCCCTCTCCCAACGTGGGATCAGACCAATCTGAAGCGATCACCATGGTAAGAGGGACAGCCGAGATCATCAGATATCGCTAAGCTGTCTTCAGTGAAAACTGTTTAGAGACAAGAATGGTGAAAGGGGGAGGATTAAAATAAAAGAAGTTCCCCTGGCATGATGACATTTGCAGGCAACCCCACCACTTTGGGATCCTGAACCAGGATGATGGTGAGTTGGAGGTTGGCCTAAGTGTCATAAAATCCTGTTTCAAACCAAAGAGGGGCTGGAGCTGCCTGTGCCGGACTTTCCTAAAGTAATCAATAGCAAGAGTTATAGGAAAACAGTTTTCTTTTGTTTTTTGAGACAAGAGTTTTTCTGTATAGCCCTGGCTGTCCTGCAACTCACTTTGTAGACCAGGTTAGCCTCAAACTCAAGGATCCCCCTGCCTCTGCCTCCTGAGTGCTGGAATTAAAGGCATGTGCCACCCACCATACCCAGTTGGGAAACAAGTTCTTTTTTCCCCCCAGACTGGGTTTCTCTGTAGCTTTGGAACCTGTTCTGAAACTTGCTCTACAGACCAGGCTGGCCTCGAACTCAGAGGTCAACCTGGTGGGAAACCAGTTCTTATATTTGGTTACTTGCGGGAATGTCTTTGGTTCCTGCTTGTATTCTGGTAAAAATGGCCTCCAAGAAATCTGTTCTTGGCTCTCCTTTCCTATCTTGTCACTCCTGATTTACCTGAAGTACCTACCTAAGTTAAAATGCACCTATAAGTAACAGTATTTGGGGGCCAGTGAGATACATGGCTCAGAGGGTGAAGATGTCTAAGCCTGAAGACCCTGAGCGGGATCCCCAGTTTCCACATCATGGGGAGCTGAATTCTCTAAGTTGTCTCTGACCTACAGAAGCACGAATGTGCGTGTGCATACCCACATAAACTGTAAGTAAAATAAAAATTAAGTAATTTTTAAAATTTACTTTAAATGTAAAGGAATTAAAAATTTTTATGTAATAGCCAGGAGGTGGTTGTGCATGCTTGTAATTTGGGAGGCAGAGGCAGGTGGATCTGTGAATTCAAGGCCAGCCTGGTCTACAGAGTGAGTTCCCAGGACAGCTAGGGCTGTTTGTTATACAGAGAAACCATGTCTCGAAAAACTAAAAAAAAAAAAAAAAAACTTATTTATTTGTATGCACTTTTGTGGGCATTGACTCAGCAGAGTGTGAAGGCCAGAGACAACCCACAGGAGTTGATCCCCTCCTGCTAGTGTGTGCTGTCCTAAGGATCAAACTCAGTCAGGCTTGGCAGCTTTTAGCTATTAAAAGGGGAACTAGCTTCCTTTATAGAGTGTGCCTCCACAATAAAATCTACACAAAATCTGGTCTAATCTGCACCCTAAATTTCCTTTCTAGTCCCTCTATGCTAGGGATGGAACCCAGGCAACAGAATGTCAGACACACACCTACCCCTGCGCTACACTCCCAGCCCAGCCTCCAGGGAAATCAAAGGTGGATAAAATACCAAAACAAAAAAGAGACGGGGGGGGGGGGGGGGGGGGGGGGGACATGGAAGGGGGACAACACTGTTGCTTTCTTTTCACAGAGACGGGGGCTCAAGTAGCACAGGCTGGACTTGAATACCTGGATGCTTCTGCTTGTTCTACCTGCTCTTCTCAATGGTTGAGTGCTGGGATCACAGACATATACCTTCATACTTAGTTTTAAGAATTTTCAATAAAACGCTTTAATAACCATGGAGTGCCTGAGCACTTGACAATGGACTCCACTATCAAAGAGTAATCACTTTGGCTTATCTAACAATTTGGGTGTGGTGGTTTGCTCTTCCTTATTTCGGCACATATAAAAACCACGACTAGCAGCCACCATGCGTGGTGGTGGCACACGTCTTTAATCCCGGGCAGGTGGATCTACGTGAGTTCGAGGCCCCAGCCTGGTCTACGAAACGAATTCCAGGACAGAGTTGTTACACAGAGTGACCCTGTCTCGAAAAACAAACAACAAAACCCCCCATGACTAGCGAGACATAGTGGCTCACCTCTGTAACCCCAACACTCCAGGCTAAATTAAGAGGAGAGCTGCAAGGTGCACGGTCTGAGATACTTAGTGAGACTCCAGTATTTAAGAAACTAGAGAAGAGCCTTTACAGGAAGGGGAGACCAACGAGCAGTGCCTCGAGGAAATCTGTGAGACTAAGAACACTAATGGGAACAAACAGCAATTCACGGCCTATGGAAAATTTTATTCCTTTTTTTTTTTGAATTGCACACGTCTCCTGCACAAGCATCCATGTAAGAACTGGATATCAGGCCATGACTGCTCTTACCCAGATTTCATAATAACTCACTAAAGCTTCACGTTATTATCAGACCCAGAAATGTAAGAGTGACCGCTTTCGCCTCAAATATCCTTCAGTTCTTCCCACCAGCGCTGTGTCTGCCAAAAACAGGGGCGCAGACTTACAAGAGGGAGCCCCAAGTCTGAGGCTCGCAGCAGCCAGGACTTCCACTCCACGCTGCCCCCTAGCGGCTACTCCTCTGTCCTGAGCTTCCCGTAGTCCGGCTCCCCGGTCCCAGGTCTTCCACCCACCCCCTTCACCTCCTCCCAGTCCCCTCCCCTTCCTCCCGCCAGCATCCCCTTCCTCTTTGTCCCTCTGCCCCCCGCCGCCACCCCCGTTCCAGCAGCCTCCGGGCCGGTGCCCACAGGTCCGGGCTGGGCACATGTCACGGCCCCTTCCACGGCGCTCTGGCCGCTCCGGAACCCTGCGTCTCCCTCCCCCTCACCTCTTCCGGAGCGCTGCCCGCTTCGCTCTTACTGGGCCCGCCAGCTTGGTCCCGTTTCTTTCTCAAGTTAAGACTCCTTGCCAGCGGCCGTCACTTTTTGGCCTTTTCACATATGCATATTTGGGGGACCTTTACCCCCCCCCCCACGCGGAGAAATGGAGGCAATAAAATGGCGGACCCGGAAGTGGAGACCCGGTGACTATGCGTCCTGGCGGAGGAATCTGGATGAAATGGGTTAGAAAACCCACTTTGCCTTTCTGTCAAAACCGCAACGCACCTCTGAGGCCGACTTCTTCCTACTGAGGACCTCTTGAGCCTGAAAAGCTTGTACCGAGGGCATCCTGAACGGGACTACTTAGCGAGGCGCAGGATCATTGATTACGTGGCTTACGTGAGGCATAGTTCCGGTAGGGGACGGACCGAGACGGTAGTTTTGGCGCCAACGCTGCGAGGGTGAGGTTGCTGGTGGGTCGTTTTGGAGTTTGCGCTCCACCTTCTCACTGGTTCTCCGCAGGGCTAGCCTTAGGGTCAGGGGAGAATCGAGCTTCCTCGTCTTAACCTTCGCGAGACTGTTGGGGACATTCCTGGCTGTGCACGCGGACACCTGCCTGACCGGATACTTGCCAATTAGTAACCTGAATATGAAGACATTCTCAGGGAAGACAAACTTACAAATTTGGGAAAAACTGAAGAGGATGGAGCATGAATTTGCATCTCCTTTACTTCACTTCATGTACCAAACAGCTTATCTTGGTTTCCACTCATCGGTTTAAATGAATGGACTGAGAACAAAAACAAAAGGTCCTTCAAAAATCAGCAACAGACAAGCCTCTAATGGCAGCCTAGGCAGAGAGAGCTAGGCCCCAAATTTAAACATAAGGTGGAAATGGTGACACACCCCTGCAGAGGCAGGCGGATCTTTTTGACTTCAAGACCAACCTGGTCTACAAAGCAAGTTCCAGGACTGTTATACAGAGAAAACAAAAAGAGAATGGGCTTGAGATGTGGCTTAGTGTTTAAGAGCACTGGCCGCTTCCTGAGGAACTCTAGCAGGGCCAGGCAAGCACTCCGACCACTGAGCGCCATCCATCCCAAACAGTGCTCCCACAGTCAGTATTAGAAAGAGAAAACGAAAAGCTGAATGTGGGAACGAGTAAATTCTGAGATCTGTAGTACTTCATTGAGAAGAGAGAAAACTCAAACCCAGACTTAGGCTTTAACATCTTTATTAAATAAATGAACAAGTGGCAGCACAGATCAGCAGCGATAACTTTGGAAGGAATAGGAACAGGGGTAGGGTCTGAATATAACTGCTTATTTCACGGTCTTCCAGTGGCTGAAGAACTATGCCCAGGAACCATTGGCTCCTATCACATGCTGCAACTACAGAAAGGCAAAGCTAAGAACCAAAACACTCCGCCTGTTCCATGACTGAATCACAATTTTATATAAATTATGCTAATACTATGGTTTCTCTTTAGATCATATAAATCTTTTGCCTTTTATGGATTATACTACACCAAGGTTTCCCCATGAAGACTGAAATCTGAGTCTCAAAGTTCCCAACCCACAGTGTGAGGTGGATTCCATGCTTTTCCTCACTCCTGTTCTCCAGGATGCATTATTTCCTCTCGTACCCATGACCACCCATGTTTCTGCACGACACCTGTTTTGTAGGAAGCCTCTCAGAGCTTCCAGGTCCTCACTCCTTGAAATATTTGCTTACTGGCCTTGTGCAGGAAATCAGGGAGGATCAAGGAATCTCTGAAGCCGATTACAATGTAGCATAAAAAAAAAAATTGGTCTCCCATTTTGCACAATAATTTCTCTCTGGTGCTCCAATATGGATGGTTTTCTGGGACTAGTTAATATCCTTGGGGTTGGGGTGGAAATCCCGTGACTGAACCCTTGACTTTGTGCCTAGAAGGCTTTTGAGAGAAATGGAGTAGGCAGATAGATAGATAAATAAATAAATAAATACGAAATAAATACATAAATACATACAAACATACAATTCAATTGGCAGATTCATCAGCACCACCAGCACAAAAGAGGGAAGAGAACAGTATTAGATGGGAAAGGCTTAGAAAGGACAGGGCTTAAAAGGGAAGGCAGTGGGGGGAAAGGGGTGGGAGAGAGAAGCTTTGGCCTTAGAGCAAGTCCAAGTCGATAGAGTGGATGCTGGCAATGGGAGCTCTCCAGAAGTTGAAGGTGCTGTACTCAAGGAGGGGATCACCTTCTGGGTTCTTCTGCTCTGCTCCGCTTGCTTGGCCGCCAATTTTGCCACCGTTGCTGTCTGTGCTCTTGTAGGTAGATGTATCTGACAGGCCCAGGCCTTCCAGCTCCGACAGATCCAGTTCTGGGATGGGCATTCTCCAGAAAAGAAAGGAGTTGTACTGGCTACTCACAGGGTCCCTCATAATTCCCTGGGGAAGAGCAAACCACTTGTTAGTCTTCATGCCAGAGCAAGCTCCTTGCCCCGAGAAGCTGATCTTTTTTGTTTCCTTGGTAAATAAGCCAAGGATTTTAAGACAAATACCAGGACTTTCTATCACGATTTTGCACCAGCTTCTAACTTCTCCCCATCTTTGGTGGACTGCCCACTGCAGCAGGCTCGCCTTGGCTCTAATTTTTCCCACAGTAATGAACCTCGGGTCTTATACACAGCAGGCAGGAGCTGTATCTCTATCCCGTCAGGTCTGATTTCTGAGGCTTTACAAGTCTGGCCCTACTCTTTTTGTGTGTGGTATTGAGGGTTTAACACACGCTGGGGTGTCTAGGCAAATGTTCTAACCCTGAATTATACCCTAAGCCTTCTTTTTACCTTTATTTTTAGATAGGCTCTTACTGACTTGCCCAGTCCAACCTTGAACTTGAAATCTTTCTGCCTCAGCCTCCCGAGTTACAGGCCTGCTCAATTAAGAATTAATTAACTGTGCTGAGAATCAAAGCCAGGACTTTACATGTACTGGTCAAGGATCCTACACATTCCCAGAACCAAACACTTGGCTTCTTCACGTCTGTTTTTTGTTTTTTGTTTTTTATTTATTTATTTATTATGTATACAATATTCTGTCTGTGTGTATGTCTGCAGGCCAGAAGAGGGCACCAAACCTCATTACAGATGGTTGTGAGCCACCATGTGGTTGCCGGGAATTGAACTCAGGACCTTTGGAAGAGCAGGCAATGCTCTTAACCACTGAGCCATCTCTCCAGCCCCCTTCACGTCTGTTTAATACTCTATGGTGTTCTGTAAAGGTCTTCCATGACATATTTGCATTTCCTCTTGCCTTTGACGCGGTTTACAAACTCACCTCCTCCTGGACATCTCCCCCAAAACAGCTGAGCTCCACCTACCTAGCCACCCCAGAGCCTTCCCCAGCACTCTGCAGAATTTTACCTGACTCCATCCTGTTCTGGTTACAGATCACGATGGACTGGATATATTTTATGTGTTTGTCTCCTTATAAGACCAAAAGTTCCTCTATGGCTAAAAACACACCTGCTAGGCTGGGCCTTTAATCCCAGAACTTGGGAGGCAAAAGCAGGCGATCTCTGAGTTCCAGGATAGCCTGGTCTACAGAGTGAGTTCCAGGTCAGCCAGAGCTACATAGAGAAGAAACCCTGCTTCAAAAGCAAAAAAACCAAACAAACAAACACGCGCGCGCACGCACACACACACACACACACACACACACACACACACACACACACACAAACAAAAAAAACCAACCCCAAAACAAAAACCAAAATCATCTACTTTTGGGTAAAGGAGGAGCTAGACCTTGCATGTAAATATTAATTTGCCCTTATTAGCACAGTGGACACTTGGCTACTCTCACTTATTTGTCCCCAGAGTAACAAATCCTCACTTTGTCTCTCTGGCCCCTCTCTCCTCAGGACAAACCCAGACGCTAGAACAGCTTTTTTCCGCTATGCTACAATCTTTTCCCGCTGACTCACATGTTAGAGAAAAGCTGACAACCGAGAGCAACCAGGCTGGAAGCACCAGGTAAGGAAGCAAAGCTTACATGGGAAAGAATGGTGCCTTGACAGACAGGGTCTCACTGTGCAGGCCAGGGTGGCCTTGAACTCACCAAGAGCTGCCGGCCTCTGCTCCCAGAGATCAGAGATTAAAGGTATATGCCACTATGCCCAACTCCTCTTTCCATGTTTTTGGGGGGTTTTTGTTTGTTTTTCAAGGGCTTCTCTGGCTGTCTTTGTAGACCAGACTGTCTTTGTAGACCAGGCTGGCCTTGAACTCACCTGCCTCTGCCTCGGGAGTATGGGGGATTAACTGCTGGATTAATGGCTTACGCCACCATGTTAACAATCAGTTATGGTACCTTTGCTTCTTCTCATCCAGCCCACACCTCTCTGACACTATGACTAGCAGAGCTCTCTGGAGCCTTCATGGATTATTTAGTAGCCAGGGAAAGGGCAAGAAGCTTTAGTTTAAAAGTTCCCAAAGGAGCAAAAAGAACATTCCACTGCCACCAAAAATAGAAGTTTCAAAAAGTCTTTCTGGAACACACTCTCAGCTCTCACCAGCCTGTGACTCCTAAAAAGTGCCCTTAAGTAGGTTCCAAAGCATCCCTATATGATGTGAAATGTCTCTGCCAAACTAGGAAAACTGACCTAGAACACAAACTGCAGGAAATGCAGGGTTGGGGGAGAGTAAATGGTCAGCGGGTGGCCCAGAAGTGGGTTTTTCAATCTTGCTCCAAACTCCTCTAGTTCAGGCTGACTTCAAACACAAAGCCTTCATGCGGAGGCGCCCTAGTGCTGGAGTTACAGGAACGTATCACACCAGGCCAGAACTTTTGGGCTGCCTTTTTTTTTTTTAAGACAGGGGCTTCCTCTGTAGCCGGGATGTTTCGTAGTATGTAGTCGGCCATCTTCCTTCCTCAGCCTCAGAGTGCTGGGATTGCAGCGGTGTACCTTTCCCTGTGATCTTGTGCGAGGACAGACACGGGTGTCCACGGGCGTCACACCGTGAGTGTGTGGGCGGCAGTGAGAGGAGGACCATCCTGCTCCTGCAACATGAGACAGGCTCTCGCCGAACCTGGAGCTCGGTGGGCAGCCAGCAAGTCCAGCCGTCCATCTGTCTCCACCCTCCCGTGCTTCTGGGGCTACAGAGGTAGGCGGTCACACCCAGCTTTTTATTTGGCTTCTGGGGATCTGAACTCAGGTTCTTTTTATGATTTCTTTTTTCTTTTCTTGTTTTTGTTTGTTTGTTTTGTTTTTTCAAGACAGGGTTTGGTTTTTTTTTCTCTGTGTAACAGCTCTGGGTGCCCTAGAACTTGCTTTGCAAACCAGGCTGGGCTCGAACTCGGATTCACCTCCTCTGCCTCCCCAGAGGAGTGCTGGGATTAAAGGCATTTGTAACCACCTTCGGGCCATCCCATGACCTTTTCATAACATTAAAAAAAATACTACCCGTTCTATTTATAATCCCAGCAATCAAGAGGCTCAGGCAGGAGTTTGGGGAGTATGTGTTTGGGCCCAGGCTGGGCACGACTCTGGCTCAAGCAAAACAAAACAAGCAATATAATAATAATAAATATTTTTTTTTTCCAGGTAAGGTCTCATAGCTCAGAATAGCTTCAAAATGTAATTCCTGATCTTCCTGCCTCCATTCCCCCAAATGATGGGGTTACAGGCATGGTCCAAGATACATGGCTCAAAAAAGCAAATTCTGGGTTCATTCATCCATCCTTCCCCTTTCATCCTCCCTTCCCTTTCCTCTCTCTACTCTCTCCCTCCCCTTTTCTCCTCTCCCCTCCCCCCTCTCTCATCAAGCTCCAAAATAAGGCCCTGGGAGCCGACCATTACTCAGCAGAGAAGTAGCTTAACAAGAGCCGATGCCGGACTGAAGCAGGGCCAAGGAGTTAGCAGAAAGGTGAGGTCATTGCCCCATGAATTCAGCTCTGACCATCTCCATGGGAACGTGCAGAGAGTTAGCAAGCATGACTGCACCTATAACACCTTTGAGCTAGCCAAGCCCCACTGAGGTCTGGACTACAGACACTAAAGAGCATGCCTTAGGAGTCAGGCAGTTACCGACTCTGCTTATCGGGGAAGTTTATGACATCACCAGGTGTTGCCTTGTTGACTGACTTAAAAAAACACCTTCCCTTAAAAGTCTCCTACAGAGTGACCTTCTTATAACACAGGGCATATAATAAACTGTTTTCCAGAGACAGTGACACAGGTAAGCCCATGAACTAAAGTAGCAGAGCTGACCGTGAACTTCTGACACCCAGATTACAGAATTAAAACAAACAAACAAACAACAATTACTAGGGAAAAAATTGTTTTGTTCTTTTAAGCAAGGGTCTAGCTATGTAATCCAGGCTATGTAGAATCTTATTATATAGCCTGGACTAACCTGAAACTCAAGATCCTCTCTAGTCTCAGATTCTGGGTGCTGAGATCACATACATCACCATCACACCTAGCTTAAAATGAGAAATAAATACATTTTTTAAGCTGTGTTATTTGAGACACGGTCTCACTATATTGCCCTGGCTGTCCTAGAGCGCATTTTGTAGGCCATGCCAATCTTGAACTTACAAAGACCTGCTTGCCTCTGCCTCCTGAGTGCTTGGATACAAAAGGTGTGTGTCATCGCACTCAACTAAAACCGTGAAAACCAGACGACACCTTAGATTGTTCAGGAGCTGGCTTGGGTGTCCAGCTGATGTGCACCCCAAGTCTCATACTTCTAGTATAATCCGAGAGCTCTTGCTGTCCTTCCAGAGGACCTGGGTTCCCAGCACCCACGTGGCAGCTGATAACGCCAGTTCCAAGGGATCTGGCACTGTCGTCTCAAGCAGCAGGCATGTTCTTGGCATTCATAAAAATTAAATCTTTTTTTTTTATTTATTTACTTATTATGTATACAATATTCTGTCTGTGTGTATGCCTGCAGGCCAGAAGAGGGCGCCAGACCTCATTACAGATGGTTGTGAGCCACCATGTGGTTGCTGGGAATTGAACTCAGGACCTTTGGAAGAGCAGGCAGTGCTCTTAACCTCTGAGCCATCTCTCCAGCCCAATCTTTTTTTTTTAACTTGAAAAAAGTTTAAAAATCTCTGTGTGTGCCAGGTAGTGGCGGCGCACACCTTCAATCCAGCACTCAGGAGGCAGAGGCAGGTGGATTTCTGTGAGTTCGATGCCAGCCTGGTCTACAGAGCAAGTTCCAGGATAGGCTACACAGAGAAACCCTGTCCCGGAAAAATAGATAGACAGACAGACAGACGGACAGATAATAAAAGTCTGTGTGTGTTGTGTATGTGGGTGATGGGAGCTAGGAGTTCACACCCCATGCCTATGTAGAGGTAAGAGGCTTTGCCTTCTGCTTCTCAGACCTTGTAAACCAGGCGTGCTGGGCTGGGAGCTTCTGGAGCTTTTCCTCCTCTGCCTCCACCCTGCTGTAACCTGTAACAGCTGTAACAGCTGCACTCCCATGTCCAGCTTTACATGGGTTCTGGGGATTCCAGCTCAGGTCCTCACACTTGGGTGGGTAAAGATGGCTTTATCCACTGAGCCATCTCCATCCTAGTCCTGGCCTGGTACAACCCTCAGTCCTGCCTCAGCCTCCTAGAAGCCTGGAATGTAAACATGTACCACCATGCTCCATTAAGAATTTTCACCGGGTGGTCATGGCCCACACCTTTAATCCCAGTTCTCTAGAGGCAGAGGCAGGCACCTGTGAATTCCAAGCTAACCAGAGTTACACAGTGAGAGCCTATCTGAAAAAAAAAAAAAGACATCTGTTTGTGGTTTTATTTTGATTTCTTTTTTTAAAATCTATTTATTTATTATGTATACAGTATTCTGTCTGCACATATGTCTGCAGGCCAGAAGAGGCCACCAGATCTCATTACAGATGGTTGTGAGCCATCATGTGGTTGCTGGGAACTGATCTCAGGACCTTTGAAAGGGCAGGCAGTGCTCTTGACCACCAAGCCATCCCTCCAGTCCCTATTTTTATTTCTTAAACAAGGTCTTAACGTGTAGCCCAAGTGCTGGCTTCTAACTTGGAATCCCTGCTTCTGCCCCTGAGTCCTGGATTACAGGTGTATGTGCCACCACTCCCAGCTAAGAACTTAGTTCTCGGTGCTGGGCAGATGGCTCAGCAGTTAAGAGCACGGGCTGCTCTTTCAGAAATCCCGAGTTAATTTCCCACAAACCACATGGTGGCTTACAACCATGTATAGTGGGGACCCTGATGTCCTCTTTGGGCATAAAAGCACACATGCAGGTAGAGCACTCATACATAAGAATTTAGTTCTCAAAATAATGCTTTTCTTAGTATATTCTGCTGACCTCCTTCTGTGGTTCTAATCTGACTAGAAGGAGAGCTGGGTATGGTAAGGAATTACTACAACACCAGCATCTAGTAGGTGGAGGCAGGAGGATCAGGAGTTGTATGGAAGCCAGGAAACTGTCTTGAAAAATAGAGACTAAGCTGGCGCTCAAGTCAGTGTTGACAATCTGACTCCTTTCCTTTCGACTGTGACACGTACAACAGTTGCCTAAACAACTGATCAGAGACTGCACAGAACTGTCTTCCAACTGAAACAGCTAGATTCAGGCGTGGAGGCACACTGCTGCAATCCCAGCACTCAGCAGGCTGAAGGACTGTGAGTTCAAGCCTAGCCTGGGCTGCATAGTGGGTCCAGAGACCCATCCCTCAAACCAGAACAAAAAGAACATGAACAAAACACAAATCCAGTTCGAAATAAAACAATTTAAAGGAAATTATGTAGAAATATTTAAAGGAAATATTAAAAAGCTGAAAATCTCCAGCCCAGAAACATGCACAGAGAGACCCAAATTCATTCCAGAAAACAGACACACAGGTATATGTAAAATAAGAAGACAGGCTGCTTTCAAGCTGGCTTCCCCTTCCCTTCCTTAACCGCTCTTCACCCATCATTTACCTGTCTGTCTGAAGGCTCTGGATGGTGACTGACGGCGTGGTACACGCTCAGTAAATGTACCATCCATTTTGAAATACCTCGATATTGTAGGTAAAGTAACTTCCAAATTTCATTGTCAATTCTTCGAGATACCATGATTAAAGACACACTTTCTTTAAGCCACATGGACACACCCAAATACCCTTTGTCTAGACTGCCGCCCCCCAGGAGCATCCAAGGCCTGCTCCACAGAGGAGCATCCAAGGCCTGCTCCACAGAGCCTTGCTGTGTCATGCTGCCACCATGCAGCCTGAGGAGGGGTGGTGGAGGATGGAGCTGGAAGCTTTCGGTGTGTCTCACGTTGCTCTGGGATTTTCCTACTAGCCACAACCTTCCCCACTAACTAGGAGAGGCTGCAAAGCTAAACCTGTTCTCATCAGTAGTTCCTGTGGGCTGCACTGATTCCAACATGCCATCAGGCAATGACACAGCTGCCCCCACCTGGCCTACCTCAAGCCTCTGTGGAGTGAAAATCTGAGACGGGGAAGAGATTGGATAGTATCCCGTGTTAAAAAAGAAAACAGAAAAGGAAAAGGAGTATTCCCCAAAACTCCCTACCACAGACACAGAACAGTGAGGAGGGTGGAAACGCAAGTAGAGGTTGCAGGAATTACAGTAGGAATAAAGATTCACCAAATAACTGGTAGCAAAATTATAGCTTGAAAAGGAAGATACAGATAACTAGACACTAGACAGAAACCATTAGATGCACAAGGCAAAAATTATCGGAAAATGGATACACGAAATGAAGAGCTAAATGCCGAGAAATAATTACAGGTAAAGTGTTGGAAATTAATGCTTAGGTCCACGATAAGGCATAGATGGAGATCTTAACAGCTAAAAATCTGGTAACAGCTACCCATTGTTCAGAGCGCCCCCTTCTTTCCTCTGAAACGGTCCCCCACCTAGTCTCACATGGGGGTCTTTCAAGCTTGAGAAGCCGCCCCTCAGCTAGGTTACCTGTTATCAATGAATGACTGGCGTGTTCCGAAGATGGAGGGAATGCCTCTGGGGCTCGGGGGTCTGCTCTGGACTGCAGAGGAGGCTGCAGAAGGAAGCTGTTGGTGATGAGACGGCTTTGTCTGCTCACGCCTTCTGCCTTGTCTGTGACAGAGTCAGCCGCTGGGTCTCCCCTGCAATGCAGCCCCTCCTAGCAAGGGCGGAAGCACTCCCCGCCCCCTCTCTCTGCCTGACTCGGCTAATTCGAATGATAGGTTCCGGAACACGCCACCTAGGCTAGAGCCTCCCCATCGGCTCGCACGGCACCCACATCTCTCCAGCTCCCTCGTGCTGACGGGGTGCAATGGCTGAGCAGTTAATTTGTCCTCTAACTTAGATGCATGGGTTAAAAAGTCTTCCCGCTAGACCACAAAACACCCCTCTTTTTCACTCTAAGGACTGAAGGGGACTTTGGGAGACCCGGAAAGGGCCCCGGCGCGAGGCCGCCTCTGCACCTGCAGCAGGTGGACAGACCTAGCACACACACTTGGGGTGCCAGGGGTGTCCAGGAACACGGTGCTTCCCGCTGTCCCCGCGGGCCACGCCGTGCGCCCCGGCAGGCCTGGGCGGAGCGCTGCGCTCGGCTCGCAGCCCGCGGGTTTCGTAATCGCGTCGCCGGCGTTTCCGCCCTCGGCCGGCCCCACCTCTGCCGGCCCGCCCTCGACTCCCCGCCGTGCGGAGCGGCAGCCCGGGATCCCGGAGTGGCGGAGCCCCCGCCCGCAGCGGCCGCCGCCTGGACGCCGGGGAGCCGCAGGTGAGAGCGCCGGGCGGGTCGGGCTGCGCGCGGGCGGCGGGGAGGAGGTCGCGGTCACAGTCCACGCGCAGGCGGCGCCAGCCGGGGAGAGGCAGGGACGCGGCGATTGCAGCGTGGGGCCGGGTGGGAGGTGCGAAGCGACAGGGGCTCCTCGCCGGCCCACTAACCTCAGAGGTCTGCTGTCCCAGACAAAACGAAGTGGTGCTGGGGCCCCGGAAGGTCTAAGCCAGACTGAGGCAGCCACGGAGAACAGTGACAGAGCCACAACGATCCACTGAGGTTCCCATCCTAGTTCGGAGTGGGTGGGGGAGAGAGCTGGAGTCTGATGGAAAATATTGGGGGAGGGGAACAAATTAGGGTCTCCTGTTTCCTCCTAAGTCCCCAGAAGCCCTTTCCTGGGGTTCGGGCAGGGTTGGTGCTAGGACAAATGTCTGTCACTTGACTGGAAATGGGGCCCGTTCCTCTCTCCAGGGCCCCTCAGGAGCCCGCTGTGTCTGGAGGGTCTCCACGCAGGGACCAGCTGCATCCCTGGGCTTACAGCCAAATTTGCCCACACCATTCTCAAGTCTCTTTCTCTCCAGCTGCTTCTTGTGAAGGCTTGTCAGACAGCGGGTTGGAGGCCTTGAGGCTGGAGGCAGCGGGACCGGGAAAACCGGTTTGGGGCTACCACAGGACCGGGGAACTACCTGTGTACATCCTTCCTCTCCGGCTCCTTACCCCCACCCCTCCCCTGCTTGCCCCTCTCCAGCTCTGCCGTCCTGAAAGCCCACCGTGATCACGCCGGTGATTTGGAGATTGTCACTCCAGGTTCTGGATTTCGTGTGGAAATGAGAGGGGCCCCACTGTCAGGATGTGGCTCTATGCTGTCTAACCCTAGATCCCTTCTCTTTTCCCATCTCCTCCCCTTTTTTCTATGGGGATGAAGGAGTGGGCAGTGGCTCCAGCATCGCTGCTGCCTAGACTCACCAGCTGAGGCCTGGTTTGTCCCCATCCCAATCGTTGGCTGCTTTAAAACTGAGTGACAGCCAATGCCTAGTACTTCCTTTTCTGGCTTTGTTCCTCTTCCCCCCACCCAACACTACCACATTGACCCTGGCCTGTCTTCACACTCTGACACCGCCTCCAAGCTTCAGAGACCCTAATGTCCTAGAGAGTGGAATTTCCTGGTCACTTCTCATCATCATTGGTTGTTTCTTGCCAAGTCCCACACACACTTTCCCTCCACCCATCTTGGTCAGGTCCCTGGAAGAGAAACAGAAAGGTCCTTGTTTCCTCAGGGCCCCCTTTCCTCTCCCTCCTCCCCTCCCTCCTCCCAGCACTGGCCACCTCTGTCCACTGCGCTCTGAGCAGGGTGGGGAATACTGGGTAGAGGCCAGGCTCAGTATGGACTGTCTGGTCGTGTTGGGGGTTTCCTCTGATTCTTTATTGTTTTCTCCATTTCCCCAAACCCCTACCACCTGCCACCATCATGACAAGCCTTGTGACCGCGTTCCCACTGGTCAGCCTCCCCTCCCTGGGCAGCTGTGTTCTGACCAGTCCTGGTTACTCCTGCCTTCCAGGGGCGGGAAGGGAAGTGAAAGAGAAGCCGACCCTTGGGTTCTTTCCTACCCTAGGAGCTGTGTTTCCCTGCTTGAGTGATCTCATCTCAGGGCTGCTAGAAAACAACGCTCAAAAAACAAACAAAAGTCAAGTTTTTTGGTCTGTCTAGGCTACTGGAGCAGCCGGCTTCCAGCCCCAAGCCTAGAGGCTCATTCCTATTCATGCTCATGTTTAATATTCATGGGCTGCCCTATTGGACTCCTGAGCTTGACTCTGCTATACAGAGGAAGCGCAGACAGGCTGTCACCCCAGGTTGGCCGCAGTGAGGAGGGGAGAACGTTCCTCCTGGGACACGAGCTGCTGGAAAGTTCCTGTGTCTGGCTCACTGGTGGGGCTTGGAAGTGGGGAGAAGGAAGAGAGCAGGTCAGAGCGGGAGGGGAGGGAGAGGGAGGTCAAGCCTTACAGGGTGTAAGACACCGAACAGCACAGGATGGAACACGTGGAAAAGGGTGGGGAGGCTCGGAACCGAACGCCTCTCCGCACATTACCTGTGCAAGACAGGGAGCTGGGGCCACGGGTAGGTGCACACAAGTCTGCAGAGCTCTCGGGAAAGGCAAGGTCAGATAATAACTCTAACTGGACTCTGGGAGGCCGTTGGACTTCAGCTGGGGGAAGTGCGTGTGGAGGAACAAAGGCAGTGGACTGAGGAGGAGAAATTCCCCGCTCCAGAACACACTGCCAGTCTCCTGGGAACTGACTAGGTGGTCCTTAAAGCAAATGGAGGTGTTGGGGTAAGGTACGAGAAAAGGGAGGGACAGGGCGGAGGCCTTGTTTGTGAGAGCAGAAACCACTGTTTCCTCTTCGGAGTCTCTTACAGTGCCCTCCCCTCCTGCCCTCGCCCGCGGCGAAGGGAACTGAAGTCAGTAGCACCCCTTAACTCTGTCCTTTTCTGTCACCGTCTCATCCAAAGTTCTCTTAGCCCCCTTCTTCCTTGGTCCCAGTTGTCCTCGCTCCTGACCGGGTTAGTCTTTTGCACTATCCGTTGTGAGGAGCAACTGTGAACATCCTGTGTTTGCGGGGGACAGTGCAGGGGGACAGTAGTAGCCTCCACGAGAGAAGATGGAAGTGTATCAGGTCTCTCGGGAAAGGGACTGGGGAGGGATGCTTCTCACTAACACTTCTTTTTCTTTCTGCTAAAATTCAGGATTTCAAATCTAAAGAAGACAGAACCTTGTGCCTGCCTGCCCAAGCCTCTTACTGGTGCTTTTAGTGGCCCCGGGTCTGAGACTCCGACCTTCACTGCACCATCGAGGGTCTCTAGGGTTCCCACAGCCCTAGAACCATCCAGCTGTGTGAATCCAGGGTGCTGTTCCGCCTGAGTGTGAGAACTGGCTGGTTAGCAACAAAACAAGTGCCCTCTGGGGCCTCTGGCAGAGGCCCGAAGCTGGAACCATCAGGGAATATGAGTGAATTTTGGCACAAACTGGGCTGTTGCGTGGTAGAGAAACCCCAGCCGGTAAGTCTCCTGTCCCCACCCTGCCACATACAAAAATTCGTTACCGTGTGCCGGGAAGTGAACACACCATCTCTGGTCTGCCTTCTGAAAAACACTTGTCTCACCTACCTCCTAAGTGTCTGTGGCAGGGTCTGGTCCCGTGCAATAAAGGAGACTGTGACAGAAGAGTTGAACAGCCCTGTCACCTGCCCCTGTTCTGAGGTGGCAGGGGTTGTAGGTAGAACTTGAGACCTGTCAGTGTCCCATCATCATCCTAGGTGCCTTTGCTTTGTCCCTTTCTTTGCGTGCTCACCCAGCAGGCCACCACTCTGGTGACATTGTCTCGGGTTTGTTGTTCCGGCTCTGTCTTTCCTACCCTGGTGTTTGCCCATGACACTGCCAAGTCAACCTTAACTCCTGGTGGTTTTCCAAGCCTCCTTCCCCTTCCTCCACGGGGGAGAGGCTGCCTGTGTGACTCCCTGTCTTCTCCAAGCAGAAGAAGAGGAGAAGACGAATTGACCGCACCATGATCGGGGAACCAATGAATTTTGTCCACTTGACCCACATCGGCTCAGGAGAGATGGGGGCTGGAGACGGGCTTGCCATGGTAACAAGGGAAGGGCGGGTGTTCATGTGGGGGTGTAGCCAAGCGAGGGACGTAACAGAATATACTTAATGGGGAAACAAGAATCTTAGTTTGTAGACCTGGTCCCCAGTGGTGTGGATTTCTGATCTCTAGGGCTAGCTCCCTTCTTTACAGTTAGCATTGGGTCTTCATTGGAGTATAAATGTTTGTAATAGTTGAAGGCCTTTTTCTCAGACCATGGTTCCCCTTATTAAGAACCTAATCAGAGCTGGGACGTAGCTCAGGTGGTGAAGTGCTCGCCTAGCGTGCAGGAAGCCCTGGGCTTGATCTTCAGCCCTGTCGAAGCTGGGTGTGGTGACTCATACCTCTAACCCCAGCACTCAGGAACTAGAGACCAGAGGCTCAAGGTCATCCTGCACAGAGAGTTTGAGGCCTGCCCGGCCTAGAGACCCTATCCCAAAATAGAAAAAGACAAAAGAAAAGAAAACCTGTTCAGTCAGTGTCAGAGCTTGGGCCCTGTAAGGGTCTGTTCTAAATAATGTCTCTGAACAGGTCTGGACAGAGTTTTTAATACTGGTTACAAAACTCACAGGAAAATATTGGAGTGGTGTGTGTGTGTGTGTGTGTCTCATTAGTAAATGACTCCTCCACCTTGTTTTCCTGTGGGAGACTTGTCTGAGAAGAACGGTGGTCAGGCTTAAACTCCTCAGACAGATGCTGTTGTCAGAAAAGAGACGAGGTCAGGCTCCTGGGGGCACACGGGAAACTGTTGCTTGTCACGGAGTGCGGAGAGTTAGGTGACTGTGCCCTGTGCTCTCCAACAGACCGGTGCGGTTCAGGAGCAGATGAGATCCAAGGGAAACCGGGACAGACCGTGGAGCAATTCTAGGGCCTTGTAGCTCCCACGGGCCTGGTAAGTGACCCGGTGCTCATGCCAGCACACCCTGCGGCCTGCCTCAGGCCGTGATCTTTTGATGCAAGAATGAGAAAGTGAAAACGCAAGAACACAGGATCAGAAAACGTAGGATCTCTGCGGGAAGGTGTGGGGTGGGGAGACTATGGTGGCACACACCCAGTGTCCCGCCCGTCCTGCCCGGCAAACCCAAGGTCAAGTTCAAGCTTCTCTGACAGTCTAGTGAAGTCAAGGTCAGTGAAGGCTACATGGGACCCAGTCTCAAGAAACCAAGAAAAACATTGAGACGAGCCTTATAGAAAGCTTAAAATGTCCACTACACGTGGCTGTAACCCAGCACTGGGAGGCAGAGGCGGGCAAGTCTCTGCAAACGTGAGATTAGGGCTACATAGTGAGGCTGTCTCCCTTCTACTCCCCCACAAAGATGGGCACCTGTGTAGCGCCTTCTCCCTTTCTCCCTCTCGTCCAGTAGGGTTTTTATAGGGAGCTAAAGCGACTCAAATTCACTTTGTAGCCCAGGCTGACCTTTAATTCAGGATCCTCCTTCTGGAAACGTCTTAGAGCCACTAGTACTATTGTGTTTGGCTCCAGATCTTCCTTTAAAAAAAAAAAAAACAAAACAGTTTGGCCAGACATTGGTTCATGCCTGTTGTGGGTGTTTTACTCTTGGCTTTTTGAGGGGCCCACCACCCAGCTCCCAAATAAACCACATGGAAGCTTATTATTATTTATGAATGCCTGGCCTTTGTGTGGACTGTTTGTTTCTTGCCAGCTTTTCTGAAATTCTCCTGACGTCCTTTACCTCTGGGCTTTTATCTCTAGTTCTGCCTACCTTTCTCCTCTATGACTTGCTGTGTAGCTGGTGGCTGCCCCGATGTCCTCCTCTCCTTGTTCTCTAGCTCTTCCTTATTCATTCTATATCTATCCTCTCTGCCTGCTAGCCCCGCCCATCCCTGCTCCTGTCTCGCTATTGGCTGTCCATCTCTTTATTAGACCATCAGGGGTTTTGGACAGGCACAGTAACACAGCTTCACAGAGTTAAACAAATGCAGCGTAAGCAAAAGCCACACACCTGAGAATAATATTCCCCAGCACATGCCTATAATCCTAGCACTTTGGAAGTTGAGGCAGGAGGATTACTGTGTGTTTGAGAGCAGCCTGGGCTATCGTGTGAAATCAAGAGTTGATTTATTTTTTTTTTTAATTCAGGCTCTGCAGTCTTGGCGTTCCCATTCCGTGTCCAGCCCAGAAGAAATGCTGCCCACACCAGATCCCTTCCACAACCAGACCCAAGGGCCCCACCTCCCCCCCTCTTCCTAACAAGTGCCTCCCACGGCATGGGGGCTGGACTCCCTCTCCTCCCTCTGGCCTCTGCCCTCCTGGAGATGGGCTCAAGGCAGCAGGACTGACCACTTGACTACTGGTGGGCCAGAGGAGCTCAGCTGCCCTGGGCACCCTAGATCTGAGCTGGGGGTTCTCTGGGAACCTGGAATGAGTTCCCTGCTCCGGAATGAAGGTCGGGTGCCACCTGTTTAAACTTCTTGCCTTTACTTTTTAAATGAGGCAGGTAGGTGAGGGGACCACAGCTGCCTCCTTGCCCTCTTTCCTTCTGGAATGAGCAATGCAGAGTCCAAGGGGCGGGGTTACCACTGCCCAGTACACCGCTGGATTTCAGATGAAAACTCACAGCCCTCCATGTCTCTGCTGGCACCAGGGTCTTGCTCCAGTTAGGCCTCTAATTCCGTGCTTCTGTAGTATTAATAGCTTCCCAGAAATATTCTCTTTTTTTAATTAAAATTTTAATTTAAGATGAGTTCTTTTAATTACCCCATCCTGCTATCTCAGGCCTCGCCCCATCCCTTCGAGGGATTTTACTGTTTCTCACTGAATTAGAGGTGAGGAATGGATCTTAATTTGACCACATTCCATTTAAGACTGGGAGTCCTGGCCTAACCTCTGTCAGCTCCCTGCTGGCCAGGTGAAAGGAAGAGGAGGGCCGTGTCTAAAAGCCAGGACCTCAGGGCGGACTTCCTGTTGGGAATGCAGCACAGGTCTTGAGATCCTTTATGGAGGCCTAGCTTTTCAACCCATACAGCTGAAAACAGTGTGGGCTGCATTTCCAGCCCACCCTAGTGTGGCAACCAAAACGCCCCCAGAAATTGCCAAGTGTCTCCTAGGGACAGAATTACCCACAGTTGAGAGTCAAGTGATTTCCACATGCCCCACCCTCCACCAGTCTGGTTGTTCACCCTGAGCCATGGGCGAGCTGGTGCCCTCGAAGAGCGGGCTCCGCAGAGATGTGCGCCTTTCTTTCAAACGCATTGCTTGTGCTTGCGTGGGCTCAGGTTTCTGTGACAGACACGTCCAATGTGCCTCTGTGGTTGGTCTCTGCAAGAGGGCCTCCCACGGTGCGGAGCCGTGAACAGGGTGAGCTGGGATGAGAGACGAGGGATCAGAGCTGCAGAGAACTGGTCCTGTGTCCACGTGCTGAGCTCCTCTGCGCTCTGGTCCTCGAACCCAGCATAAGACTCAGGGACTTTGGTTTGGAAGTGTCACGTGTGCGGCTTGGCAAGAGGCTGGAGCTCCTGCTCTAAGTGGGAGCGCCGCAGGGGCAGAGTCTTTAGGCCCTTTGTTTTCTCAGGTCTCTTTGTTCTGGCCCTTTCTTTGCGGTCTGATTAGAAAGGCAGAACAAGACAGGTGAGCGCCTGCCCCGTCCTAGAGAGGCGGGCTGGGGTCTCATTAGCTCTGTAATAGGAAGCTGTTGTGTGGTGATGGGTCAGGGCTGTGGGAACTGGTCCACTCCTGCTGACCCCGTCCAGTTCTACCCCTCGCCTAGTGACTGAGGTTTTCTTTTATCCAAAGCTCAGTGTGCTCCCTGGAGACTTCCAGGCTCTAGCGTTGGTCGTGAATGTCCATTCCCGGTTTGCTTCCTTGCCATTCCAGTCAGGCCTGCCTCCCTGGAGGGAGCTTGCCTGCTAGTTAGAGGCTACACGACCACTTGCAGGCATGGTGAACCTGCAGCGTGCTCCAAGGAAGGCCCTGAACGTCAAGTCCCAGTGTCCCCAGAGGTTGGACACTGGGGGTGAACCCCGAGCTCCAGTTTTGTTAACTTATTGGGGCACAGTCTTCTCTTTCTTTGATGCTCTCCTGCCTCAAGCTACCTTCTCTAATGTGTATGCTGCCACCACTTACCAGGGTGATTGGAATGGGTTGACCATCATAATTTATATTCAAAACTTGATGGACTTTTAAGATACATTTTTTCCAATAAAAGAATTAAGCAAAAACAATTGCAGAGTAATCACTACAAATGTTTGTTAGATCAAAAGGTGGGCATGGGAGAAAAAAAAGATAGCTGAGCCTAGTGGTACACGCCTTTAATCCCAGCACTCGGGAGGCAGAGGCAGGAGGATCTCTGTGAGTTCCAGGACAGCCGGGGCTGTTACACAGAGAAACCCTGTCTAGAATGGGACTTGGCACCAGCATGGCGTTTCCTGACGAGGACTGAATCGGTAGGGAAGGAAGGAAAGCCGCCACAGTCTCGGGTGGATTCCGGCTATTCCCTTTCCTTGGTGTTTCAGAACTACTTATTTTGGCCAGGTGTGATGGCACACACCTTTAACCAGCATTCAAGAGGCTGGCAGATCTCTGAGTTTGAGGCCATTCTGATCTGCACAGCAAGTTCCAGGCTAGCTAGGGCTACAGAGTAAGACCCTGTCTCAAAGAACTGATGTATTTGTTTCAGACCGCACTGGGAATGGGGAAGATGAGCAGTGTGAGCAGTTCTGTTTTGGAAGACAGAATAGAGAAACCAGCTAGAGGCTGCTGGCTCTAACGTCCCCACGTAAGTGCTTTTGGGAGGACACAAGACCAGCTGGGCAGCGGTGGCCCACACCTTTAATCCCAGCACTTGGGAGGCACAGGCAGGTCAATCTTGAATTTGAGGCTAGCCTGGTCTACAGAGTGAGTCCAGGACAGCCCAGGCTCCACAGAGAAACCCTGTCTCCTGTCTTGAAAAACCAAAAAAGACACAAGGACCAGTGGAAGAGTGTTTGCCTAGCATGTGTAGAACCCTGGGTTGAACCAGTCACCACCAAAAAGAAAAATGAGACCAAAATATGTATTTTAAGTTTTTTTTTTTCTGTATTAAAAATATGTAGTGGGTTCAGGGGTTGAAAAGGGAGGTTACAATGCAGACATCTCTCGAAGGTGACGTGGCCATCACCTCTGGGTTCTTTCTATCTGGGGAAGGCAAGAAAATAGAGAAAAGGAGAGATTATAATCTTATCGATATCGACATTCTTTTCCTTACCGTCTACAAACCATTTCCTTAACTCTGCTGGTTTGGGGGGGTGTATATGGTAGATGTCTGGTGTCTGGGTATGTGTGTGCATGTAGGTATAGTTGATGTCCGGTATCTGTGTGTGTGTGTGTGTGCATGTGTGTGGTCGATGTCTGGTATCTCCTCCATATGTGTGTGTTGTGTAGTTGATGTCTAGTTTCTCCATGTGTGTTTGCGTGTGTGTAGTTGATGTCTGGTATCTCCGTGTGTGTGTGTGTGTGTAGTTGATGGTATCTGTGTGTGTGTGTGTGTGTGTGTGGTTGATGTCTAGTGTGTGTGGGGGGGTTGATGTCTGGTGTCTTCGTGTGTGTGTGTGTGTGTGTGTGTGTGTGTGTGTGTGTATAGTTTATATCTTATATCTCTGAGTGTGTGTGTGTACATGTGTGTGGTTGATGTCTGGTATCTGTGTGTGTGTGTGTATGTATGGTTGATGTCTGTTATTTTTATGTGTGCATGTGTGTGTGTATGGTTGATGTCTGTTATCTTTATGTGTGCATGTGTGCGCACGCATGTGTGGGGTTGATGTCTGGTGTCTCACTGAACTGGAGCCCACACACATGACTCCATAAATGGCCTCCATTTATGGAAAAGTCCTGGGGCTCTGGACTTTTCTCTTGATTGCCCAGCAAGCATTGCATCCCCTGGCCATCTCCCCAGCTCTGCTCTCTCCTTATGTTTCTCCATTTATTTCATTTATCTTTTTTTAAAAAATAGGGTCTTATGTAGTCGAGGGTGGCCTCAAATTTTTTTATGTTTTATTTTGATTTTGTTAGGTATTACACACACCTTTAATATTAACACTTGGGACTTGAGACCAGACTGATCTATACAGTGAGTCAGCCTGGAAAAGGCTATATAGACCCTGTCTTCAAAAAAAAAAAATATTTATTTATTTATTTGGTTGGTTGTTTGTTTTGTGGGAATGGGGGCATGGCCATATAGTGGCACACGTATGGATTCTGGGTTTAGCTTTTCAGGAGTGTTTTTCTCCATCTTGTAAGCACTTGCCGAGTTGGCATTTTTATTTGCCAAGTCATCTCCCTGACCAGACCTGGAACTTAAGTTTTGTTTTTTATATTTTTGTTTGTTTGTTTGGTTAGTTTTTTTTGGAACTTACTTTTTAATTGTGTGTGTGTCCTAGTGCAGGTACCCACAGGGTCCAGGTGGTTTGAGTGCCTGATGGGTGTGCTGGCTGGCAATGTAGCTGGTGTCCTTTGGAAGAGCAGTAAATGCCCCTAAGCACTGAGCCACATGTCCAGTGCCCTGACCAGGAGCTTCAGCTCTCTTACCTCTCAGCACATGATTGTAACATCCCCGTCTGTGCTGCTAGGAATCCAGCCCAGAGCTCAACTAACCAAGTTACATATATCTCCAGCCTCAAGTGCTTTATTTTTATATTAAAAATGGAATTGGACTCCCCAGGAGGAAAACAAAAATAGGAACCAGCTAAATCATCAAGTATGCTCTGTGTTTGTTGAGTCTTTTCCCCGCCAGTCATCCCTAGCGACTGAGACTAGAGTCAGTCTGAGCCGTCAGGAACTTTGTTGTTTTGAGACAGGGTCTCACTGTGGTAGCTCTGGCTGTCCTGAACTCACTATGTAGACCAGACTGGCCTCGAACTCAGAGATCTGCTTCCCAAGCACTGGGATTAAAGGTAGCACCACCACACCCAGCTTCTTTGAGAAATTTTAAGTTGCTGGGTAGAGTCCCAAAAGGCCAGTCCTTTGGGTCCTGATGGAAAAGTTGGTTTCAGTTTTGTGGCTGTCACTACAAAACTTTTTCTTCAGTGAAGGACTTGAACCTATTGCTTTTGCATGGACTAGACAAGACCACTGAGTCACCTACCTCAGCCCTACTGGCTTGTAGACCTGTCTCTTCATCAGTAAACAGAATACGGCCCTATAAGCTGAGGGCAGATTCAAGTGCCATATCTGGAGTGAGAGCTCAGGTATTGGCTATTACTGTTACAATGCATTAAATCAAAACTGTGTTGATCAGAATTGGAGAGATGGCTCAGCACTGGCTGCCCTTCCAGAGGGTATGGGTTCAAGTTCCAGCACCCACATGGCGGTTCACAATCATCTGTAACAACAGCTCCAGACAACCATCCCTTTTCTGGTTTCCGTGGACACCAGGAATGTATGCTACACAGAATATACACCGGCAAAATACATTTACACAATGATTTTCTTTAAACTCTGTTAATCATTAATCGGTTAATATGTCCCATGTCCATTGTCTATGAATTGAGTCTTTATAACCAAGCATGTTGGGAAAGTTGTAGAGGTTAGCCAGGACTCTACTAAGATTCTCAAAAAGAAAAAAGGTAAAGAAGTCTTTATTTGGTCAATAATAATCTGATAACAGGGACGGAATGATGGCCCAGCAGTTAGAGCACTGTCTGCTCTTCCGAAGGTCCTGAGTTCAATTCCCAGCAACCACATGGTGGCTCACAACCATCTGTAATGAGGTCTGGTGCCCTCTTCTGGCCTGCATGTGTATATGCAGGCAGAACACTATACATAATAAATAAATCTTTTTTTAAAAAAAGAATTTAATAATCTGATGACCAGTAAGTGTTCAAAAAGTGATAAGACATGATTGTTACACATCTGTTATCCCAGCATTGTAGAAGTGGTTGCACCCTTGGCTACACAGAGAGTTCAAGGCCATCCTGATGGGGCTGGAGAGATGGCTCAGAGGTTAAGAGCATTGCCTGCTCTTCCAAAGGTCCTGAGTTCAATTCCCAGCAACCACATGGTGGCTCAAAACCATCTGTATTGAGGTCTGGTGCCCTCTTCTTGCCTGCAGGCATACACACAGACAGAATATTGTATACGTAATAAATAAATAAATAAATAAATAAATAAGGGCTGGAGAGATGGCTCAGTGGTTAAGAGCTTTGCCTGCTCTTCCAAAGGTCCTGAGTCCAATCCGCAGCAACCATATGGTGGCTCACAGCCATCTGTAATGAGTCTTGGTACCCTCTTCTGGCCTGCACTGTATACATAATAAATAAATAAATAATTTTTTTTTAAAAAAAAGGCCATCCTGAGCTTTATAAGAGACCATCTCGGGCTGTCAAGATCACACTAGTGCTCACCACCTGAGTTTGATCCCTGTAAATCACATGGTGGAATGAGAGAACTAGCTCTCTCAACACAAAACAGACATGCACACAAATATTTAAAAAAAAAAAAAGGCACCAGCTGCAGTGGCACAGGTCTTTAATTCCAGCAGAGGCAGGAGCATCTGAGTTCAAGGTCAACCTGGTCTATGTAGTGAGTTCCAGGACAGCCAGGGCTACATAGAGAACTGTTGTCTCAAACCACCCCTCCCCCCCCCCAAAAAACCTCACAAAACCACCAAACAAAAACACCAAATTGGCCAAGGATAACCAGTGCACGCTAGGACTCAGTAACTGGACAGGTAAGTCAGTAACAGCTCCCACAAGCATACTGCCTGTGGGACACCACAGATTTGGGACACCAGGACTTTTCAAATTCATCAAGGAACGTCTTGCTCATTAGCAAAACAACTTACTGGTTGCATCTCTGTGAACACTGAAGAAAGGCTATTCCAGATGTCCTCTAGGCCGATCCTGACACGTTTCCAAAAGGCAAGAGCTGGGCTAGGGCTCGGGCTAGTGGGTGGGAGGATGGGTCTGCGTCTCAGGTGGACAGGAGCCTGAGGAGAGGTGGTGCTGATCGCTTTGGAGGGCGAACTGCAGCCACTGTCAGGACAGAGGCTGGAGTCCAGAGGGCACTCCTCCAGGAGCTTGTTGCAAGGGCACTGCTGGTAGGTGCAAGGCCGGTGCTCCGTGCGGAGTTCATTCAGTGCCCCAATTCGAAGGCGCCCAGAAACACCATGCAGCTTTCCGGCGCGGCTCCTGCTCATGGTACCCGACTTACAGTGGCAGTGCCATGGGCCCCAAGGCATCAGCATCACCCGCAGATCCTCAGGAGATGGCATGGCTGTGGGTGATGCTTTTCGCCACGGGGTCGGGGTAGACCCAGGTGTCGACCACTGGTGCAGGGTGCTCTCGGGAGTCTCGGAACTCAGGTCCACAGTAGGCTTTGAAGTGAAGGATGGCAGATCCGTGGTCATCCTAATCTCTCGCTCCTGGCTATTGGCTACAAACCTCCCGGTGGTGGTTGTGCTAACACTCCTAGTATTGGAGATCGAAGACAGAGTTCCAGAATAGGTGGTTTTTTTGGCATCAATCACGACTCCCTCTTCCAATGAGCTATCATACTCACTGGAGTTGGCCGCTGATGACCGGCTATTACCTGTCACAGTGGACAGGAGCTCAGCTGCTGCCGGGGCGGCCAGGCGGTCAGCAGTGGCCAGCGCATCATTCTCATCCTCCAGAGGTACCTTCACCTTCCGTTGTGCACTGTTCCGGGTAGTGACGCTTGTGCTCCGGCGGCTGCGGGCTGGGCCCCCAAAGCGGACGCTAATCCGCTGCATCTCAGTTGTGGTCGCGGTCGTCGGGTTTGAGGTTGGGTTTGAGGTTTGGTTTGAGGTCGGGTTTGACGTTGGGTTTGACGTCTGGTCTTGGGCCCCCGCCGCCCGGAGCCCCAAACTAAGCAGCAGGGCCCAGAGCAGCATGCAGGCGGCGGGGACCATGGGGCTGGGAGGCTTGGGTCGAGAGGTGGGCCCAGGCGCCTACCTTCTCTCCCTCCCTTCCACTCTCCACCAACCCTCCAGGTCTCGAGGTCCTGTGAACCGACCGAGAGGGTGCTCCAAGGCGCGTGCCACGCCCCGCCCCTCCACTAAGTGCTCTTCCTGCGCAGGGCCAGCAGCCCCAGGGGCTGAGCTAAAAAATCACGAGGAACTCTAGTGAGCAAGAATTCTGTGCCAGAACCGAAAGGTGGATTATGATGTAAGAACTCGGAGGAAACTTGTTCGACTTAAATTTCTCATCACAGTTTATTAAAGGCCACAGGTCTGAATTTACTAACAAGGGTGAAAACGCCAGATTTGGCAGCAATTCTTCCCAGGATCACAGGAGCAGAGGGTTGGCTCTTCAAGAGTCTGCAAGCAGGCTCCTGGGCTCCCAGCAGACAGGCGGGCTGTGGTTGTTGGTTAAACCCTCACCTTCCCTCCACCTCCCCTCAAAAGGCTCCTAAGACAACCAGCTGGGAAGGATCCCAGAGGTTTTGATTACAAAGAAGGAATATGAGACCCACATGTTTTATAGCTAAAGCAGAATTAAAACCCAGAGCCCTGCCCTTCCAATACCACACTTGGTCTTCCTTTTGGAAGACAAAATGCAAGTCACCCCACATATAGGGTTCCCACCCTCAAATCCCAGCTTGAAGGCAGTGTCCAGAAGTGGGGATCCAGTGGAACTTGGGGGGTCAGGATGAGATGATTTACAGTTAACAGCTCCAGCATGCAGAGCAATCACCATCTTGGCCTGAGTCTACGGCCCCTTGTCCAGTTTTGTGTTAGGTGCCTTTTGAGCCATGGAGATCCTGGTCCAGCCTACAGAGGGTTGGGGGGACAGAAGCCAGGGGAATTAGGAGCTAGAAATGGGGCGCTTGAGTTGCTTTCCTTCTCTGCTCACTGACAAACTCCCCACTGGATACTGTCTCTTTGCTGCTGGCTTCCCTAGTCATAATTTGTTTGTTTGTTTGATAGCCCCTCAGTGTCTCTTGCATAATTTTTTATTTGGTCTTTAAATTTTGTTTATATTCCAAAAACTTTGTTTAATTTATTTATGAATGTGCACACATGCATGCCGTGAATTTATCCCACCACTAGGGTCTGGAAGTCAAACTCAAGTTGTCAAGCTTGTTGGCGAGTACCTTTGCTCAAGTCATCTCCCTGGCCCCCTTCACTGTTCTTGACAAATATAATAGTGTCCTTAACTTCTTCTCTAGGTGTATGCGGTTTCCCCCTATGTGTCTTAGTTCTTTCTGTCTCCCAGAGACACTAAGAAACAGGACAACCAGCACCCTTCAGTGCCGGACTCACTGTCTGACAACTTCAGGGATGTGGACTTGATCTAGGGAGATGAGTTGAGCCAGCTCCCCAAGGCTGTCCAGAAATCGGATCTTTCGTGTGAACTTGGAACTGAAGAGAGAGTAAATCAATTACGTTCTGTATCGGGAGAATGACCCTGGAGGATCTCAGAGAAGTGGGGCAAGCAGAATGGCAAAGGCTGAAAAAGAGTAGGGTACCACCTCCTTCCTGGCAGTAGTGAAAATAGAGAAAGGAATGTCTACAGTTGTGTCTTGAACTAGTACCTGATAAAAGGCCGAACCAGTGCCAGGAACGCCTTCACATACCATGTAGCGTGGACAACCACCAGGGCTCGAAGGTTTTTCCGAAGCCTGAGAAAGAATCCAATAGGACCATATGTTCCCTGTTCCGCCTTAGTCTCCAACACCACAGGCTCCTCGGTGTGTCTCCCTTCCAAATTTCTCTGGCAGCTATGCCTGGTCCCCAATTTACTCAGTCCTCTATCCCCTAAGTTTAGGGGATGTTCCTTTACTGTTGCCTCCATCTCTGCGACTCGTTTCCCTCCAGCCCACAGAGATTCCTTTCTCCGTTGTTCCCACCATGCAGCCCAAGCGACATAAAAGTCCGAGAGGAAGTTGGGTGTACCTGTGGTGCCTGTGAGCTGGGCGCTCTGCTGTGACCCCGGCAGAAGCAAAGGGGTCGGGAATTCAGGGACAACTGGGGCTACACTGAGAATTCCAAGCCAACCTAGGCTACATGAGCCCCTAAATAAAATGAACTCCTCCTCCAAACAAGAAACAACAAAGCTCTTAAGGAGGAAAAAGACCAACAAGGAGGAAAAACAGAAACAATTCAAGAAGAAAATTAAGGGACTGAAGAGATAGCTTAGTGGTTAAGAGCACTGCTTGCTCTTCCAAACGTCCTGAGTTCAAATCCCAGCAACCACATGGTGGTTCACAACCACCTAAATAAGATCTGGTGCCCTCTTCTGGCCTGTAGGCATGAATGCAGGCAGACCACTGTATACTTAAATAAATAAATAAATATTTTTAAAAAAAGAAGAAAATTAAACAAGGGTGAGAAGGCCAGAACAAACATGTGATAACACCTGCTATGCAAGCACTGGGGAGGCAGAGAGGCAGGAAGACCAGGAGTTCAGGGTTATGTTTGGCTACATAGAGAGTTCGAAGTAAGCCTCAATTATATGAGACCCTATTTCCGATAAAAATAAATAAATGGCTGGGTAGTGGCGGTGGTGGTGCCTTCAATCCCAAAGGAGGTAGAGGCAGGCAGATCTCTCTGAGTTTGAAGCCAGCCTGGTCTACAGAGAGAATTCCAGGACACCCAGGACTGTTATACAGAGAATCCCTGTCTTGAAAGACAAAAAACACACAAACAAAAACCAAACACAATGAGGGGAATGATTTACACATCAGGGATGAAGGAAGTGGAAGAGAAAGCAGTGGAGATGTGGAAGGGAAGTGGCAAGACTGGGAAAGGGGGTGAGACTCCGGGCACGGGCAGCGGGGCCGTGGAGATTCACAAGGAGTCGGGACAGGAAAGCTAAGCGACCTGTCTACAGTGCAGCCACCTAGTCCTAAGGGCTAGACGGCCCTGACTCGGCGGGCTACAGCAGGAGACCCTTCAGAAGAGGTGTAGGAGGACGAAGAAAGGAGGAAATAGGGCCTGGTGACCCAGGCCAGTGATCCCAGGACTCAGGAGGCTGGGTGGGACAAGGGAACCTTGACCTTGAGGACAAGCAGTCATTCTCGGGAAAGGAAAAGGGAAAACAACAAAGGGATCAAATGGAAGAAGAAAGCAATAGAAGAATGAGGGTGCTATAGCTGAGAGCTGTGTCCCTCTTGCCCTGGGGTCTCACCTCCTGTCCAAGGTGCGGTAACACTGGCGTATCCAGCTCAGAGGCGGTACCTGGGACCTGCGTGTGCCTCCACTCAAGTGAACGAGCAGATAATTTTCAGCTACCAGCAGTTCCAGAGTTCCCACCATATACCTGGGGACAACGTTGTAGCAGAGGTGGATGCTGTGTGTTTGGGGGCTCAGACACAGGACTGTAGCGATTCCCTTGTCAGCTACTGGTTTTGGACAGGGGTCTTTGCCACTCTCCTCCCTTAGTCTCCTTCACAAGCCTTTTCGGGTTTCCACCTCACCTGAACAAGTGTTCCATGACATAGGTGTAGTTGGGAACGCTGCTTGGGGGTAGATAGCAGGAAGCAAAGAGAATGACAGCATTGAGGCCATCACCATGGTAACCTGGGGGCCAATATGAGAAAAATTCACCTGGTTATAAATCTGTAAATAGAGAGTACTTCTACTTAGGATACTGCGTCTTGGGAAGTCAGGAAGGATGCTAAACCTAACAACTGAGTCTCCAGCTATGGATCATTAGTCAAGCTGCCAGAGGTTTCTTTGTGTGTGTGTTTATTTTGTGTATGAGTGTGTTGCCTGCATGCATGTATGTGCACTATGGGGAAGGGAAGCGCTTGTGAGAGCACCTGGAACTGGAGTTACTGGCAGTTGTGAGCTGTCATGTGATTGCTGGGAAGTCCAGCTGCTTTGCGGGAGCAACAAGACCTCTTACCTGCTGAGCCATCTCTCAGTACAGCTGTTGCCACAGCTGATGTTTTCATTTATTATTATTGTGTACCTGGATGGATGGGTCCGTGTGGGGGTCAGAGGACAACTTTAGCGGGGTTCGTTCTCCTTGTACCTCTCCATGGGTTCTGGGGATCAGATCCAGGTTGCAAGCACGCATGGCAAGCACCTTGACTCACTGGCCCGCAGTGCCATAGTTTTCATGCCTCTGTCATTACCTCCGTGAGACAGCACTTTCCTATAGGGCTCAATGACGGTCATGTCCACTCGCTGCTCTCGCTGTCCTGTCCGGAACACTCTCCAGCGATGGCCGTCTTCTCCAGCCACATCCCACACACAACCCCGGCCCAGCCTCTCAGCTGCCTCACTGGCCCCCAGGCCTTCAGCCCGAGGCAAATCATCTAAAACACAGTGTTGGGGGGGGGATGCACAAGGCAGATTTCTTGTAATTTCCTGGTTTGCTGGAGTTGCTCCTCAAATTTTTGTTGTTTGAGTTTCTGAGAGAAGGTCCCACTGAGTGACTCAGGCTAGTCTCCAAATCATGATTCTTCTGCCTCACCTTTCTAGGTGCTAGGATGATGTATTTATTTACTCATTCATTCATTCACTTATTGAGACAGGGTTTCTCTGTGTAGCTCTGGATGTCCTGGAACTCGTTCTGTAGGCCAGGCTGGCCTCGAACTCATAGAGATCTGCCTGCCTCTGCCTCCCAAGTGCTGGGGTCAAAGGCATGCGCCACCATGGCCCAGTCTGAGTGCTAGGATTACCAGGTGTCCACTACCACATCTGACTGAATATACTATTTACTCTCTCATGTTTCAATATTTCTTTTCTTTTTCTTCTCTTTTCCCCAGACAGGGTTTCTCTGTGTAGCCCTGGCTGGCCTCAGAGAGCTGCCTGCCTCTGTCTCCCGAGTGCTGGGACTACTCAATGAACTCGACTCTATGTATCTTTCTTCTACCACTCCCTAACTTTCCCCTTTTCCTTAGGGTGCTCTCTCATCTCTCTCTCGCCTCTCTCTTTCCCTCTCTCTCTTTCTCCTCAATCTCAAGTTACCTGAACCAGTCTTCAATTCACAACATGACCTTGAATTTCTGTCTGTACCTCCCAACCCCAGGGATTACAGGTGTGCCCATCCACGCACAGCTTCTGCCAGGGATCAAACCCAGGGCTCTGGGCATGATAGGCAATGAGCACTCTGACCTAAGCTACATTCCCACACCTTCTTTTTTCTTTTAGATGAAGTCTCAATTTGTATCCTATGTAGGTATTGAACTTTCAGGCCTCCCACCTGAGCCTGCCCAGTAAGTAGCTGGGGCTTCACCGACAATCTCCAGCTCATACACTCTTACTTCTTTCCTTCTTCTCTTTCTGAGACAGGGTCTCACCCTGTAGCCTTGGCTGCCCTAGGACTCACTGTCTGCTGCCCAGGATGGCTTCAAACTCACTATGTATTAATTAATTTCTTGATTAATCATTTTGTTTGTTTGTTGTTATTGCTGTTATTTTGTGTGTGTTTGTATGTGTGTTCAGGTTTTTGGAAACAGAATGTTTCTATTTATCCTTGAAACTCAATAAGTAGATCAGGCTGGCCTCGAACTCACAGAGACTGCCTGTGTCTGCCTCCCAAGTGCTGGGATTAAAGTGGTGGTGGCAGCCTTTAATGTCAGCACTGGGAGACAGAGGCAGGTGGAACTGTTCAAGACCAGTCTGGTCTACAGAGCAAGTTCCAGGACAGCCAGGGCTACACAGAGAAACCCTGTCTTGAAAAAACAAAAATTAAACAAATAGACAAAAAAAAAAGTGTGCTAGCAACCACATCCAGCTCTGGCTTTTAAAACATGGGTTGTGGGGACGTAGCTCAGGTCCTCATGCTTGTGTGGCAAGGATTTTGCCAAGGAGGTTGTTTTCAGTCTATAGCCATTAGCGTGACCAGACATCCCAGATTAAACCTTCATGTCTTTCCTCATTGTCTAGTCTGCGGAAGTCTACACTCCTTAGCATAGCAGCCACCATGACACAAATTTTGCCAGCATAACCCAGCGCTAGCTTTTCACACTCTTCCTCCTAGCTCTCCGTGCCTAGTCAGGCTTCAAGCTTTGAATTCCCCAGGACACCACTCCTGACTCACTGTGTCTACTAGAACAGCCCTCTCTGGCCCTGAGAAACATGACCTCGCTGTCCCTGACAGTCACACAGAGCCCGACCTCCAGCGCAGTTACTTCTAGGCGGTTACAATTTCCTAAAAGCAGGGTACCTTATGTGTCTGTTTAGTTCATCTGGGAGGCAAGCTTCCCTTTGGAGTCTAGACTATTCTCAGACTCCTGGCAATCTTCCCACCTCAACCTCAGAGCTAGATTCACAGGCCTACAGCACCCCACTCCTCCTCCACCCACTTAGAGATGGATCACAGGCCTGCAGAACCCCATTCTTCCCCTAACCCTCACTTACAGCTAGATTCACAGGCCTACAGCACCCCACTCCCCCTCCATCCACTTAGCGATGGATCACAGGCCTGCACCCCACTCCTCCCTTCTGGTTCCCCTCCAGACTTTTGTTCTGATAACCTCAGGCCTGTCAGGTGGCATCTGGTGACCATAGTTACAGCACTGGGGGGGGGCACAAGACAGGAGGGATCTTGAGTTTGAGACCAGCCTGGGTTACAATAGAGATCCTATTCCTGTCCCAAACACAACAGTAGCAAGAATTCAGTCAGTCTTCGTTCAGGAAAGCATGGAACAGGCATTTACTTTTTTTTTTTTTTTTTTGAGAAGAGTTTCTCTGTGCAATACCCTTTGCTGTTGTGAAACTCACTTTGTAGCCCAGGGTGGCCTCAAACTCACAGAGATCCACCTGCCTCTGCCTCCTGAGTGCTGGGATTAAAGGAGTGCACCACCACTACCTGGCTCTTTTTTTTTTTAATATATTTATTTATTATGTATACAATATTCTGTCTGTGTGTATGTCTGCAGGCCAGAAGAGGGCACTAGACCTCATTACAGATGGTTGTGAGCCACCATGTGGTTGCCAGGAATTGAACTCAGGACCTTTGGAAGAGCAGGCAATGCTCTTAACAGGCAATGTTCTTACCACTCTCCAGTCCCCTTTTTTTGTTTTTTGTTTTTAACTTCAATATTTTTCTTCCTTAGTCTGTTTGCTTTTTTGCTTATTTTTGAGACAAGGTATCACTATGTGTCCCAGATTGGCCTCAAACTCAGAGCTCTACCTGCCTCTGTTTCCCAAGAGCTGGGATTAAAGGCTTGAACCACCATGTCAACCTTAGGTCTTTTTCTTAACAAATTTCCCCTTCTAGCCCTTGGCTGATAGCCTGTCTGTTCTGGAAGCTGTTCCTTTCCTTTCTGAGGAAATGTTTCTGGTCTGTCCACTAAGCTACTATACTGGGATTTTGGAATTATTCATTATTTTATGTGTATGGATGTTTTGTCTGCAAGTATGTATATGCACCACATGCATGCCTGGTGCCCTTGGAGGTCAGAAGAGGACAGCAGATTCTCTGGGACTGTAGACAACTGTCATGTGGGTGCTGGGACTCAAACCTAGGTCCTCTGGAAGAGCAACCAGTGCTCTCAACCACTGAGCCATCACTTCAGCCCCTGCTTACTATCCTAACATCCCATCCCTTCACCCCGCCCTACATTTTCTGTCTGCCCCCCCTTGGGCTTGCGCCTACCTTCCCATTCAAATTCATGTCCACTGTCAAGGTGCTCGGAGTCAGACGGCGTCTCCAGTTCATCCACCTCCAGGTCTAAGCTGCCATCCGAAGAGGAAGATTCGGAATGGGTGGGAGAAGCTCCGGTTTTTCCTCTTCCCTCAGTCAGATTCAGCTGCAATTCTGGGGCAGAGAGACGCTTCCGCATAGGACGCTGGCCACACAGGGCCAGCGTGCTGGGGGTACCTGTGGCTGGAAGACAGGAGGGGAAAAACACCCAAATGGAAAACCCGTGCCAGCTGATGGTGATTCAACAGCCCTGTGTGGGATGGAGCCAATGCCTGTGATCCCAGCATTAAAAGAGACAAGAGGATCGGAAGTTAAAGGCCGTTTTGACTACAAATCAAGATAGAGAGCAGCCTGGGCTACGTGAGTCTCTACGTCAAAACACACAAATGAACATACAAGGACTTCCACATACAGAAGTCATGAAACCAGGAGTGGTAGCTCACATCTGCAGCTACAGCACTGGCAGGCACGGGCAGGAGGATGCTGCAAGTTCGGTCTGTTTGTTTCTTTCTATGTGTGTGGGTATTTCTCATGCATGTTTGTCTGTATACTACATGTATACCTGCTGCTCTCAGAGCCCAGAGAGGGGTGTCAGATCCCCCGATTGTGAGCCACCACGTGGATTCTGGGAATCAAATGGAAGAGCAGTCAGTACTTTTAACTGAGCCATCTCTCTGGCCCTGGTAGCTGCCAATTTGAAGCCAGTTTAGACTACACATGGGCTACAGAGTTGAGACTGTCAAAAAATACCTCAGGCATGGTGGCTCACACCTTTAATCCCAGAGCCCAGAAGGCAGAGACAGGCAGATCTCTGAGTTCAAAGCCAGTCTAGTCTACAAATGAGTTCCAGGCTAGTTAGGGTTACATAGGGAGACACTGTTTCAAACAGACAAAACAACAGTAACAAAAAACACCTAAAATAAAATTTTAAAGGGGCTAATACCAGCTAAGCAGTAGTGGCACATGCTTTTAATCCCAGCACTCAGGAGGCAGAGGCAGGCAGATCTCTGTGAGTTCAAGGCCAGCCTGGTCTACAGAGTGAGTTCCAGGGCAGCCAAGTCTAGACAGAGAGACCCTGTCTCGAAAAACCAAAAAACAACAAAAAGGATAATACCTGTGAATTTGAGACAGAGAGGAGACACAGGGCAAGAGGAAAGGAGAAAGTGAACTGCAAAGGACAGAAGCTACACACTAAAGATTCTTGCCAAAAAACAGCCTCAGAAGCCGGGTGGTGGCGGTGCACACCTTTAATCCCAGCACTAGGAGGCAAGGTAGGCAGATCTCTGTGAGTTCCAGGATTGCCAGTACTATTCACAGGGAAACCCTGTCTCGAAAAACCAACAAAACAAAACGCCAAAAACAAAAAACAAAACAGCCCCAGGAGTGGAGTCAAACTCGAGGTCTAGTTCCCACTCGCCTTTCCCTACCGGCCTGTGAGTCTCTCTGAGGGTCCTCGGGATCTCCAGCTGAGCCAGCCTCCTCAGGAAGCAATCTAGCACATAGGGATGGAACAGAGACTTAGACACAAGCACCTAGCAGGTGTCAGCTTTCTCGCTCCACCATGGCTGTTTTCTTTCCTGCCTCTTCCCCTCCCCTAAAGATTTTGTTCTGTGCATACGTGTTTTGCCTACATGTTTATCTGTGCACCACACACGTGCCCAGTGCCCTTGGAGCCCAGAAGGTGTCAGATCCCCTGGGACTAGAGTAAAGAATTGTCGTGGGTCATTATGTGGGTTCTGAGAATCAAATCTGGGTCCTCTGGAAGAGCCACAGGAGGGCAAGAGGCTCTCCCCTTACCTGGGAAACTCCTCGTCTTGCCATTCTTCCCTCAGCTCCAGCTCGCCAAGTCTCAGGGCTGCTGCTGACTCTGCGGCTCCTGCCTTCTCCCCAGCCCTGACATCAGCCCCCGCCCCCCAAGAAGAAAAGATCATGAGACAACCTATATAGTATCCTACGGGAGCCAGACAGCAGGCGGCAGACACTAGCGAGAAGGACGCGTCACAGAGGACACTCGTCTCTGTGTACAGATAGTCTACCTTTTCCACTCGGCTGAATCAAACCACCTACGGATGAGTTTAGCAGAGAGGCAAGGCCATCAGGCAATCCCTTCGCCTCTGTGGTAGTGACTCCACCTGCATGCAGTGTGGGCACGGAAGGCGTCCCACACTACAACTGGCTGGAGCCCAGACAACTGGCCAGTTAACCCTGAGGAAAGCACGGGGAGATGACATCTGGTCAGCCCCGCCTTTCCTCCACTGTGCCGGGAAAATAAGGCACATCTAAAGACAGGGAGGAAGGACGGATTCACTGGGAAGCAGAACCCGGGTATAAATTCAGTTCTGGCCAGGCGGTGGTGGCACAAGCCTTTTTAATACCAGCACTCGGGAGGCAGAGGCAGGCAGATCTCTGTGAGTTCGAGGCCAGCCTGGTCTACAGAGTGAGTTCCAAGACAGGCTCCAAAGCTACAGAGAAACCCTGTCTTGAAGAAAAGCAAAACAAAACAAAAAAACAAAGAAAAAATTCAGCTCTGGACCAGATTTCCATTCTAGAGAGTGGGGTTTTGATAAGAAAGAGAAAGGTGGTCTATCAGATGTAAGATAGGAACTTTCAACTGGGGAATTGTTCCATTCTGTAATACTTTCCTGCCTCAAACCACCCTGTCTCTCCTCTTCCTGCTCTTCTTTGAGGAATCCGGGAAGCCTTGACTGGTTGGAACCACCCTCTCAGCCTGCAGTCAGGGCATGCCCTTACTCACCCTCCTCCTCCTAATGCCATTTTCCCCGTTTCCTGGACAGTCCCCATCTTCCACGTCGTCCTGTATTCCTTGAACACTGTATGAGGGGTAGGAGGCTGCGATCCCAGCCCTCACCACTCTTTCCTTTTCTGTTTCAGTTGTTGCTCTGGCCTCTAAGGAGGTGTGGAAGGGAGGCAACCTCATCTTCAAACAGGTTTTGCCACCTCCCCTCCCAAGGAGCAGGTCTGCCCAAAAGCCCAGCCTCTGTGTGGGGGCGGGCTTTCGGGCGGATAGTGAGATCTCTAGGGTGGCCGTTTGTTGTTCTCCAGTCCAGTCCTTCATAACCTGGAAGTCCCTTGTTTTGCTCTTTTTTTTTGGGGGGGAGGGGGGTGTTAAAAGATAATTTTATGTTTTTGCATTCCTGGGGAAGCCTGAAGCTAACGATGGATAAGAATTCTTTTCAGAACATCTGAGGCCGGGCTATGCAATTGAATCCAGAGCTCACTGATTGATTCTTCTAGCTTTAGCTAGTCCGCTTTACCCCAGCAATTCCCCAAGAGCTGGATGCACCACCTGCCCAGACTTTGCGTGTTCTGGAGATCTGAACCTGGGTCCTCTTGCTTGAATAAATGCCTATCTGTTAAGCCAGCTCCCCAAACCTTTATTTTTCAGTGTCTTACATTCAAACAGTATGAGGGAAAGTGTGGTGATCTTTCTGCCTCAGTTCTTTAGGAGCTAGGTTTTACTTTTACTCCTCACCCTCCCCCCCACCAGAGGGGTTCTCTGTGGCTTTGGATCCTGTCCTGGAACTAGCTCTTGTAGACCCGGCTGGTCTCGAAATCACAGAGATCTGTCTGCCTCTGCCTCTCAAGTGCGGGGATTAAAGGTGTGTGCCAACACTGCCTGGTTGGTTTTACTTACTTTTAAAATATGATTTAGTGTTTGTGTGTGCACGCCATCTTGTGAGACTGGTCCTCTCCTTCCACCTAAGGATCAGCTTCAGTTGGTCATCTTGGCACTGAGTGCCTTTGTCCACATCATCTTAAAAAGCAGGTCCTGGTGAGGGTTTGTAATCTCTGCTACTCAGGAGGCTGAGGCAGGACTGCAAGTTCAAAGCCAGCCTGGGCAATTTAGAGAGACCCTGTTTCACAAAGTTAAAACTGGTCAGTGGTAGAATGTTGTAGACTATTGTTTTAAGGTGTGCTATTTTTATTTATGCTCGGGACACTTGTTTAATGATGCAAAGATATGTTTGACTAAATAAAATTCACCTGTAGTCTGGAGGCTGAGCCAGCAATTAGCTGACAGAAAGTAGCAGGGAGGAATCAGGTGGAGAAGGGTTTATAAGGGGGACACCACAACTTTTGAATTAGAGTTCTTTAGGGGGAACAGGGACTTAGATAAGTTCTCTTTGAAAGAGTCGATACCAGAGGAACAGAATTTCCTCAGGCTGCGCTACTTGCAGCCTGGCCACGGGTAGCGGCCGAGCTGCGGCTGTTGAGTAGGACAGCCCTAGCTTCAAAGGCAGCAACCATTAAAAAGAGGACAGCAGCAGAACATGAGGCCCTAGGTTCAATCACCAGAAACACACACACACACACACACACACACACACACACACAGGCTAGGAACCATTCTGCTTGCTGTAAGTCCATCTTGGACCTGCTTTCCCAGCATGAGGAAAAGAGAAGGCAAGTTGGGCATCTCACATCGCAGCTCAGCAAGGGGAGGCCTCCGCAGGAGGATTGCTAAATAAGCCTTAGAGGTTAGCTCCAGTTGTTTAATAAGCAAGGGCAGTTTGGGAGAGTGTTTCAAAAAAACAAAACAGGCCAGGTCATGGTGGCACACGCTTTTAATCTCAGTACTAGGATGGCAGAGGCAGGCAGCTCTGTTCAGGCCAGCCTGGTCTACAGAGCGAGTTCAAGAACATTCAGGGATACACAGAGAAACCCTGTCTCAAAAAAACCAACAAAACCAACCTGAGACCATGACTGAATATATTAAGCACAGCTATGTAACAGGAATCGAGGGAAGGTTGAGGGTGAACGGCGAGCGCTCCAGCTGAGTCAACAAAGCAGGAGAGAGAAAGGAGTTTGTCAGAGGTGTAGCAACTATCAGGGAAGGCCCGATTACAAAAAGAGACAAGACTTCAAACAGGAAGAAAGTATTTAATACAAAACAAAAATGCAAAACAAAGTACCAAAGTCACAGGACACAATCCCTTTGGTTCAGTGATCGCACCAGTATTTCACATTCCCAATGGCTACAGACATCATACCCTAAAGTGAAGTCAGACTGCCCCAAACCATCACATCCTACAGTTCATCAATATTGTTTGCAATTTAAATGGGGTAAGAACAGGGGGAAAAGGCTGGTTGAAAAAAAAGCGGGGAGAGGGAGAGACGACACATGCAGACCAGTCAGTGGGAGAGAGCTCGCTCCTGGGTCATGATGTATCCCTGTACATGCTACATGAGGCTAAGTCCCTTGGTACAATCACAAATAAACACACACAATCCAGTGATCCTGAGCACTCCCAGGGAAGACGAGGAAAAATACAAAGACGTAGAGGAGGAAAAGGGTGACAGAAAAAGGGGGCAGGTCACAGGATACATCTACTCCTAACCCTCATTTACAGACGGGGAAATGAGACCCACAGCAGTGAAATGTACACCAGAAGACCCACCCATGCTTCCTTTAACATGAGCAACACCAGAAAAGACAGACGAGAATCTGCCAGAGCCACTGAGGCAGGAGACGTCCATGGCCCAATCAAGTTCTGCCCTCCTAGCAAAAAAAAACAAAAAAAAAAATGCCCACAAGGTACCAACAGCCTTCCTGGGTGCTCCATGAAGCCAAGAACCTCTGATGCTCAGGGTCTCCTCAGGCTTCCTGTGACCCTGGGACAGAAGCAGACAAAGAAATAGGAAGTCCAGCCACATGTGCAAGATGACAGACAAGGCTGGCAGTGGTGGCACACGACTTTAATCCCAGTACTCGGGAGGCAGAGGCAGGCGAATCTCTGAATTTGAAGCCAGCCTGGTCTACATAGTGAGTTCCAGGTCAGGCTCCAAAGCTACACAAAGAAACCCTGTCTCAAAAAACAACAACAACAATAAAAAAAAAAACAAAACAAAAGAACACCCCCCCCCCAAAAAAAACCCCGAGAGACTAGTCAGGTATGGCTATACGTGACTACAATTCCACTCAGGAGGATTAGGAGTTCAAGACTCGCCTCAGACACATACAAAGTTCAAGGCCAGTCTGGGCTACACGAGTCTCTGTCTCAAAAAGAACTTTAAAAAAATGAAATGGAGAATTCATGAAGACATGAAGTTGGTTTCATGACCGATACGGCCTCTGCCCATGGCCTTCTGAAGACACGGAGATGGGGTCTACATTCCTTCAGTCCTGCTCTGCTAGGACAGTGGTCATATCACACCACACCCATCAAAATTCGAACAGAAAAATCAGTGCAGATTAAATAATAAAATAATCAAACTTGTCTGACTGGTAGATACCGGCTGGGAGAGGCAGGAAGCCATTCTTAGAGCAGCTGCTTCCTTCCCTCCCAGCTTCAGAACAGTACACCAGATCCTGGAGCAACAGACGCTGAAATGGTCAGACATCTCCAAACATGCACTTGAGGTGGGCAGCCACCTCCTCCACTCTCCCCACCCCTCCCAACAGTCATTTCTTTGCTGGGGAGACTCTGGCTGACTGGGACAGCGAGATCTGGCTGCACTTCTCAAAGACAGCCTCGGCTGACAGCTTAGGCAGCCCCTGATCCAGAGGGCACTCATCCACCAAGCTGTTCATGGGCGTGGGGGGCAGCGGAGGGTCCTCGTCATCCTGACTCAGTCCAGAAATCAGGGAGTTACCTGCCCTGTCCAGTTCCTTGTCCGCCTGCTCCCTGGAGGACATTCCCACTACCTCAGGCTGCCCTGGCGGCATCTTCCTTGAGTCAAAGTAGGCGGAGAGGGCGTCCTGGAGCACAGGCAGCAGTTTCTTGCGAGAGACCTGGGTGTTGCCTTGGAGGTAGGCCTGGAGGTCAGGGGAGCGGCTCGGGATCGGGGTCAGCCTCAAGGCTGGGGAGGTGGACTGTTCCAAGACTCCACAGATCTGCAGGGGACAAGAACAGGGCTGGTACTAAATGTGGCGCAGCAGAGAGCTGAGGTTTCTGACAGAGGGAAAAGGATTTTGTGTGTTTGCTGATATAGGGTCTCACCATGTAGCCCTGGCTGGCCTGAAACACACACAGATCCACCCACCTCTGCCATCTCAGTGCAGAGGTTACCCGTGTGCCAGCACCCCAAACTGAGGTGCCTGGGATCAAATCCAGGACTTCAAGCATCCAGCAAGCAAGCTGCAGATGATTTATATTCCCAGACCACCTCCCTTTTTCTTTTTTTCCTTCCTTCCTTCCTTCCTTTCTTTTTAAGCAGTAAGGTCTTAACACATACTGCTACCCCGGAACTTACTAAGTAGCCTAGGCTGGCCTTGAATGCATTGTAATGCCCCTGCCTCAGCTTCCCATGTGCTGATAATATAAGACACACAGCATGGCTGGAACATTTATTTAGATGACATATTTGAAATCAAAGTACACAGAGGTTTTCTCTCCCTGTCTCTCTCCCTCTCCCTCTCTGTCTCTCTCTCTCTCTCTCTCTGTGTCTCTCTCCCTGTTTCTCTCCCTCTCCCTCTCCCCCACTTTCTCCCTCTCTCTCTCTTCCTGTCTCTCTCCCTCTCTCTCGACAGGATTTCTTTATATAGCCCTGGCTGTCCTGGAACTCGCTCTGTAGACCAGGCTGGCCTCGAAGTCACAGAGATCTGCTTGCCTCTGCCTCCCGAGTGCTTGGATTAAAGGTGTCCACAAACCTCCCAACTCTCCCACCCCTGGCTCAGAGGTTTTCTTGAGTGAAATCATATGAATAATGGCAGAATCTGAAACAGATCCCAGGATCCCTGTGCTTAAGATAATGTGGGCTCCATGTATATATCCATGCTCAAGCGGGTTCCGTGTATATATCCATGCTTTCTCTTTAGCCAGGACAGGACTGGCACCCACAGAGATCTTAGGACTAAAGCTGAACAAACAGGACAAACTGAGGGTGCGGGACAGGCCAGACATGCTGCCAGTCTGGATGTTTACAAATATTTCATGATATTGGCACAGCGACTACATTCACTTATGGTAACTGATGTGTACATAGAATAAGTCACAGTTTATATGAGGCAAAACTGACATTGGAACTCAGGACTGTCACCAAAAGTAGTGTTCTACATGTCTTACCTAGGAAGGAGGAAGGGAGGAGATGGCAAAGTAGACAGTAAAAAGGATCCCATCTCCCAGCACAAAGAGCATGGGTAGCTACTGTCATCAGAATGGCGGAGGGGACTAGGCTCCGGAAGACGGAGGATACTTTCTTATAGCCAAAGGACCAGCCCTTAGCATGGTTGGTAAGAGTCACACGAGCATGGACTCTGCCTCAGAACGCACTTTACGCCGATGGCCACGGCAGACTGTGCAGTGATGACACGTACTTGAGTCATCGACTCTAGTCCTCTGGCTTAGCTCAAAGGGCGAGTGGGCAGGAACCCAAGACAGAAATCCCGACTACCTGATTACAGAACTTACTTCTCTCCATAGTGCCAGCTACCCTACACCAGGGGAGGAAACAAAGGAAAAGTGGCAGCGAAGGGCAGACACACCTCTCCTGGGTGCACAGAACTTCTAGCCGGACTGTTCTTAGCAAATTTACAGCACAGGCAACCCAGAGTCTTACGTCATTTTACAACAGTAACCAACAGAAAACAGAAAAGGTCAGGAAAGGGGCTGACCTGGTCTGGAGCACTTCTCTGGAGTGTGGCGTGCACGCACGCACACACACACACACACACAAACACACACACACACACACACACCTGGGCCACACCCTTCTGTCCATAAATTGTCAAGACAATGGAAAAAAAGAATTGATTTTCTTTTAGGTTTTTTTTTGTTTGTTTTGGAGACAAGGTTTCTCTGTGTAGCTATGGAGCTTGTTCTAGAATTCACTTTGTAGACCAGACTGGCCTCGAACTCAAGAGATCTGCCTGCCTCTTCCTCCTGAGAGCTGGGATTAAAGGGATGCACCACCGCCACCCAGCTTTTTTTTTTTTTTTATTGTGGTTGCTTGTTTTTGTTTTTGTTTGAGTGGTACTGGGGATCAAACCCAGGGCTTTGGCTAGGTGAGTACTCTATCACTGAGCTAAATCCTCAGCCTCTCCCTAAACTCTGAGAATACAGGCCTGGGTCATCATGCCCAGTTAAGAGCAAATTTTTAAGTCCAGGTTGACATTTCCTTATAACCAGAGTTTGCTTTAAACTCCTTGTAAGTAGGAATCGTTGTGTCTAGCTTTGGGAGTGCTTTTCTCAGTAACTGTTTGACTACGATTACTCTTTGTAGCTCATGTGGATAAAAACACGCAAGGGGCCTGGGTCCATGTCTATGAGATTCTGAGTAGCTGGGCATGGGGGCTCACATTCAGCACTGAGGAGGCTGAGGCAGGAAAATTGCTGTGAGTTCAAAGGCAGCCTGGGCTACAATGTGAGGACCAACAGACAAAGGTACCTGCTGCCCGGGCTGGTCTTCTGAATTTGATCCCCAGGACCTACAAGAGTAGGAGTGAACTAAATCCTGCAAGATGTCCTCTGACCCCCACATGTGTACACACACTACATACAGTAGGGGTTGGAGACTTCACTTGCACAATCATGAGGACAACTGGATTCCAGCATCCATGTTGGATGGCTATGTTACTCTCGCTCCACGGGATCTAAATACCTCTTCTAGCTTCCATGGGCATCCACACACACACATGAGCACATGCTCACATGGACACAAACACACAATAGTGAATAAAAATTATTCCAGGTGGTGGTGGCGCACGCCTTTAACCCCAGCACTCAGGAGGCAGAGGCAGGCGGATCTCTATGAGTTCGAGGCCAGGGTGGTCTACAGAGTGGGTTCCAGGACAGCCAGGATTGTTTCACAGAAAAACCCTATCTCAAATAAATAAATAAATAAATAAAAATAGAAATAAAACACACACCCTTCTATAAAGACACAGCCTGAGACAAGGTCTTACAGTACAGAGCTATAGAACACAAAGGCACACTCTGGTCACTAACCCTCTGATTGATGGAAGGAGACTTACTGTCATTCGAAGTGATGAGTGGGGACAGAAAACAGCTAATTGTCGTACTGGCTCATTGTGAGTGTTGAAAAAGATAGTCATGGCAACCAAGGCATCATAGCTGTGCTCATGGCAGAAAGCACTGAGATCTTCCAGGAGGTCCAGCCGCTGCAGAAAGGCCTAGAAAGATGAAACCGAGTAAGGGTTGCTTACAGCCAGACCACATCCTTGCTAACAAGCCCTCACAGAGGTCTGTGCATGTGATTCAATCGTGTGTACCACGAAAACGGTATGCAGCATTTCTGCTGGAGCTGTGACAGACGGGGAGAATGCAGGCTTCTGATTAAGACAGAATTGTTTTAAAAATTAGCTCTACTACAGTGCCTCTTAGGCATAAGATCAAGAAGTGATAATCATCCCACCTCCCGGGCCTAGGCTTCTTCAATAAAATAGGAAGACAGCATTTACAAACAACTGTTCTAAGGATGAAGCCTGAAGGTGACAGAGAAGGAAGGCATGAGCGGCGGCCAGATGCTAGTTAGAGTTTTTGCAAACTTGAAACAAGTTTGGGTCACCTGGGAAGAGAAAACCTCAAGAGAAAATGCCTCTCTTAGACCTGCCTGTAGACAAGCCTGTGGGGCATTTTCACACTAATGATTGACAGGGAAGGGCGTAGCTCACTGTGGGTGGTGCCAACCCTGGGCAGAAAGGCCTGCGTGGTATAAGAAGAAGCAGGCAGAGCAAGCCATGAAGACAGCTAGTCTGTCTCCAGGGTTCCGCCCTAGTTTCCCTTCAGGATGGTGATCCATCCTTGGCTCACTCTTTGCTAATCTATATCACCCAAATATTTTTCATGCAGCATTTTCTCTAATACATAATGCCGGGCTTTTCTCAATTCTTGGCCTTTCTTCAATTAGTATGCATGGATGATATATGCACATGTATATGCGTGTATATGTGCGTGCGCAGAGACCAGAGGAGGACATCAGGTGTGCTGCTCTATCACTCTTGCCATATTCCTGTCTCTTACTGAGGCTGGAGCCAGGCTGCTGGCCAGTAAGCCCCAGTGAGCCTCTGTCTCCTCCCTGCATGACACTGGAGTTGCTGGTGCCCGTGTGCCCACGCCAAGCTTTTGTGTGTCCTGGGGATCTGAGCTGGTGACTGAGCCTGAGGAGCTCCTGAGCCGTCGCTGCAGCCCCCATACATGGCCATTCTAAAGTGTCAATCTGTACAGTGGCCAGGCTCCGTGGCTACCCTTTCATGTTGTCATGATTCCACGTTAGGCTATATGCTATGGTTTTTCTTTTTTTAAAAGATTTATTTATCTATCATGGATACAGTGTTCTGCCTGCATGTATGCCTGCAGACCAGAAGAGGGCACCAAATATTACAGATGGTTGTGAGCCACCATGTGGTTGCTGGGAATTGAACCCAGGTCTTCTGGAAGAGCAGCCAGTGCTCTTAACCGCTGAGCCACCTCTCCAGCCCCTATACCATGGTTTCTTAAACTGTGTGTGTCATCCACATGGGACCTCATACCTGAAATAAATGAATGAGAGGCGTGAAAACTTAATCAAGTTTCAGTGGTAATGCATTTACCCAGCATGCTCTCAGCATTGGAAAACAAACCAACCCATGAGACTACTGTATAACAGGAACTGTAGTACTTTTTGTTTAGATTTATTTATTTTATGCATTTGGTCTGGGTGTATGTACTTGTACTATGTGTATACTTGGTAGTGTCCACAGAGGTCAGAAGAGAATGTCTGATTCCATGGAACTGTAATTTTTTTAAATTTATTTATTTTTATTTTATGTGCATTGGTGCTTTGCCTGCATATGTGTCTGTGTGAGGGTGTCAGATCTTGGAGTCACAGACAGGTATGAGCTGCCATGTCGGTGCTGGGATTTGAACCCATGTCCTCTGGATGAGTAGTCAGTGTTCTTAACCAGTAAGTCATCTCTCCAGCTCCAGAAACTGGAATTACAGATGGTTGTGAGCCTCCAAGTGCATGCTGGGAATCAAACTCAGGTCCTCTACAAAGAAACAAGTTCTTTTAACCACTGAGCCCTCTCTCCAGCCCTTGATTGTTGTTGTTACTGTTTTCAAATATTCATTTGATTTTTAAGTACAAATGTGTATGTGCACATGAATGCTGATGCCCTTGGAGACCAGAACCATCGAGGCTGGAATGAGGTAAGGCCAGAGTAAAGGACAGAGGTCAAATAAAGGCACAGGGAAGCCTTTAGATTGTGCAAGAAACACAATGAAAAAGAATAAAGCAAGGAGGGACTGGATGTGATCTCATTTATTATTTTATCTATTTACTTATTTAAGATAGGGTCCCACTATGTAACCCTGGCTGGCCTGTTTCCCAAGCACCAGGATTAAAAGCACTTGCCACCATACCTGGTATTCTAGTTAGGGTTACTATCACTGTAAGGAAACATCATGACCAAGAGTGGCTCAAGGAAGAAAGGGTTTATTTGGCTTATATTTCCACATCTTAGTCCATCACTGAAGGAAGTCAGGACAGGAACTAAAATGGGGCAGGAACCTGATGCAGAGGCCACGGAGGGGTGCTGCTTACCGGCTAACTCCACATGTTTTGTTCAGTCTGCTTTCTTATAGAACCAGGACTAACAGACCAATCAATCTCACATTGACCACTAATTAAGAAAATACCATATGGTCTTGCCTACAGCCCGATCTTACGGGGGATGTTTTGTCCACTGGTGTTCCTACCTCACAAATGATTATAGCTTGTATCAAGTTGACATAAAACTAGCCAAAACACCTAGCCTGAGATATATATTCTCAGGCCATATATACATACATTCTAAAATAAAAAAATTATGCATATATAAGTGTGTCTATGTGAGAGAAGATACTTACAGAGGCCAGACAGCATAGGAGTCTCTAGAACTTATAAATAGTTATAAACTGCCTGACATGGACTAAACCTTGGTCCTTTATAAGAGCAGTGATGGCTCTTACTTGTTGAGGATCATTCTACAGTTGGCTATGGTAACTCAAGACTGTAATCCTAGCTCTTAGAAGCAGGAATAATGTGTGATGTCCTTCTGTATGTGTTGCTTTTATTGGTTGATGAATAAAGCTGTTTCAGCCAATGGCTTAGCAGAATAAAGCCAGGCAGGAAATCCAAACAGAGATATATAGAGAGAGTAGGCAGAGTCAGGGAGACGCCATGTAGCTACAGAAGGAGAAAGACACCAAACCTTACTGGTGAACCACAGCCTCATGGCGACACAGATTAACAGAAATGGGTTAATTTAAGATATCAGAGCTAGCTAGAAACATGCCTGAGCCACCTCTGTCTACACAGGGGCAGGAAGCCTGTTCTGAATTCAATACCAGTCTAGACTACACAGTTCCATGCCAGCCTGTCTTGAAAACCACATGAACAGGGCCAAGGAGATGGCTCAGTGGGTAAAGGCACTTGCTGCCAACCTGAGTTCAACCCCTGGAATCTACACAGTAGAAGCAAAGAACTGACTCTTGCTTGTTGTCCTCTGACCTTCACACACTCTCACAAACACCAATACTGTTTTGTTTTGAAAAAGGGTCTCACTCTGTAGCCCTACCTGGCTTGAAAGTCAGAGATCTGCCTACCTCTGAGACTCCAGAGTGTAGAGGTTTAAGGCATGTGGCACCATGCCTGGCATAAATGTAATTTTAAAAATATTTTGAAAGGGCTGGAGATATGGCTCAGCTGTTAATGGCTAGAATATATATACACATTTATGTTTTAGATTACTTTATGTGTATGAGTGGTGTTTTGCCTACATTATATTAAGTGTACTATGTGTGTGTCTGGGGCCCATAGATGTCTGAAGAGAGCATAAGAGTCCCCGGAATTAAAGTTACAAATCATTGTAAACCACTATGGGTGCTGAGAACTTAACTCAAGTCCTCTGTAAAAGTGAACAAATGCCTTTAACCACTGAAACAACTCTCTAGCCCTGTTAAAATATTTTTTAAAAAAATACATATATAGGGCTGGAGAGATGGCTCAGAGGTTAAGAGCACTGACTGCTCTTCCAGAGGTCCAGAGTTCAATTCCCAGCAACCACATGGTAGCTCACAGCCATCTGTAATGAGATCTGGTGTCCTCTTCTGGCCAGAAAATATACAAACAGACAGAACACTGTATACATAATAAATAAATAAATCCTTAAAAAATACATATATACAAAATCACTGATTATATGGAAAATGTTTTGTAGGGATGCAAAACTGAGGTGGGTGCAGAGAAACCAGTACCCAGGCTATTACAGCAGCACAGTGAGGGGTGATGGGCTGTGGAGAATCCCAGAGGACACTGAGACAAGTGGAGAGGTACCAAGGTAGCCCACAGTGGGCAGGAATGAAGGGCAAAGTCTCATGGATGAAAAACGATGTTCCCTTCACGTTCACACTGGCGGTTGGCTCTTACCTCCAAATCCATGTAGATTGCACTGATGGTCACCTTGGTGCCTTGTCTGTAAATGGTCTTCTGATCTTTTCTGAGCATCTGCTCAGTTGTCAGGCCTAGAAAATAGACGGGAAATTAGGAGTCAGAGAGGGGATGTGACCCAACACCACAAAGGGGAAGACAAGGAAAATGGGAAAGTAGTTTCCCCTAGGGCCAATGAACAGGAGCAATAAGTGAAGATGTAATTATATAAGGAACCACTTGACTAATCAGGTCACAGGCTGGAGAGATGGCTCAGCAGTTAAGAGCAAATATCCAGAGGGCCAGGGTTCAATTCCCAGCACCCACATGGCAGTTCAAAACTGAGTAACTGTAGTTCCAGGGGATCTGATGCCCTCTCCTCTATCTTCTGAGGGTACCAGACATGCACACAGTGCACAGACACACAGGCAGGCAAACATCCATACATAAAAAATAAAAAACTTAAAAGATGGTAACAATCAGGTAACAATCAGGTCAGAAGAGTTGAATGGTCACCTTTAGAGTCAGGGACTTTGTAGAAGGGGCAAAGAAGAGGCGGTTTACTGGGTGTGGTGTACACACCTGTTATCCCAGGGCTATGGAGGAAAAGGCAGGAGGATCACGAGTTTGAGACTAGCTAGGTCTATACTGTGAGTTTCAGGTTAGCTAGGGCTACACAGTGAGACCACGTCATTAAAACAAACACAACACCTCGAAAACAAGCAAACGAAAACCCAGAACCAACACAAGCGAGCTTTACCTCTTCCCAGCCTCCTCCCGCCCCCCCTACTCTTTATGGATTAGTTTTGCTGGGGGTCACAGCTGGGCCCTTGTGCATGCTGGGCAGGGCCTGCTCTTTGGCTACGTCCTCAGCCCTGGGGTTTTCTTTCTTTCTGTGTTCTTTTAACTTCCTAAAAGTACGTTGTCACATTTCTGCTTCTTTCTTTTGCTTTTCTTACGCCAACAGGTAGATTATGGGAGTTGTTGGTTCTCTTTGTCCTTTGGACATACACTGAATTGTTTTCTTCTTTCTCCAGTCACACGGCTCCTGCTCTGATAGCTTACCCCCATATATGTTACTTATGGCCTACATTCTCAGATTAGACTGGGACTCTACAATTTTTTTATTCTTTGAGAATTTCATATAATATGTTGATCATAGTTACCCTCCCAGTATCCCCAGGCCCACCTGCCTTCCTGACCACCTACTTCCTTCTTTTCCCTTTTCATATCCATCAAGTCCCATTTGGGCTATGCATATAGCCTTAGGACTAAATTTATTTATATATTTGTCTGTTTGTTTATTTATTTGTGATTTTTCAAGACATAGTTTTCTGTGTGTAGCCCTGGCTGTCCTGAAACTTACTCTGTAGACCAAGCTGGTCTCGAACTCACAGAGATCCACCTGCCTCCATCTCTTAAGTGCCACTTCTCAGCTAGTCTTGGATTTTTTAAAAATCCCTTTTATTTTATTTTTTTTTCAAGACAGGGTTTTCTATGTAGCTTTCACTTTTTGAGATAGGGTCTCCTTATATAAACCATGCTGTCCGTCAACTCATTAAGTAGCGCGCGCAGGTTGCCCTGAATTTTCTGTATTCCCACCTTGGCTTCACCAATGCTGGGAGGATAGCACGGGCTACCATCCCCAGCTCTTTTCATCTCTTCCAAACTCAGGACGGAATGACCTAACAGATGACTGATCGTTCATGAGCAGCCATGGATGCCCCTTACTTCTCTCTGGTGTGCAGAGTAAACCATTGTAACGCTCTGACATCGTTCTGACACCCTTCCAGATGCGATGTTCAAAGCTTGCCCACTGACTTTCTCATGTGGGAAATCCATCATACCCGAGATGTCAAACTTTGCCTTTTGCAGAGAATCAAAGATGTCCTTTCTCTGGGGAAGATCTGGGAAGAGGGCCTCCAGCTCCTCTACATATTTGCTGTCCTTTAGAGTTGCCTTTCCAATTTTTGCATCCATGTTGACACAGTCCAGAATGATGGTACCTATGAAGGGATATGGAGGAACAGAGTCCCGTGAGTGAGCCCTCCACTCACAACCACTGGCACGCACAGAATTCCAAACCCAGTGGACACAATCTAGAGAGTACAGCCAGGGCAAACCATGAGGACAAGCAATACACTTGGACTGACCGTGTCCTAAGTGAGAACTCCCAGCATGAAGCACAATGAAGAACATGGGAAGGGGACAGGAAGCCTGCGCCTGGAGAGATGCTCAGTGGCGAAGAGCACTGGTTCCTCTTACAGACGACCCAGGTTTGAGTCCCAGAACCAACACGGCAGTTTACAACTGACACTCCAGGCTCAGGAGCTCTGAAGCCCTCTTCTGGCCTCCTTAGGCATCAGGCATGCACATTATGCAGATATATATGCAGACAAATCACACAAACATATAAAAGTAAATAAATAAAATAAAAAGAAGCCTGGGCGGGCTGGAGAGATGGCTCAGTGGTTAAGAGCATTGCCTGCTCGTCCAAAGGTCCTGAGTTCAATTTCCAGCAACCACATGGTGGCTCACAACAATCTGTAATGAGGTCTGGTGCCCTCTTCGGGCCTGCAAGCATGAATGTAAGCAGAATACTGTATACATAATAAATAAATAAATCTTTAAAAAAAAAAAAAGAAGCCTGGGCCTTGTGGATTTCACAACCTCAGGGGAATCCGGCTCCTCAGTAAGTCAAATTCCATCACAGAATTTTCTTTTTTTACAGTTTTTATTTATTCTTTGAAACTTTCATATTCTTTTTCCTTCCCCAGCTCTGCTTCCACCTCCCCACCCACCCGACTGCATGTTCTTTCTCTCTCTCAAATAAGCAGGTAGGGGCTGGAGAGAGAGATGGCTCAGTAAGAGCATTAGCTGCTCTTCCAGAGGACTCAAGTTCAATTCCCAGCAGCCACATGGCAGTTCACAACAATGACACTCTTCTGGTGTCTGAGGGCACCAGGCATACATGTAGTGCACAGACCTACATGCAGGCAAAGCACATGTCCACATAAAAATTTTTAAAAAAATTTAAAAGACAAAAATTTAAAAGCAAAAACCCCAGGGTTTTGGTTGGCTAAATATTCCTAAGAATGGAGCCTACCCTGAAGAGTGTTGGATAATACCTAAAGTCACTCTACAGAAGACTGGGTTCCCCTCTCAGTAGCTATGAATTTCAAATAGCTTCTTGGCTACAGATGGCTTTGTGTCTACTTCCCTCTGTGTTTGGATTTTGTCTTCCATCACAGATATCAAGGCTATTACCACTGGAAGAGACTGCCTCGGACAATCTAATTAGTCTCAGCACATACACAACCCGTGGAAAAACGAGAGGAGAGTTGCTCAGACATACAACCACGTCCTGGTGGGACTGACAGCTGAGCCTGTTTCCTGTTTCTTCAGTGAGTCCTCCTATTAGACAGAGCTGCCAGAGGGAACCGCCAAGGTCAGCTGCTTTGTGTTTCCTTTCTGCGGTCTCCAACACAGATCCCCAGGCAGTGAGAAAAATGCCCAATTACTGCGAGCAAACCCTTGCCCTCTGTGATAAGCGGATGGCTTCTAGGGCACACAGTTACAAGTAAGGCTGCAAGCGGCTAGACTTTCCCCGCTCCCTGTGTGGGAAGGGTACAAAGGACCCAATCAGGTCCTAATCCAAAACTGATCCCTTACCGTGCAATAGGGAGGCAGTTTGTCTGTCCAAGATCTCTGGCGCCCCCTGGAGGATTCTCTCTGCCACCAGGGTAGCACAGGATCCCACCAGCTCAACTGAAACATGACAGGGAGGACAGTATTTCTGCTCAATTGGTCGATGGTCCAGCACCTCTGTTACTGCCTCCTCCAGAGCAGCGTCACTTCTGGGGAGGGCAGTGGTTAACAGAAAACAGGAAGAGAGAGAAATGTAAGAGCACTCCAGCTGCCAGAACCAGTCTCCACCGCAAAGAAATGTGTGGGCGTCTTAGGCAAATGCATGGAGGTCACTTTTTAACTCCCCCTCCCCCCGCCCCGCCTCACTCTTCTCTACTCGCTTTAATGTGGTGTCTGAAATGGCATTTAAACAGCATGTAACAAACTCTGTGAAACGTCTGCTATGAATGTCTATATCGTTATTGCTCTTTAGGTTGCCGTTCCAATTGAGTGTCCACTCTGATACTCAACAGAGAACCTTCTTCTCTTGACAATCAAATACCACTAGGCCACCAGGTTAGGGCTTTACCCATTCATGCCTTCCTTCCCACCCCTGTGCTACACCCTCAGGAGCCCCTAGACTGTTTCGGCTCTTCACCAGGGCTCATTAAACCCTCAAACGTTTCCATTACAAAAAACTTTATTCTGTTAGGAGCTGGAATAATATAATCATCACACAAGCTTTCTGTTACCTAAAGTAAAGTCTACACTCTTAAAAGACCCTAAACGGACTCCATGATCACCTCAGTCGCATAAATTCATGGCTTACCTCTCCCACACATTTAACGTCAGCTGCACAAAACAAGTCCCAGTCCCCCAACTCAGTGTGCAATTTCATGCCTGCCTGGCTTCGCTTCCATTAACTCCTCTCAGTCACCTTCCCACCCCTGCAGGGGACAAACACCAAGTTCCCTTTGTAGACTAGGCTCAAGGGCCAACTCCTCTACAGACCGAGGCCCCCAGTTTCCCTCCAGTGCAAAAGTGCGAAAGTCCATGTCTAGTCCCAGCATCCTCTAGCGTGACAGCTACCACTTCCCCCCAGCATCCACTGCGATGATCTGGTGCTTACTGCCCTCTTCCTGACGGAGAGATTCATGAAATTGGCCACCTTCATCCACTTCAGAAAAAGGTTTCACTAAATAGACTCACTCACGGATGCCCTCAGGGACCTATCACTCCTTGCTATAACCACAGCGTGCTCAAGGGAAAACTATGCATTTTAAGAATAGCAAATTTCATAGTAATGTTGCTTTCTGGCAGGGTTTTCTAGTCCTAAGTTAGAAGTGGAATTATTACAGATGTCCACATTTGTTGAACAGACTGACTGATATTTCTAGAGCCTACTAGAACATAGTATTCCTGTGTTTCAAAACAGCAAAAGGTTCTGACATTAAAGGCAGATTTAAGGTATTTTGAATTAGTTTGAACTCACTAGGTACTTTTACTTCTTTATATCATAAACATCATATAACTAGAGAAATGACACTATTTTAATAGGTTTTTCATATGGATATGACCCACTAATTATAGTTTAATGGGCTTCTGAGGCAGGTGAATTTCTGAGTTTGAGGCCAGACTGGAATACACAATGATTTCCAGGCCAGTCAATGTTGCACAAAGCAAACAAACAAACAAACAAAAACCACAGACAAAAACCACAAAAATTAGCCTCTGAGACTCCAGAAGGCGAACCCCCTTCCTTCTGTGTCAGTTGCCAGAGTCTCAAGTGCAGGATGAGCACATACTTACCTGACTCCGCCCCCACCACTCCACCCACTTACTTGACTCCGCCTCCACCACTCCGCCCACTTACTTGACTCAGTCTCCACCACTCCAGACTCCGCCCTCATTACTCCGCCCACTTACTTGACTCCGCCTCCACCGCCCCGCCCACTTACTTGACTCAGTCTCCACCACTCCGCCCACTTGCTTGACTCCGCCTCCACCACTCCGCCCACTTACTTGACTCTGCCTCCACCACTCCACCCACTTACTTGACTCCGCCCACTTACTTGCCTCAGTCACCCACCACTCTGCCCACTTACTTGGGTAAGACGTGATGGTCAACAAGGATGAGGGTGAGCTGGCCAGCCTGGTGCAGTGCGTGGAGGTCGATCTCATCCCTGAAAACCAGCGCAGACTCTGGAATCTGAACCTTCTGGAGGAAGAAGACATTGTCCCCGCGTAGAGGAAGCTCAGCACGGTTTATGTTTAACACGGGTATAAAGATCTCTCCTGCCCCCGCGGTCTAGTAAGGAATTGAAAAGAAGACATCAGAAGGTTTTGAAAACACAAGGAAGAGTAGCAAGATTGGGCTTTGGGTTTACTCCCTAACACACATATGTAAAAAGCAGTCCAAACCATACATGACCTGGGGTAACTTACCACCACACACTTATCAAATAATTAAATGTTTTAAAAATTTTTTATTTGAGACAGGGTTTCTCTGTGTATCCCTGGCTGTCCTGGAACTCGCTCTGTAGACCAGGCTGGGCTTGAACTCACAGAGATCCGCCTGCCTCTGCCTTCTAGAGCTGGGATTAAAGGTGTGAACTACTGCCGCCCAGCAATTGCCACTTTTGTACCAATTACCAAATCTATAAAAATAAAAGGATGACTTTTTTTTTTTTAAACTGGAGAATCAAACCCAGAGCTTGACATTGGGAGCACACATTCTATGACTGAGCTGTACCCTGCTGTTCTCAGAAGATGGTTTTTGTCCTCCTCCTTAGCAATAGCACGGAAATCAACAAGTTGATTTATGGGAAAGACTGGGTATAGACTTCACGGTACAGGGAAGAGATTATCAGCCCTCCCTTAAGAGTTAACCTGAGGGGCTGGAGAGATGGCTCAGAGGTTAAGAGCACTGGCTGGTCTCCCAAAGGACCCAGATTCCATTCCCAGCACCCACATGGCAGCTGACAACCATCTATACCTCGGGTTCCAGGGGATCCGATGCCCTCTTCTGGATTCTGAGGGAACCTGACATACACATAGTGCATAGACATACATGCAGGCAAAACATCCATACACATAAAATAATAGTTTTTAATTGACCTGAACTTAGAGGGATGTAGCTCAGTTGGAATAGTACTTACCTGGCATGCAAGAGGCCTAGGAATTCCCAACACTGCATATACAGTATGGCCTATGCCTGTAATCCTGGCACACAGGTAGAGGCAGAATTAAAAATTCCATGTTAGCTGGGAGGTGGTGGTGAATGCCTTAAATCCTAGTGCTCGGTTGGCAGAGGCAGTTGGATCTCTGAGTTCAAGGCCAGCCTGGTCTATAAAGCAAGTTCGGGACAGCCAGGCTGCTACAGAAAAACCTTGTCTCAAAAAAAAACAAAACAAATTCAGCTGCTTTGCTAGTTCAAGGTCAATGTGGAATAAATAGAAGCCTGTCTCAAGAAAAAAAAAGAAGCAAGGAAGCTAATCTGGGAAGACAACTACTACATCATTGGGATCCATAAGGAACTCAGTAATAAGCTAAATTTAATTTTATGGTTTTGCAAACCCCTTGGTGTGGTCTGAATGAGAATTACTCATTCACTCATATGTTTGAATGCTTAGTCATTCAGAAAGTGTTACTAGTTGGAGGGATTAGGAGGTGTGGCCTTACAGGAGGAAGTGTGTCATTGGTGGTGGGCTTTGAGGTTTCAGGGCCCAAGGCAGGCCCAGTGGCTCTCTCTCTTCTTGCTGCCTGTGGATATGAACGTAGAACTCAGTTCCTCTCCAGCACCATGTCTGCATGCTGCCTGCCATGATGACAATGGACTAAACCTCTGAAACTGTAAGCCACTCCAATTAAATGTTTTCTTTTATAAGAGTTCCCTGAGTCACAGTGCCTCATCACAGCAATAGAAAGACATTCCTCCAAACAGACTTATACACCCAGATACTAACACAGTACTCAACAAGGGATCTTGATTTATCTTGTGCTGTGCACAGGTGCAGGTGTATGTATACCTGCCTAAGCAAGTATAGAGGCCAGGGGACAATCTCAGGTGTCATTCCTAAGGCACCAGAATTGCCACCAGACAGGGTGACAATTCTCTCACTTGCCTAAAACTCAACAGGTAGGCTAAGTGGTAGCCACTGAGCCCCAGGGATTTGCCTGCCTGGGCTCTAGTGCTGGGAAGAGAAGGGAATGCCACCATGCCTGACCTTTTCCTGTGGGTTCTGGGGCTCCAACTTGGGTCTTCACGCTTGCACAGCAAGACAGCAGGACCTTTGCTGACTGAGCTACCCCAACCTCTCTCTAACTTTATTTTCTTTTTTTATGGATTTATTTTATGCTTGAGTATCTGACCTGGGTACTGTATGCATACCAAATGTGTGCTTGGTGCCTGTGAAGGTCAGAAGAAGGCACTGGATCCCCTGGAACTGGAGTTATAAATGGTTGGGACCACACAGGTGCTGGAGAACTGAGCTCTGCTCCTCCCAGCCATGTCTCCAGTCCTTTTTTTTCTTTTTTAAAGTGAAATAGGCTAGTCCTTATCCTCTTGACTCCCGTTTCCAAGGCCTTACAGATATGTGCCGTCACATCTAGCTGAGGTTTAACTTCAATTTAGCCAACGCTAAAATTTTTATTTTTTATTTTTTTTTTTGAGACAGGGTTTCTCTGTGTAACAGTCCTAGCTGTTCTGTAGCTCACTCTGTAGACCGGGCTAGCCTCGAACTCACAGAGTTCCACCTACCTCTGCCTGCGCATTGGGATTAAAGGTGTGCACCACCACTGCCCGGCACTAACGCTAAATAGTAATAAATGGTAGAGCTGGGTCTTGAACCCAAATCTTTTCACAAAGGGAATATTTCTTGGTACTCACCTTTGTTAGGTAAAAGGCCAGGGCGAGAGCAGACACCATGGAGTCTAAGTCACAGGCTTCATTTCCCAGCACAACATGTAGAGGCCTGGACTCCTGGAGGGGAAAGAGGAATTCATAAAACCATCTCTGTGTTTTCCTGTTACCTCACACTCATGTGGGGCCTCACGGACATCTTCTCACCGACCTTCAGGACACGGTACTGCCATGGGATGCAGTTATATGCATCCAGTTGGCAGAAAGACACTTGTTCCTTTCTGCCAACCTTGTCCCTGCATGTTAATTCTCAGAACACTAAACAATTACCTGATTGCTTATGCTTCTTTGGGCTCTCACTGTACTCAGAGACAGAATGTTCTGGTAATGGACAGTTATGCCATGCTCTCAAGGATATCAGGCCCAGTTTGTCACCCATTGCCCCTATTTTCAAAATAAAGTAGTAACTTTTACATTTCTATGCTAAGGAAATAAGCAAAGAGACTCTGGACATAAAGGTGAAAATAAAATCTAGAGTCAGCAAGAGGTTCAGTGGATAAGGTGTTGGCTTGGTGACCTGAGTTGGGCTCCTGGAATCCACAGGGCGGGAGGAGAAAACCAGCACTGGAAAGCTGTTCCCCAAATGCTACACCACGTGGTCCAGGGAATGGAACTGGCAGGCTGGAGGCAGGCACCATCAGCTGCTGAGCTGCCTCGCCAGCCCCTCATCACTCTGTACGCTGACTACAGAAGTAAAGGCAGAACCCACAGTAAAGGGGCCATGCAGAGGTCAGAGGGCAACCTCAGAGATGTTGGCCCTCTCCTTTCTCCTCTTTTGAGGGAGGGTCTCTTGCTCACTACTGCAGGTCCACACATTTCCAGGGGCTCTCCTGTCCCTGATACCCATCTGGCTTTGCTGTAAGTGCACTAAGATGACAGATTCATGATGTGGCATCGGGCTTTACATGTGTTCTGGGATCTGAACGTCTGCTCTCACACTCTCACAATAAATACTTTATTCATTCAGCCATTGTACTGACGAGTTTTATGTCAATTTGACACAAACTACAGTCATTGAAGAGGAGGGAGCCTCGACTAACTTAGTTGGCTATTGATATAGGAGGGCCCAGCCCATTGTGGGTGGTGCCATCTCTGGGTTGGTAGTCCTAGGTTCTATAAGCAGACTAAGCAAGCCATGAGGAGCTAACCAGTAAGTGACACCACTTCATGGCCTCTGCATCAGCTCCTGACGCCAGGATCCTGCTCTGTTAGAATTCCTGTCCTGATTTCCTTCGGTGAGGAACAGTGATGTGAAAGCAAAAGCCAAGTAAACCCTCTCCTCCCCAAGTTGCTTTGGTCACGGTGCTTCTTTTTTTTTTTTTTTTGGTTTTGTTTTTTGTTTTTGTTTTTGTTTTGTTTTGTTTTTGTTTCTCGAGACAGGGTTTCTCTCTGGCTTTGGAGTCTGTCCTGGCACTAGCTCTTGTAGGCCAGGCTGGCCTCGCCTGCCTCTGCCTCCCGAGTGCTAGGGTTAAAGGCGTGCGCCACCACTGCCTGGCTGATCCTGGTGTTTCATCACAGTAATAGTAATGTTAACTAGACAGCCATCTCCTCAGCCAGGAACTTCTGTGTTTTGTTTTGAGACAGGGTCTCACTATGGTGCCCTAGCTGGACTTGAACTCATCCCCCTTCTCCCAGTGCTGGGATTAAAGGTCTGTGACTCCACGCGTGGCTCAGAACTTTGAAAAGTCCATCTGCTAGCCACTCGGGAGGCAGAGGCAGGCGGATCTCTGTGAGTTTGAGGTCAGCCTGGTCTATAGAGTGAGTTCAAGGACACCCAGAGCTGTTACAGAGAGAAACCCTGTCTCAAGGAAAAAAAACAAAAGACAAGTCCAGGTGCTGATAATGCAGACAGAGAACTGATAACATTAACCTTGTTCCCATTAATCTCCCGAGCTTTCAAAATCTTCAAACACATTTAGACGACAGTATCTACAATAGCAGACAGGCTGGTTTTGTTTTTATTTAAATGTTTGAGGATGTTATGCATTATTCTAATACTTTTACACCAATTAACTGATCATTTAGTCTCTAGAACAGCCAAAGGAGGCGTGCACACACTTCAAGCATTATCAAGCTGGGTGGAATGGCACATACTTGTAATCTCAGCACTTGGGAGGTAGAGGCAGGAAAATCGGGAGTTTGGTCCAGCCTCAGTTAAATATCAAGTTTCAGCCAGTCCAGGTTATTTGAGTCCCTGTCTATAAAGAAAAAGAATTATTATAATCTGATATTGGGTGCTGGGGATTATAGCTAAGGAACTACACACACTGGACCAGCACTCTGCTACTGAGATATCTATCTATCTATCTATCTATCTATCTATCTATCTATCTATCTATCTATCTATCTATCTATATCTTACCGTTGAGATAGGGTTTTCTAAATAATCCAAACAGTTCTCAACATTTTGATCTTTCTACTTCAACCTTCCTAGCCCTGGGGTTACAGGCATGTACCATTGTGCCCAGTTTATGTGTTGCTGGAGATTGAACCCTGGGCTGTGTATTCTAGGTAAGATCTCTATCAACTGAGCCCCACCTTCTGGCTTAAGCTAGCTTATTTTTAAAATGGTAGGGTGGTGGGCTGGGCGTGATGGTACATGCCTTCCACCCCAGTACAGCTTGGTCTACACTGCAAGTTCCAGGTCAGCCAGGGCTCACAGTGAGACCCTGTCTCAGAAAACATATCAGCACCTTCACTCTCTCTATTCTGTGTGCTCGTGGAGCACAGATGGTGACTCCTTTCACTGTGTGGAGTCCAGGCGCCAAATCAGGTCATCAGGCTTGACTGAGATCAAACATGGCCTACCAGGCACTGCAAGCTTCCCTCACTTCGGCCTTGTTGACCGGAGCTGGGGAAGCCTCTGCTGTAGGGGCTGCCCAGCCCAGCAGAGAACTTTGACAGCATCTCTGGCCTCCACCGGGGAGGGGGGTGGGCACTGATAGCAGCGCAGTCATAGCGATCAAAACCTGGCTTGGTCGAGATTTCAGGCTTGTTACTACCTAACTCTGACATTTAAATTAAGTTAGATATTTCTTATCTAATCTGTGTCACGTGACTCGTGGCTTAACTCATCTTCTGCACGTCCTGCTTCCTCGGTGGCTAGCTGGCGGTGGCTGGCTGGCATCTCTCTTGACTCCACCCTTCTTCATCCCAGTATTGTTTGATTGTCCCCCTAACTTTACCCTGCCTTGCTATAGTACAGGCCAATCAGCTTCTTCATTAACCAATGAGAGTAATACATATTCAGTGTCCAGAAGGTTATTCCACGGCACCTCAGGGTTCGTGCGCGCCAGGTGAGCACTGAGCTCTAAGTCCTATCTCCGACCCACAGACAGGCTTCTTTTCGCAATCCGCTCTCTTCCCCATTTATTTGTCCACAAGAGAAACAAAAAGTAGAGGTTGTCAGGCCTTTGGGGCAAGGGGCCCTATAGGATGTTTGCTCTCAGGATCTGCCCATGTGCATTTCTGTAGGACTACATCAAGTGTATGGAACCCTTGGGCCCTTGCAGCCAAGGGCCAAGCCCTGAGTTCAATCTCCAGGTCTCACATGGTAGAAGGAGAACTTGTCCTCTGACCTTACTATGTGTGCCATGATACACATACACAAAATAAATTAATTACTTTTTTGGAAGTATGGACCTCTTGTCAGGTGTGGTTATTTATACCTGTGATTCCAGCACCAAGGACGCTGAGACCAGCCTGGATTACAGAGTTAGAGGCCTGCCTAAACTGCATAGCAAAACCCTGCTTCAGGAAACAAACCATGAGCTGATGTAGTGGTGCACGCCTGTAACCTCACTCTACTCGGAATGGGGGGGGATACGAGGGTACGGGGAGGGGGGGACCAATAGTGGTGCATGCCTGCAACCTCACTCCACTTGGGATGGGGACGGGGGACCAGAAGTCTCGCTTGCATTGTGAGCTTGAGGTCAGCCTGTGCTATGTAAGTCAAAGGAACAATCAAACAGCAACAAAACACATTAGGACTAGAGACGCAGCTCAGTTAACAGAGTGCTTGCCCTCGTGAAAGAAGTCCTTGTCCAATAACCCAACACTGTGAGCCGGGGTGGCAGCATCTGCCTGTCGTCCCAGGTAAGAGATGTGGAAGAGGGTGAGAAGTTCAGCTACAAAGCAAATTCAAGGTCAACTGAGGCTCCGGGAGACTCTGTCAAAGGAAAAATAAAAGAGCTGGGAGTAGTGGTGGTGAGTCTGAGGCCAACCTGGTCTACACAGTGACCTGTAGCCTGGCCTACAGGGAGACCCTGTTTTGAAGGAGTGTGAGATGACAACCGTGTGAATGACAGATGTGCCGACCAGCCTCACTGGGCGGCCGCGTGCCGTGTTTGTGTGCAGTGTGGGCCCAGTCATATCAAAAGCACCATGGAAGGGCTAGGCTTTCACAACTTTTTCTTTTTTAAATCATTTTTGGAGATTTATATTTATTTTTTGTGTTTGGGTATTTTGCTTGCATGTTTGTCTGTGTAACACATGTATGCACTGCCCACAGAGACCAAACAGTATCTCTCTGAACTGCAGCTACAGACCATTGGTAGCCACCAAATGAGTGCTGGTAACCCAACCAGGGTCCTCTGGAAGAACAGCTGGAATTATCCTCCACTGACCCATAGCTCTGGCCCCAACTTTCTTTCTTTTTTAAAGTTTTGTTTTGAGTCATCCAGCCTCAGCCTCCCTAATGCTGGGATTCTATACATAGACCACCATGACACGGCACACACTAGACTCTTTTTCCAAAGCAGTAAGATAACTCTACACCCAAGACCCCAGCCATATGACATAATATCTCCTTTGACTTCTGAGACAAGAAAAGGCCCCTCTGTCTGTAGATACCGAGAATCACCTTGACGGCTGTGGACCAAAGAGACAGGAAAACTCTAGCGATGAGTGGCTCAGAGATGTCTGACTCACGGGAGAAGGGAGGGGTTGTAATCATGAAAGGCCATGCGCCCCACCTAGAGGAAAGGGTAAGAGGTCAGGGGAAAGGCTGAGTAAGGAGCTCTAGGAACTGGAACAAGGCAGCTGAACCACAGCCAGTCAGGTGCCCAGCACGGAAGGAAGGTAAATAAAAGCAGAAGGAAAGGACCAGAGCCACAGTGTGAGGAAGGAGAACTGGTTGCCGTCGCAATATGAACATCGAGCTCCGGGGCTCAGTCAAAGCCAGAAGCAGGCAGCAGGAATGCTCCGCCAGGCAGATCCCGACGTGGGTTACAAAAGATGTGCAGCCTTCGCTCCTTTTCCCGTCCCTCCCACCCCTCGTGACCCAGGGCTGCCTGGACTATGCGCCCACCAAGCCACGATGTGTGTGTGCCCTGCGAGGCCCTCTTGACTCTATTCAGTCTCGGGATGCAGCAGAACACCTCTTGGATAATCACGGACTACTTCGGTTCAAACCTGCTTCTTACTCGATATGGGATCCTGGCTCCTATGTAAAAATGAGGGCAGGGCTGACAAGAGGGCCAGTGGGCAAAGGCTGCCAATCACGCCAACCGGAGTTCAATTCCTAGAGACAACGTGGTGGAAAGAGTCTGGAGTTTTTTGTTTTGTTTTGTTTTGTTTTCGTTTTTTTGAGACAGGGTTTCTCTGTAGCTTTGGAGCCTGTCCTGAAACTAGCTCTTGTAGATCAAACTCACAGAGATCCACCAGTCTCCCGAGTGCTGGGATTAAAGGCATTCGCCACCACTGCCCAGCTATGAGTTTGGAGTCTTGCAAGCTGCTCTCTGACCTTTACAGATATGCTGTGGCATGCTACATACCCCTACAAAATATATAACCAAATGTTTATTTTTTTTATTTTACGGGCTAGAGAAATGGTTTATGAGTGTTTTTGAAGAGAACCCAAGTTTGGCTCTCAGTCATTACATTGGGTGGTTCAAAATGGTTAGTAATTCCAGCTCCAAGGGACCCTATGCCCTCTTCTGGTTTCTGAGGGCATCTCTATTTACATATACATCCCTACACATACATATACACATATACATATAATTAAAAATAGGGTTTGTTTTTTTTTTTCCCAAGACAGGATTTCTCTGTTTAGCTCTGGCTGTCCCGGAACTCGATCTGTAGACCAGGCTGGTTTGAAGTCAGGGATCCACTGCCTCTGCCTCCAAGTGCTGGGCCCAAAGGCATGTGCTATCACTACCTGGCTTCAGCTAATTTTTTTTAACGAGGATAAACTGGGCATGTTGGCGTTCACCTTTAACCCCAGTTCTTTGGACTGAGGCAGGACTGCAGGACTCAGGCCAACCTGAGCTACACGATGAGTCCACGTCAGTTTGGACTACGAGTGAGACTGCAGAGCAGCAGAAGGGGTCACGCTGCGCCTTGATTCCTGCCACTTATGGATTAAGTGAGATATCCCCTAAGAGCCTCCTCTGTAAGCGAAGCGCCCCTTCTTCCTCTGCTCCTCCCTGCTCAAGCTGGCGCACCTTTTAAAAAGCCCCCTCCCCTGTGAAGCCCTCCTTAGTGATGCTCCCCAGCTTCCTGCAGCTGCAGTGCTCTGCAAAGATGAAACCTGAAGGGGCTCGATACCGTCTCATGAATGTGTAGCCTTAATTCATAACAGCTTAGGTCCCAACTGGGAGACCCCTGAGCGTGAAGAGGGCGCTCGTCATGATTAGGATCCAGAGAATGAAGACTCCTGGGTGCACGGCTGCCCCCAACTCAGAAGGCTCTGTCCTCTTCAATTAGGAAAACCATGAAACTTTCACCTCCAACCCACCCCTCTGTCAGCTGAATACACGGGCCAAACAGTGTCTGTTTCCTAACCGGAGGAAGAGTTCAGGAGAACACAGCTAAACTTAGCAGCATGAGAAACCTGAGCTGCCAGTGGAAGAAACAGAATCTGAGAGCCACAGGAAACACACTTTTTTTTTTTTTTTTTTTTAAGACAGACCTAGCTATGTTGACCTGGCTGGCCTTGAACTCACAGAGGCCTGCTTGCCTGTCTGGGATCAAAGGCATGTGCCACCAAACCTACCCACTTCCCTGCATCCCCGGCTGACCTAGCATTCACTATGTAGGCCGCGCTGGTAACTGAACTTCTAGTGATTCTGTGATTCTGCTGCTTCTGCCTCCCAAGTGCTGGGACTGCAGCGTGTGCCACCATGTCCAGTTTGTTGTCTTGACATGGTCTCTGTGTAGCTCTGACTGTCCTAGAATTCGATATGCTGCAGACCAGGCTGGTCTTGAATTCACAGAGATCCTCTAGCTGGTCCTAAAAGTGTGAGTCACCACATTCAGTCAAAAAACTTTCTGAAAAAAAGAAAGGGGTAGATTATGTCTCGTTGGGTAAAGGTGTATGCTGTCCAGCCTGGCAACTTGAGTTCAATCACTAGGACCCATATGGTGGGGACATTAACCCCTGAAAACTGTCCTCTGACCGCCAAGTGTGCACTATGGTATGTGAGTGTGTGTACACTCAATAAATTAGTGTAAGGCTAGAGAGATGTTCAGTGGTTAAGAGCACTTGCTCTTACAGAGGACCCAAGTTCGGTGCCCAGCACCTACATAGTGACTCACAACCATCCCTAACATCCCTTCCAGGAGACCTGGCACCCTCTTTGACCTCTGAGAGATTAGTCATCCACAGAAAATAAAATAAATGAATCTAAAAACATTTTTTTTCCTTAAGAAAAGGAAGAAGAGGAGGAGTAAGAAGAAAAGACCCATTAGTTAAAACAACACATCCTGATGGACTTGTTTGTTTTCTGGCCTGGATTGCAGGCAGGAGAAGGGTTTAGAGCTAAAACCCTCTTCCCTGAAGGGTGGTGGTGGTATATGCCTTTAATCCCAGCACTCAGGGAGGCAGAGGCAGGTCCACCTCTGTGGATTCCAGGCCAGCCTGGTCTACAGAGCTAGTTCTAGGACAGCTAAGATAATACAAAGAAACCTCATTTCAAAGACAAACCAACGATGGAAGGAAGGAAGAAGGAAGGAAAGAAGGAAGGAAGGAAGGAAGGAAAGAAGGAAGGAAGGAAGGAGAAATAAGAAAGAAAGAAAGAAAAAAAGGAAGAAAGAAAGAAAGACTACTTCACCCCTGAAGCTAGATATGGTCTGACAGCTAGCTACTCTATACAATATTAACAAAGGCAGGCCAGACAACACCCTCGCCCCCCACCCTCCTTACCCCAAGAAAATGAGAGGACTCTGATAAAGGACAAGCAGCCACTCCTGACTGCAGCCTCAGGCCTGGGAAGTGTACCTTTGTTCCTAGCTCTACCTGAGATGGAGCCCCACCCAAAGAAAGAATTCTTCCCACTGGAAGGGCAAGATGAGTCTGTCCTAGGAATAGGAGCCCCGTCAAAACTAAACAGGGGCTGGAGAGATGGCTCAGGAGTTAAGAGCACTGACTGCTCTTCCAGAGGTCCTGAGTTCAATTCCCAGCAACCACATGGTGGCTCACAACCGTCTGTAACGAGGTCTTGTGCCCTCTTCTGGCAGGCAGACATGGAAGGAATGTGTATACATAATAAATAAATAAATCTTAAAAAAAAAAAACTAAACAAAAACAAAAACAGGCCTTTCTCCCACTTCCCATTTCCTGTTTTTGTCACTTGTTTTGTTTGTTTTTGTTTTTCAAGACAAGGTCTCACTGTGTAGCTTTTCCTGTCCTACAACTCTCCAGGCAGACCGGGCTGGCCTCAGACTCCCAGAGATCCGCCTGTCTGTGCCTCCCAAGGGCTGGGATTAACAGTGTATGACACTACATCAGACTTCTTTATAATTTTTTTTTTTAACACAGCGCAGACTGGCCTGGAGCTTGCTCCGTAATTCAGGCTAGCCCTTAACGTGGTAACTTTTCACCTGAATCTTAGCTACCATGCCCAGCTATGCAGATTTCTTTAAAGTGGACCATGCTACTGTCATTGTGGCAGAGGCTGCAGAAAAGTTTTCTGGTGTCACATACTAAAAATATGGTATTGCAGGAGAACTGGCGCATTATCAGCTGTCTCTGGCCTGTGCACAAGCCAAGTATTCACAACGCCCACAGAAGTCAATGCTGTGTCTGTCTGAATCTGGTCTCTCTTTACACAGGCAGATGTGAGGGTGACCTGGCTGAGACATCCATCATCCCACTGGTCACCAGGACTACTGCTGATCCACGCTGCTAGGCCAGTGTCCACCTTCCTCCTTCTCGTCCCACATACAGCCCTCCTGAAGATGCACTGGCCCTCGGAGAGAACAGCCCTCTCTATCAGACTGCTCTTTGGCAAGGGTGTGCACGTAGCTGCATTCCTATGCTTGACCCTCCAAACAAGCTCTTGTTTGTCTGACACAAAGTCTCTCTGTGCCGCCCTTAACATCCTGGAACTTGCTACACAGACCAGGCTGGGATTAGGATCTCTTTATACAAGAAACATTAACAGGAGACTAGAGATAGCTCAGCAGTCCCTAGCACCTACATGGAGTGGTTCACAACAGCTTGTAATTCCAGCTCCAGGGGATTTAATAATACCCTCTTCTGATTCCAAGGGCACATGTGGCAGATAATCATAGATACAGACACACACACACACACACACACACACACACACACACACACACACATAAATTCCTTTTAAAGAAGGAAACATTAACAGATTCTGGGGGAACTGGGTAAACAGGAATGAAAAAAAAAGGCCTTTATCTTTTTCACTTCATATTTGTTTTATGTGTCGATGTTTTCCTTATGTAATATTTCTATAATTAAACAGAATCAAAATTACTGGTATCCCTCAGCATACACTGTCACAATTTTATAAGCTAATATTCTTAGGGTCTCACATTCAGCTCACTCCCACCTTAGTGAGGCGGTGTGCCGAGAGGATTCTAAGGCTCAGTCACCTTCAGGAGGAAGCACACAGGTTTACAAAGGAGCTAGACTCGGCCCCTTGGAGGAAGACTACAGAAAAGGACTGGGATAGTGTGGTACTGGAAAAGTCAGATCTACTGCCAAATTTCATAATAGTGTAGATGAGCTGTTATCTGCGGCGGGTGTGGGGGGAGTAAGGAGAGTTGTGGTGGTCTGAAAGAAAATGGCCCCCAGAGGGAGTGGCACTATTAGGAGGTGTGGCTTTGTTGGAGGAAGTGTGTCACTGTGGGGTGGACTTTGAGTTCTCTTATGCTCAAGCTACTCCCAGTGTCACAGACCACTTCCTGTTGCCTACAAGATGTAGGACTCTGAGCTACTTCTTCAACACCACGTCTGCCTGCACGCTGCCATGGCCTACCATACTGAACCTCTGACCTGTGAGTCACCACAATAGAATGTTTTCATTTTCAAGAGTTGCCATGATCGTGGTGTCTCTTCACAGCACTAGAAACCCTAACCAAAACAAGGGTAAATGCTGGAAAGAAGATTCGTGCTTTGGGTCCAAGGGCTTTTCACTAATTGGTGGGAGAGAGAACATGATGCTGTAAAATCTTCACAGACAGCACTTAGCATGATGTCATAAACACTCTGCATTAGTGTTTGGGGACACTGCAGTTAACAGTGCTTGTTGCTCTCCAGAGTGCAGAAATTTTGTTCCCAAGACCCAAGTCAGGTGGCTCACAACTGCGTAGCTCCAGCTCCAGGGGATCCAACACTCTCTTCTGGCTTCCTTGGATGCATGCATGCATGTGCACAGACATACACTGTGATACATGTACACGCATGCGCACACTCACACATACACAAATAAATAAACATTGAGGAACTGAAAGGATGGCTCATTAGTTAAAAGGACTTACTGCTTTTGCAAAGGACCAAGTTCCATTTCTAGCACCCACATTGGCTTGTTCACAACCTCCTGTAATTTCAGCTCTAGGGGGAATCTGAGAACTCTAATCTCCAAAGGCACCTACACTTACACGCACACACACAAGTAATTAAAAAGAAAACTTGCTAGGCAGTGGCGACACGTGCCTTTAATCACAGCACTCAGGGAGGCAGAGGCAGGTGAATCTCTGTGAGCTCGAGGCCAGCCTGATCTACAGAGTGACTTCCAGGACAAGCAGAGCTACACAGAGAAACCCTGTCTTGAAAAAACCAAAAATAAATACATAAATAAATAAAGTAAGTAAATGTTTTCCAAACTCTTCAAAAGTAAGTCTTTAAACAAACAAACAAAAAAACAAAAAACAAACAAACAAAAAAAACCTTTCAGGGCTGGAGAGATGGCTCAGTAGTAAAGAGAACCTGCTGTTCTTTCAAAGGTCCTGAGTTCAATTCCCAGCAACCACATGGTGGCTCACAACCATGTGGGTTCTGATGCTCTCTTGCACTTGGAAGGCTGAGACAAAAAGACCAAAAGTCCCAGAGTAGTCTCAGCTGTCGAGCAAGATTCTGTCTCAAGAAACAAGAGCCAGCAATGTATGGAAACAGATGAGAATGAAGTCTGTGTGTGTGTGTTTGTGTGTGTATGTGTGTGTACACGCGCGCATGCGTGCACGCATGCACGTGTGCAGATGCTATGATGAAAACCCCATTGTTTTGTGGAAAGAAAGGAAAGACAGATGAACAAATGAAATGAAAGAAAGAGAGAAAGAGAAAGAAAGAAGGAAAGAAGAGCAGGAGGGGATAAGGTGGCTCAGCAGAAGTCACCAAGCACAACCACCTGAGTCTGATCCCGGGACCCACATGCCAGAAGGAGAAGACTACCCAAAGTTTCCTCTGACCGCCACATGTGTCCACTGCATGGCTGAGGCCCCCGACACACCAATAAATAAATAAATAAAACTTAATTTAACAGTTTTTAAAGGGTTAAAGAAATGGCTGACTGCTAAAGAACTCATACCAATCTTACAAAGGGCTTAGCACCCACATCAGGTGCCACCACAGTCTCCAGTCCCAAGGAACCAGTGTCCTCTTCTGGAATCCACGGGCACTGCACTCAAATGCGCGAGCCTGTCATTTAAAGGTGGTGCACGTCTTTAATCCCTGAGGCAGAGGCAAGTGGATCTCTGAGTTTGAGACTGGTCTGGTCTACATAGTATCAAGCTACATAGTGAGATCTTATGTCATATAAATTAAATTAAGCAAATAAAAAGATAGCCAAGCTGGGCATCACAGTAGACTCCTATAATTCCAACACTTGGGAAGTAGAAGCAGGGGGACCAAAAGTTCAAAGTCAACCTTGGCTACATTGGGACTGCAAGGCTAGCCTTGGCTACATAAGAACATCTTAAAAACAAACACATTAAAACAAAATGCAGAGCTCAGGCCAAGCGTGATGGCACACATCTCTTAACTAGCACTAGGAGGATCTCTCTCTCTCTCTCTCACACACACACCAATAACTAACCAATGAGAACTGGTTCCAAATTTATGAATTAAAACAACTTTCCCCAGATGCCATGGGGCTTTTGTTTATTTGTTTGTTTCTTCTAGGGGTTTATGAGGAGGGTTGAGTCTCATAGAACCCAGTTTCCTCAGACCTCACTGTGTAACCCAGGCTACACGTAAGCTAACAATTCTTTTGCCTCAATCTACCAAGGGCTGAGATTACAGGCATTCAGCCTGGTCAGATGTTTTCAAAAGGAAAATTTTAGTATAGCTAGCATCAAATTGAAACTTACCCCAAATTCAAATTGAGAATATTCATTTATCCCAAAGTCTACAGCAAATTAGGTGACTTTCAGGATTTGTTAAAGGCCAGAAAATATTGCTCAGAGAAATTTTAAATTTTGTTCTCTATTTTTGTGGTTGTTGCTTTTTGAGGTTTTTTTTTTCCCCCAAAGCTGGTCAGAAGTGGTGAACCGTCAGTCTCCTCCTCCCAAGTGCTGGAACTAGAGGCATGTGGCTACCACACCCAGCTAAGTTATTTTAAAGGACGCCGGCCATCTGTCTAGGTTTCTACAGGGGCAGAGAAACGCACAGTAGGCGGCCAGGTGACTTGGAGCCTCTAATGGGAATAGCGATCCAAAGCTGCCGTGGCCTGTCAGCGCGGCTGGGTGAGTCCAGCTGGCGCAGGAAGCACCAAAAATAAGCTACAAAGCATTCTGGAGCCGTGCTTATGGTTTGGATTCCAAACACACTTTGTGTTTATCCCTCACCAAGGAGGGGTATTTTTACGTATTTGTGTGTAAAGCGAGACTAAAGGAGAACACTGGAGGCAAAGGAATGTAAGTTGTGGGCCTGAAGCTTAAAAAACGGAGATTTAAAGTAAAACACTAGGAACGCCTCTGTCTTGCAAAAGAAGGCAAACCGCCATTCAGAGGCAATAAAGCCGCGCACCCAGGTACCCTCCACACTTCCGAGCTTCACCTGGGGGCCGGTGGGCAGCAGCTCGGCTCGCCCGAGGGAAACTGAGAGGGGCGGGGAGAGAGGACAGACACACCTCGCCGGGAGAGGCTGGCGGCCACCTCACTCGTCCAACTGAGGGACCCGACCCAGGAGACCGAAGGGAGACTCACTTCTCCGGCTCTCCCGCCCATGGGCGACGGGTTTGGTCCCCAGCTCCCCCGCGTCCACCTCTGTGATCCCGCCACAGATTCACGATCGGTGGATCGTCCGGGCTCCCCAGATCCCACACATTCGTCCTTCCCGGACCCCACGCTGCATTCCTTTCGGTCACAGATCGGAACCCGTTACCTGCAGAGCGGCTCGACAATCCTGCAGGTAGTCCTCCATGGTGAAGCCCGAGGTGTGCCGTCCCCCCTCGGCTTGGAGAGGTAACCCGGCCAAATGCACCCCGCCCCAGACTCAGGGTCTAGAGCCGAGAGTCAGGGGGCGGGACTCGAACCCGCCATACAAGGGTTCGGCCTCCGAACCCCAGGAGGAAGTGCGTAATCCGGTACTCCGGCGTTACCCCGCCTCCAGAGGCGGAGGCTGAGTTCTGAGCCCAGAGACTCATGGGAGGTCAAGGAGGAGCATGTCGCAGTTCCTCCTGGGAAATGTAGTCCGGAAGCTCCTAAGTGTTCCCCCAAGCGAGCAGTTTTCGGAGTGCTATGACATACAAGTTGTGTATGTGTCACAATAACTCGCCTTTATGGCATCTGAACTTGCTCTTCCAGATAGGACTAAGTATAGTATCTTTCCATATATTACATCGAGCCATCGAGCATCTGTTTGAGATTAATGTAAATTAATCTCTCAAAAAAAATTTTTTTAAATATAAAGTCTTGCTATGTAGCCCAAGTTAGTCTTTCTTCCCAGCTTCCTGATGCTGAATTCACAAACCTGGTTTGGGCGGGACTTTAAATTACAACATATCTCTATATCTTATTAAAAGAGTTTCCCATATTAGGTGTTTTATTTTAATTCTTCCCTTTACCAAACTGATCTATTGTGATCAGTGGTGTGTTTGTTCATGCTAGCAAAACATTAGCATAATTTTTGAACTGTCGTCTTAAAATCTTCAGTCGCGCCAACTCTTCCTAACGTCCTAACTCTGCAGCCTCTTTTTCTTTACAGTCTGGACAAATATCTCAAGCCATTCTTGGACTGATGCAACCGTGACTTTGCTTCCTGGGTCCCTGTTGCAACTGTTCTCTTTTTCAGAGTTGCTTGAAGTCTCATTCCGGCAGCCACGTCAGTAGAGGAGCCTTCAGAATGTAAGGCTAGGTTCCAACATCCTCCTTAACTGCCACTTTTGTGCCCCAGCGCAGATTGAGGGGGGGGGACGACGGTGTCCCTTTGTCATAACTTGTTCCCTCATTTTAAAATCTATCTTCAGATTTTCCTGCTCCTCAGGGAGGTGAGAGGAGACGAGGGTGCGTCTTCTTCACGCTAGATGTATTAACCAGGTACACAGCTCAATCAGTTTCATTTCTAGTCTTTTAGGAAACATACAGGGAGGCAGGAAAGACTTGGAAAGGAGCCCTCTGGGGGGCTCCCGCAAAACAGAAGCGGGGGGTTTTTCTTTCACACTAAAGGAGTAAATGGGCAAACGCGATGCTCTTTTGCCTTGCTTCCGTGGCTCCAGGGCAGAGGACAGCCGCCGGCATCCAGGGAGGGCCCAGCAGTTGCTGCCGTCCCGCCCCGCTCCTCCCCGCTCTGCCAGGCCACTCGCTTGCTTTTCCCGGTTCTCACCAGAGAGGCACACGCGCTCCGTCCCTTCCCGCGGCCGCGGAGGGAAGAGAAAGGGTCTGTTGTTTTTCTCTCTTCCTTTCTGCCGCTCACCGGATGGCTGCACACCGGCTCCGACAGCCCTGATGGGAATCCCACGCGCCTGAGCAGGCCCCTCCTCCTCCAGGGACCTCGTCCTTGGCTAATTTGTCTTTGTCCCGACCGAGGGAAAGAAGAAGAAGAAAAACCACAAACTTCCTTTGCAAACCAGTTTGCGGGCAGGGCCTGGAGCGCACGCCGGAGACTCAGTCGCTCGGGAACCCTGAAGACGCCGGAGGCCCCGGGAGCGCCGGGCTGCCCCTCGCCTGCCCCCCGCTGCCCTCGCCCCCCACCCTTCTCCGGCGTGCCCTGGGCTGGCCGTGAGTCCGGAAGTGGCCACGACCCAGGCTGGACGCCGCGCGAGGAAAGCCGTGTCGAGCCGTGGGAGCTCCGGGGCTGACAGCTGGGAGGCGGCTGGCGCTGGCGGCGCCCCTCGACGATGTCCCCTCCTCCCGCGTCGGGCCGCTAGAATTGAGTCCTCTCCCACTCCCGGAACCGCATCCACCCCTTTCAGGTAAAAACTTTGTTTTCAAACTGTCTTCTTCGCCTCTTCTCGCAGCTCTCCTTTCCCACTCCGGCTGGGGGGAGTTGACACCTGATGTCCCGGCTGTGATCTCTACACCTGGGTCGCTTATGGGATCCTTGCTAGGCACGGGGAGCAGTGAAAGCAATGGGGTCCCTTCGTTTTCCCATTATAAACAAACCTTCTACCCCTTTTTGGAGCAAGAATTGCAGTATTTGACTTTTTCTAGAGGAATCTCAAAGCATTGTTGCCGTAAAGGTTTACCTTCAGCTGAGGAAGAGATTGGGTAAGACTAGAAAAGGAGAGAGAAGGGTCCTGAGAGAGGGTAATGTCTTCTTGAAGCTAAGGACGGACGTACCTATTTAATATGCTTCTTCCACTGTGTAATAGTATCTGCTGCTGACTAGGAAGGGATCGGGTGTTTTAACTCCCTCACCTGCCCCCATAGGTAGGTCTAGTTAGAGAGGAGGTGTAGGATTTGGGCAGAAGAAAGAAAAGGCTGAAACCCCCATTTGTTTGAGTACCCTCCCCTCGGACTTTCCTATCTCTGGGTTTTGCAAAGTGCAGTCCTCCCATGCGGTTCCTGCCCTGCCCCTGCCGGCTTTCCCTGAGACCCCACTCCCTCCAGCGATTTCTTGTAGCTCCTTTCTTTGGTTGGCTAGCTTTCCCAGCCTCCACTTAATTATTGATCATTTCTAACCTTGGGCAGAAAATGAGCCACGCTTTTCTCTTGGCTTTTTAAATTTCCCAGGCGTGGCCTGTGTTTCAGGGTTCACCCTAAGTGCCATGGGAGGGGAAGAGATATGGAGAGAGAGGGCGAAAAAAGTGTAAGACCTGCAGATAAATTTTGCTACCGTGGTTCTAAATTAACAAAATATAAAATGACCTGCATCTAGCACAAATTATATTTGAATAAGGAGAATGATCTCTGGATTATTTTCAGTAACTTTGACGTTTCTCTGTAGCACAGGCAGACCTTGAACTAGAGGTACTCCTGCCCCATCTCCTGCTATTCAGCAGGAATTGGCAAACCTGAGACACCACACCTAGCTAATGCCACTCCTGTCCGCTAGGCCTTCTCCCAGCCCCCAAGTCCTGAAGGTTTAGAAGAAGAAAACAGGCGATGAAGAAGCTGAACGGAGGGCAAGAGTTCCAGTCAGGCATGGCATAAACCACTTAAAATCCCTTCACTTGGGAAATTGAGGCAAGATTACCGAAAGTTTGAGGCTAGCCTGGGCAAACCAGTGCTCTGCTTGTCTCTGCTCCCCCCACAAGTCCTGGGATTAAAGGTGTGGCAATTTCTTTTAAAATCATTTAAAAGAAAAAAAAAAGACAAGATTTAATTTAATTAATTTGATTTAAATTAATAATTTTCTGCTTTTGTCTTCCTTCCTTCCTTCCTCCCTCCCTTTCTTTCTCTTTTCCTTCCTTCTTTCCTTCCTTCCTTCCTTCCTTCCTTTCGATTCTGGCTATGGAACCCAGTACCATGCATGTGTTAAGCGCGTGACCCGCTCTCCACATTTTTTGTTCTCACTAATGAGTAGGGAGGGGCATAAGGAGATGGAAGGGAGACTCTTGGGAGGAAGGAATTGTGATTGTCACTATCTGTAGTCCTATCTGTCTGTTACTTGATGCTTAATGCTGATAGACAGCAAGTTGAGCAGGTCCAGTGTTCACATCGAAAAACGATCTGGATGGGCACCATGAAGAGAATGCTTGCCAGTGGGTGTGAGCTTGGACCCAGGGTGTTCTGTATGCCAGGCAAGGCTCCATCACTGAGCTATACCCCAACTCTTAATTTTTAAGATAGGATCTCACAAAGATTCTACTACCTCAGCCCCCTTTAGTAACTAAAATGAAAGGCCTTTGTCACTACACACAAATAGTGGGGGGGATCATATATATTATATACATATATGTACAATATGAGCATATATAATGTATGTTTTATGTGAGCATTTTTTAAAATATTTATTTATTTATTTAGCCTGCATGCTTGCACACACACCAGAAGAGGGCACCAGATCTCATTATAGATGATTATGAGCTACCATGTGGTTGCTGGGAACTGAACTCAGAACCTCTGGAAGAGCAGCCAGTGCTCTTAACCCCTCTCCATTTCTCCAGCCCAGAGCATTTTTTTTTTATCTATATGAGTATTTTCTGTAATAGTTGGGACCTCCAGCCTGCAAATAGTGGCATGGAGACTTATTATTAATTATAAAAGCTCAACCTTGGGCTGGAGAGATGGTCCAGCGGTTAAGAGCACTGCCTGCTCTTCCAGAGGTCCTGAGTTCAATTCCCAGCCACCACATGGTGGCTCACAACCACCTATAATGAGATCTGGTGCCCTCTTCTGGCCTGCAGGCAGGATACTGTATAAATAAGTAAATTAGTTAGTTAAAAAAAAAGCTCAGCCTTAGTGGAGGCATAGTCTCCCTAGTTCTTATAACTTAAATTAACCCATATTTTAAAATCTGCATTCTCCCATGAGGTTCGTTACCTCATCTCCATACTGCCCATCCTGCTGCTTCTGCATCTGGCTGGCGAGTCTGCCTTTCTTCTTCCCAGAATCCTCTCTCTGCCTAGAAGTCCCGCCTATACTCTCCTGTCAAGCTATTGGCCATTCAGCTCTTTATTACACCAATCACCACAGTACATTTTCATACAGGCATAAATATCCCATAACAATTTTCCTTTATGTATGTCCACCACATGTTCTATTATTATTATTATTATTATTATGTATACAGTATTCTCAGTATTCTGTCTGCATGTATGCCTGCAGGCCAGAAGAGGGCACCAGATCTCATTACAGATGGATGTGAGCCACCATGTGGTTGCTGGGAATTGAACTCAGGACCTTTGGAAGAGCAGATAGTGCTCTTAACCACTGAGCCATCTCTCCAGCCCCCCCCTTTTTTAAGATTTATTTATTTATTATGTACACAGTGTTCTGTCTGTATGTATGCTTGCTGGCCAGAAGATGACACTAGTTCTCATTACAGATGGCTGTGAGCTACCATGTGGTTGCTGGGAATTGAACTCAGGACCTCTGGAAGAGCAGTCAGTGCTCTTAACCTCTGAGCCATCTCTCCAGTCCCAGCCCTTTTTTTTAATTAACTGATTTTTTAAATTTATTTATTATGTATACAATATTTTGCCTGTGTGTGTGCCTGCAGGCCAGAAGAGGGCACCAGATCTCATTACAGATGGTTGTGAGCCACTATGTGGTTGCTGGGAATTGAACTCAGGATCTTTGGAAGAGCAGGCAATGCTCTTAACCTCTGAGCCATCTCTCCGGCCCCCACCACATGTTTTTAATGGCCACAGAAGCCAGAAGAGGATATCAGATTCCCTGCTACTTTAGTTACAGATCCTTGTAAACCCCTCTGTGGGTGCTGAGAATTGAACCTTGATCCTCTAGAAGAGTGGTATACGCTTTTAACCACTGAACCGTCTCTCCACCCCTGGAGTATTTTAAATGTAAATCATTAACAGAAGTTTCCTATTCCATATAAATAGTGAGCAAGAGAATATCTCTGGGTGCCGGCTCTGCTGGAAGCAAATAGAAACTGAAGAGTTAGGATGTCAGCTCCAGATGGGGAGAGCAATCTATTGGAGGGATTTGTGGGGAGGACTTTTTGTGCCCCCATTCTAGGTTGTTATTGGTGGTATGATCAGAGCCTGTGCCTTGGGCAGCCCTAATAAGCTAGGTTTGGCCTTTTGTCCCCAATAAGCCAATTAAAAGAGCTGAATTAATAGTGAGAAGTAGGGCAGTGAGATGGCTCAGTTGGTTAAGGCTCTTGCTGCTGGGTGACCTGAGTTTGATCCCAGGTCCCACTTGGTGGAAGGAGAGAACAAATTTTTGAAAGTTTTCTTCCGGTTTCCAGGTATGTACACATAGACACACACATACACACACTAAATAAATGTAATAAAATTAAAATAATCATAGGGAAAATCAGGAAAAAAACAACAGCAACAAGAGATTTATTCAATGTGGCCACATTAGGTCTAGCAACAAAATGATTTGGTGACATTCCTAAGTCCACCTTCAGAGTCCTAAATAATTAGAAAGCCAGATGCTGCATTAGCTCACCAGCCTAGGTAGGTCAAGGTGCGGTCCTGCCCATAATTGACCCATCGCTGTTTGGGTCCTAGCCTCACCTTGCAAGGTTATTGGACAAGTTGTTAGAACTCTGTGAAATCTTTTTCCTGGATACAAGTTCCTGTTTGGCTGCTTCAAGGCTTGGTGTTTTTCTCCTCCCAGCTTGAGATTCCGGGGGAAATTTCAATTCCTTGGGTCCGTTGTTTCAGTGGTGTGACAGGCAGTGTGATGGACGACATGAAGTGGGTCTTTAGAACAGTGGTTCTCAATCTATGGGTCACGGCCCCTTGAGGGTGGGGTCACCTAAGACCACAGAAAAACACAGATGCTACCTTACACTTCATAACAGCAAAATTACAGTTATGAAGGAGCATCGAAAACAATGCTGCTTCAGAACGTTGTTGTTGTGGGGTCACCACAACGTGGGGGTCGCAGCATTCGGAAGATCGAGAACCCCTGCTGTAGAATATTCTCAGTCTTTGCAGGGATACCCAGGTTCCGGAGTTGCTTAGCCAACGCGGACAAGCCCCGTGGCCTACATTTCCCTTCCCTACAGGAAGCCCCTCCCGAGCCTTTTTGCTGTGGTTGGTTTGGTATTGTGTAAGGTTCCACCAAGTCTTCTGAGAGCCGGGCATGATGGCACAGGCCTCTAACATCAGCACCTGGATGGCTGACATACAAGCCTCACTGAAAATTCTAGGCCATAGCCTGGCGTGGTGGTACACACCTAATCCTGGCACTCAAGAGACAGGCAGGTGGCTCTGAGTTTGGGCCTAGCCTGGTCTCCGCACAGAGTTCTAGGCCAGCCAAGGCTACAAACAAACAAACAACTGAATGAATAGAGTCATTTGCGGAGCAGGATTTCCTTACCTTACCAACTTGGCACAAAATATACGAAAATGGTGTTACCTTTTTACCCCTCACCCCAACCATATGATGGTTGCTCTCTGGTCCCTGGAGTGAACAGGAAGGAGGTGTCTATAAGGACAGGAGCAGCCTATGCGCTCAGAATGTTGGGAAGGGGCGAGGTTTGGTGTCTGGAGCTGATGAAATGCCTTTAACAAGGCAGGCTAAACATCACCATGTTAGTAGCCACAAGGATTGTTGTTTGTTTGTTTGAGAACTTAGGGGTCAAAACCAGGGTCTTGCATGTGCTTGGGAAACATAGCCCACTTTAGGATAGTTTTAACATTTTTTATCCAGCCCTCTTCCTTCTCTCTTTTGGCTTTGCACTTACCTTTCCCTTCTGAAAGTTTAATTCTGTTTTGTATGTGGGTGTTTTGCCTGTGTGTCTGTGCGAGAGAGGGTAGTGGGTTCCCCAGAAGTGGTGTTGCAGGTGGCTGTGAGGTGTCCTGTGGGTGCTGGGAATTGAACCAGGTCCCCTCGAAGGGCAGCCGGTCCCTGAGGCATCTCCTCAGACCCTCTCCATTTTCTTCATTCTCCGTCATTTTCTGTTTCAGGAAAGCCAGTTCCACCTGGTATCTTCCTTCCCTTCTGAGCCTGGAGGCCCAGTCTTGGCAGTCGCATCCGGTCACAGCAGGTTAAAGGTAGTGCACGAGCCAAGGCCTTCGGTTTCTGCTCACTGAGAAAAGCTGGCTTTGGAGCCAGACTGGCTTTCCACGCTGTTCACTCCCAGACTTTTCTTGTTCCTTTTGCTCTGTAACTCAATGACCTTATTGGCCAGGTCTCTCTTGTGCCTATCAGAATCATTTAAGCAAGGTTCCTGAGGTCAAGAAACCCCTTTGTCCCTCTCAAGACTCCAACCCCACTATGGAACAACCTCAGGTGGAGCCCCCAGCCCCCAGTAAAGCCAGTAGTGCAGAAACTGTTGAATCTGAAAACCACGAGGCTCCGTCTGGACCAGAGGAGCATGCTCAGGACAGCCCTCAGGACAAGGGTGACGCAGAGGCCGACGGAGCAGGTGGAGAACAGGAACCGAAAGGCCAAGTTTTGCCACCAGCCCAGGATGGGGAAAATCTCGAATGCCCTCCTCCTGAAGCTAGCTCAAGTCCGTGTGGGACATCATCTGAGGCGGAGACAATAGAGACGCCTTCTAGGCCACAGGAACTTCCCCAGTCCCCCAGGACCCAACAGCCCGATGTCGACTTCTACTGTGTCAAGTGGATCCCCTGGAAGGGAGAGCGGACCCCCATCATCACCCAGAGCACCAACGGCCCTTGTCCTCTGCTGGCCATCATGAATATCCTCTTTCTGCAGTGGAAGGTGAGTGTGGAGGACACAGCCAGTAAACCGCGGGGCACCGGGCAATTACAATAGCCTCAGGTGCTGGGTGGTGGTGGCAGAGGCAGGAGGATCTCTGAGAGTTTGAGGTCAGCTTGGTCTATAGAGTGAGCTGCAGGACAGCCAGGGCCGTTACGTTAGAGAAACCCTGTCTTGAAAAACTGGGGAAGGGGGGGAGGATGGCCATAGATTTGCCTTTCAAATGTGCTTGGTTCATTCACACAAACATTCCTTACGATACCATGCTATATAAAGGTTACTGCAATCTCGGGTACACAGACGTCTTACATAGTGGGGAATGGTTGGCTGGGCAGATAATGCTGCAGGGTTCCACTGGGGACTTCTCTCCAGTAACAACATTTTGGAAGCTTTTTTTCAGGCTTGCACATCTGTGGCCGGCCAGGAGGGTGACTTTGTTGGAGGTCCCAGAAAGTCGTTGAGCGCACTGGCCGGCAAGCCCAGGCCAGCAGCTGGCACTGATAGATGGGCATGTGTGTTGCAAATTTGAGTCACATGGGGGCCCGTCTCTAAGTCCCCTTGTTGTTGGCTATCAACACAGAACCCTGAGATACCGTGTCTTGGGAGGAGTGTGATCCTGAGGGCCACTTCTGAAGTTCCAGTTTTTTTGCTTTTTTTCCAGTGGGCATTAGTTTTGTGATGTTGGTGCAGCTTCGCTGAGAAGTCAGTGCTGCCTTGGGGTGGCTCCTCAGCGTGTCAGAGCCTGCCTACTGCCCGGCCTTTATCTCGCAAGCATGTGAGAGTCTAAGGCACACAGAAGAGCTTCACTGAAGTTTCTAACAGGAGAGGAGACCTCATGGGGGGGGGGGCTAAGAAAACACTGGGAATCCGCTCCTCTGGCCCTCATCCCCATCCTGATTTTTCTCAAGTCAGTCCTAAATTTCCAGCTCAGTCCCTGCCCAGCTCCTGACTGCAGTTTACGTCACACTGCGCGTGCTTGGCAGCACCTCCCGTTTCTTCCCTCGCCCAGCTTCGAGCCCCCCCCTCCCCCCACCGCCATCCCGTCATGGATCCTACCCCTGAATCTCTCTCCTGTATCTCTCTTTTTTGACTCATTTTGTTTGTTTGTTTGCCTTTTGTTGTTTTGCTTTTTGAGGCAGGGTCTCACTGTGTAGCCTTGAAATTAATTGTGTAGACTAAGCAGGCTTCAAACTCAGAGATCTACCTGCCTTTGGCTCTCCAGTGCTGGAGTTAGAGGCGTGCACCATCACCCCCAGCTGCTTTTGGGGGGATTGTAAGCCAGGCTGGCCTCACTCCTCCTGCCTCAGCTTCCTGAATACTGGAATTGCAGTCACGAGCTGCCATGCCTAGGTTGGCCCCTCTCGTTCTCTGTGTTCCTCCTCCACTGATGATAGTAAACGCTCACATAGGACCCCCTTCTCCCTCCAGGTGAAGCTGCCGCCTCAGAAGGAAATGATCACATCAGATGAGCTCATGACACATCTTGGTGAGTGGCTAATGGAGTGGGGCTCATTTGGAGCTCTGGTGTGGCATTGAGGGCAGGGAGAGTTCGTGTCTTTTCTGTAAAGCTGGAGAGTAAAAGATCAAGGTATCAGAAGTTTTGAGTTCTAGCACCAATTCTGCCTATAGTTACTCCCCTCCCACCCCTATTCCTGGTGCTGGGGATCAAACACCAGTCTTGACTGCGCTGTGCGAGGACTGCACCATTGATGCACAGCCCTGGCCTCTGTCCTTAGCTTTCAGTCAGGTGGGTCTTTCACCTCTGGAAGCCTATTATTCCTCTGAGAAATTAAAATTTTAGGTTAGAGTTTGAAATTCCATGGTCCTGAGGCATTACCCCAATTCTCCAGAAGGAGAGGAAGCCAAGCTTTTGGGACGACTGGCAGGGTAGGGTAGGCTGATAAGTTTCCTGTCTTACAGGAAACTGCCTCCTATCCATCAAGCCCCAGGAGAAGTCTGAGGGCCTTCAACTTAACTTTCAGCAGGTGAGGCAAAAGGGCAGTGGACACAGGGGCTGCAGGCTTGCAGGGGTCCCTGGACCTACTGAAAAGCCTTTGTGGGTGATTCCCTAACCTTGGTATCTTCTCCGGGGGTGGGGGGAACTGGCATCTCTATCCTGAAAAAAAGTTCATTTTTATATTAAATAAAGAGAGAATGAGGCAGCCCAGCATAGTATTGTATGCCTTTAATTTCAGCACTTGGGAGACAGAAGTAGGCAGATCTCTGAGTTTGAGGCGAGTCTGGTCTACACAGTGAGTTCCAGGACAGCCAGGACTATATAGTGAGACCTTGTCTTGGGGGTGAAAAGAGGGGATTAAAATAAATGGGTTGTTAGAAAGCCGGAGCCGAAAAAACAGGACTTCTGATTTGTTTCTGGGTGATGGGCGTGAGAAGTGGAGGGTGCTGGACTAGCCATCGTTGTCTCCCCCCAGAACGTGGGAGGGTCCTGGACTAGCCATCGTTGTCTTCCCCCCTCCAGAACGTGGGAGGGTCCTGGACTAGCCATCCTTGTCTTCCCCCCACCCCAGAACGTGGGAGGGTCCTGGACTAGCCATCCTTGTCTTCCCCCCACCCCAGAACGTGGGAGGGTCCTGGACTAGCCATCCTTGTCTATTCCCCCCCCCAGAATGTGGACGACGCGATGACTGTGCTCCCTAAACTGGCCACAGGTCTGGATGTCAATGTGCGATTCACAGGCGTCTCTGACTTTGAGTACACGCCCGAATGCAGCATCTTTGACTTGCTGGGCATTCCTCTGTACCATGGCTGGCTTGTCGATCCACAGGTGAGGACAGGAGGAGTGATAGGATTTGGAGCCTGAACTGGTGCAGAATTTCTTGAATTTTAATACTGTTGGGTGGAGTCACATTCCAATACCAGGAAACCACACACAAATAAGACCAGCTCCTCGGACATCAAGAGTTCAGGAGTCTTTGATCACAGTCACAGTCTTAGGGGTTTGGTCTGTTTCCTTCCTTTAAAAATAAAATCCTTTGTTTCTTCCCACCCCATCCGACTCCCCAGTGTCCTGAGGCCGTGAGCGCTGTTGGGAAACTGAGTTACAATCAGCTGGTAGAGAAGATCATCACCTGTAAACACTCCAGCGACCCCAACCTCGTGACAGAAGGTGACGGCGGTGCCCTCTTTCCTTGTGATCCCATGTGAAGGACAGCTGTGCAACCCTGCTCTTCCCGCCTCAGCCTTCTGAACGCTCAGATCACAGATGCGCAATCGCAACCCCTAGCTGTACTGATTGAGTAAATTCAATCAGGTTTTAAGGAGGGGTTTTCATCTCCACCCCTGAGGACTGGGGTTCTCTAGGATCTCTTATAGCTTAGGCTGGCTTTGTAGCTGAGGGTGATTTTAAGCTGATCCTACCTCCAGCCCCCGAGTACCAGGACCACAAGCATGTATTACCAAGTTTCACCGTGTATGTGTATGCCTTGCTGAGAATCAGACCTGGGACCTTGTACATGCTAAGCATGGAGTCTAAATCTGAACCATAAGCTAGGGTGGCTTTGCAAAGGGGCTTCGGAGGCTCCTGGGGGCTTTTTGGACAAACCTCCTTGTTTTGTTTGCTTTGGGGCTTTGCTGAGGTTTAGGGGTTTTAGTTTTGACACAGGGTCTCTCTGTGTAGCCTTTGGCTAACATGGAACTGCTGTGTGGAGCCTGTTGCTCTTGGACTCACAGAGACCAGTCTGCCTCTGCCTCCCTGGTGCTGAGGCTAAAGGCATGTGCTGCCCCACCTTGGACTGAACTCAGGATCTTGCCAAAAGATCTAAAATGGAGTTAGACTCCCAGCCCTTTTGATGTGTTTTGCTTTTTTCCTATTGTGGGTTTGGAGGTAATCCAAGGCTCACGCACTCTATGCCTCTGGCAGGTCTGATCGCGGAGCAGTTCCTGGAGACCACTGCAGCGCAGCTGACCTACCACGGCCTGTGCGAGCTCACAGCGACTGCGAAGGAAGACGAACTCAGTGTCTTTTTTCGAAACAACCACTTCGGCACGATGACTAAGCACAAGGTGATGGGGCTTCGGAGGAGGGGAGCAGGAACAGTGTCATTTCCCTGAGCCCTTTTCTCTGGGGTCAGTGTGTCAGGCAGGATAAAGTGGGCTAAGCCATAGTAACAGATAACCCCTAAAATCCTTGTGGTTTCCCACAAGTGTTTATTTCCAATTCCTGATGCATGTCCAGTGCAAACTGGCTATATCCTGTCTCACACCATCTTCACTCTGGGACTCAGGGTGACAAAAAAAAAAAAGCCTTTCTATATATTGGAATATATGCAAGAAAAGAGAATGACACAGTGCGTTCATTCTTGATGCTTCTGCCTGAAAGCGGCACTGACCAGGGCGGTTATGAGGAATAAGCCTGTCACCAAGGCAGGAAAGGGACAGTGGGACTTTAGAACACACAACAGTCTTTCTGAGTTAGAAGCCAGAGCTCTCTAGGAATTGAGTAGAAGAGACTGGTCCTGCCCGTTCCCCTACTCCCCATCCAGACTGTCATTATGCAGCCCTGGCTGGGCCGGAACTCTGAGGTCTGCCTGCATCGGAAGGCTGGGATGGGATTAGTGTGTGTCACCCCTGGCCTTGCCTTGAACTGCTGATCTTCTTGCCTCCAACTCCCAGGGCTGGTAGTCATGCAACACCATACCCAGTTTTTCTGGTTCTCAAAAGGGTTTATCTACAGACATCAGTAAACAGAGAGCCGAGGAAAGAGAGTAGGAAGCTGGAGATGGTGTGGTATTTCTTAACCAGGATAATCACAGCACTCACCTGTATTCAAGCATCCTTTCCTGCTCCCCCAGCCACACATATTTAAGAAATGTGGGATGTTCACAGTGCTAAGCTCTAGGCAGCACACTGATTCTCTTGGTGGCACCTTGGCTCACTGTGAACCGCCTCTGTGTCTCCTGTCCCATCTGTGTGCTCTCCTTTTCAGCTTGTGAAAGGAGTGTGTAAGGGGTGTGTGCTGGGGACCAAATCCAGGGAATGTGGACTCGCCAGGCAGCTGAGCTGACAAGCACACTCCAGCCCTGGACTCAGGCCTGGCTGTCTCTCTCTTTCACAGAGCCACTTGTACCTTCTGGTCACCGACCAGGGGTTTCTCCAGGAGGAGCAGGTGGTGTGGGAGAGCCTGCATAACGTGGATGGCGACAGTTGCTTCTGTGACTCTGACTTCCACCTCAGTCATTCCCTAGGCAAGAGCCACGGAGCAGAAGGTGGGGGCGGCTCCCCAGAGAAGCAGCTGCAGGTGGACCAGGTGTGCGGGGCCCTTGGAGCGGTGCACAATCCATTGGCAGCTGAGCTTCATGCCTTCTATTGGCTGAAGGCTGTCCCACACAGCCTTTTCACGTTACCCTTGTCTGGGTGTATTTCCTGCCACCACAGATAGTAGACATGACTGTGTTCCACTAGAGAGGGAAGAGCTGGAGGATTTGGAGGAAACATGGTTTGAGATTTAGCCTGAATCTCTACCTTTGGTCTTAGCCTGTCTTGTGACTTGTTTTCCCTCTAGGACTATCTTATTGCCCTGTCCCTGCAGCAGCAGCAGCCACAAGGCATGCTGGGCCTTACTGACCTGGAATTGGCCCAACAACTTCAACAAGAGGAGTATCAACAGCAGCAAGCTGTGCAACCTGTGCAAACAAGGGCCCCTTCGCCCCAGGTGAGCCTGACCCTCTGCCCCTCTCTCGGTAGGCAGGGGCACTGGCTTTGCTTGATGCCGAATGCATATGGTTTTTGTACAGGTCTCTCTGCAAGCGTTCCCTCATAAACCCTTCTGAGGCACCCTTTTTATCTTGACCCCTCGATGTCTTTGACCTCTACCGTGGTTATCAGATAACTAGTTGCTAAATCCCACACAGGGGAGAGGAGCCACGTCTGGACGCTCAGCTGGAGAGCGGAGGCAGAGGTCGAAGGCCGAGTCAGACTGTGTTTTGCTCTAACTCTGCCCCATACAGCGTGGATGCGCCCCTTCTTTCAGAGGCTGACGGGTTTGCTTGCAAGATCCCCTACACACACACCTCAACCCCTGAGACGACCAGGGTAATTGATGTGCGCTGCTGGGGGTCAGAGCAGGCAGCCTCCGAGGTCAGACTTGGTACCTTCCTTGCCCTTCTGTGTCGCTGTCTTCTCTTCTTCCCAGTCAGGGCCCTATGGGGATGGCTGGGTAGTCTCTGGTTCCCAGCTCCCTTTCCTGGAGCATTCACATGAATATACAGACGCACGTTGATAGGTGCGGTACCCGAATCTGTGTCTGCGCCTGTCGGGCTGCTCTTAGCCACCCACAGGCCTGTCTCTGTTTGCTTCAGGGTTTGATTTGGGCTTCCATCTTTATTATTATTTTAATGCCTTCCTAGGGGGCTGGAATAAAATTTCTTTCCTGAGATTTGTTGTTTTCCTACCCTGGAGCAGTGGGGTTAAGTATTTGACCCGGTTGAGGAATGCGAACCCGGGAGGAGGCAGGGAATCTAGAGGCTGCCTGCCTGTCATTTCTCACAGGCCAGCAGGGGGAGCCCGAACGTGACCACTTCCCTCTTCCCTGGTTTTGATAGTTGTTCTGTGGGAAGTACTGTTCTCAGCTCTAGCTGGAGATGTGTTTCTAAATTCCTGCATGGACAGATGGGTTGGGGGAAGGCTACTGAGACTTCCAAGGCTGGGAGTTTATGTAGATGGCCCTTCGCTAGTTCTGATCCCCTGGTGTCCATTCTTGGTTATCTTGCCTGAGATTCCTGGGGAGAAGAGAATAATGAAGTTGAAGGGAGACTCAGGGTGGGGTATGCGGACACCCAATAAGTGCAGCACTGGGCAAACTGGGATTCCTGTTGAGTAGCTAAATCCACTTCAAAGATGCCTCCCACTCCAAGGCCTCTCACTGACCCATGTCCTGACCCGCCCAAATTTTAACCAGGAAACTTTAAAAGGCGGTGGATTTGCCAGACGGTTCAACTACCAGGGAGATGTTCTGGCTGAGGTACAGACTGATGCTCAGGACAGGCACTATCAAAGACATCCTGTTATTCCTCCTCAGAATGTAGCTGGAGATGAGGGAAATCCAAGGATATCAAAGAAATTTAGAGGACCAGCCTCAAGAGGAAGTTAGGGTATATGGTGTTCCTTGGGGGTCTCCCACGTGTTCAACCAAACATGGGAACCTCCAGATTCTTGAATGCCGTGTCAGGGTGGGTCCGCAAGGTCTCAGATGTCTTCGGCTCTGCACAGGGCCAGGAGGGCCGAGTGACAATCCCCTCTCACTGTATCCTGCAGGTGAGAGAATCAGGGTTAGACAAACTCATTATCACCATCATGCTCCAAGCATTGTAACCCTCCCTACCTTGTGCCAAAAAGTAGTTCATCGTCAAGACAAGACTCCTCTGTTGCCTGAGTCCTGCACTCAACCAAAGGAAAGGTGGGGGGAGGGGGAGCTAGGACACCAGGGCTCCAGGTTATAGCCAACTTTAGTTTTTAGTTCCAGCACTTGGGCACTTGGGAAGCAGAGGCAGGTGGCTCTCTGAGTTTGAGGCCAGCCTGGTCTATAAGATGAGTTCTAGGATAGCCAGGGCTACACAGAGAAACTGTGTCTTGAAGAGAGAGCTAAGTTTTCACCTGGAGAGAAGAATACAGAGACTTCCCAAATTTCTTTTTGAACTCAGCCCGAATGCTTAGAAGATCGATCTCGCTCCGGGAGACAAGGACTCGGGTCAGCACTTGGAAATCAGGCTCAGTTTCCTGGAAAAGAGAGAGATAGGGGAGCCTGCTGCAGGCAGTTAGGGGTATTCTCATTAGGGGCAGGGGGGTGAATGGCCTGGGACGGGAGGGAGTGGAGGCAAGGTAGTACTGGGGTTTCAGATCCAGCCTTGAACTCGCTGCTTACCACTAAGCTGCAGCCTCAGGCTTCGCGGGCTTTGTTGTTGTTTTGAGACAGGAATTTAGTGTGTGTCTTGGACTGGCCTCAAATTCACACAGAGTGCTGGGACTTAGGTATTAGCCACCCTGCTCAGCCAAGATATATTTCTATGTTTTTGTGTGTACATCTGTGTGAGTGCATGAGACGTGTGCAGATGCCTGCGGAGGTAGAAGAGGGTCTTATATCCCCTGGAGCAGATGTGAACTGCTCTACATGGGTGCCAAGAATCAAGTTTGGGTCCTCTGGAAGAGCAAGAAAGTCTTAACCGCTGAGCCATCTCTCCAGCTCCATGTTTTTGAGACAGTGTCTCATATACCCTAGACTGACCGTGGACTCACAGAGATCCACTTACCTCTGCCTCTAGACTGTTTGGATTTAAGGTATGGGCCACCATGCCTGACAAGCCTTGAACTCGTGATCCTCTTGTTTTTCCTTTTCAGGTTCTGGGATTACAAGTGTATGTCTTTTGGCTAGTCTGACTCCTAAAATAATATCTGACATTTATATCCAAGAATTCTGGTCTCCTAATCTTGATACACTAAGATGTGTGTCCCTTTTATGTGTGTTCCTCATGGGCTAAGCAAGTCAGTGTTCCACCATGAGATTTGTTTTCATATCAGGAACCGAGACAGATAACCACAAGTCTTCAAAGGAATCCTGGTGTTGACTCATTATAATGAGCCGAATTTCTCAGTTAAGTATATAATAATCTTTTGTCAAGATGGAAATCTCTGAATGACTGAGCAAGGGCGTATATAGACTGTCCTATGAACAGTCATCAATGGGGCATGATGCTGAAGGCTTCTCTGGCCACTGAAATGTGGTGACTCCAACCTTTCCTGTATTTCACTTCCTTTTTTATTTTTATTGTTTTTCAAGACAGGGTTTCTCTGTGTGGTATTGGTCATTCTGGCACTTGATCTACAGGACAGGCTGGCCTCAAACTCAGGGATCTGCCAGCCTCTGCCTCCCCAGTGGATTAAAGGCATGCATCACCACTGCCCAGATATATATGTATATATTCTCAGAGACCCAGTTCATCTAGCAAAATTACTAGATTCTGTTGGTGTAATTACTCAAGTCAAAGTGACCACTTTTTAGATAAATAATACAGCCGACACAATGTAGCCCAGGCTGTTCTGGGACTCCCTATATTCACGCAGTTGCCTCCTCTGTGCTGGGGTGAAAGGCGCGCACCACCACGCCTGCTCACCAGGCGTCTATTAGAGCGCTGCAGAGATGGCAGGTGGAGCCTGGAGCAACTTCAGCACGTGTTCTGCCACCAAGCCTTCCTCCAAGCCTGAGGATAAATAATAGGAATAAAATCCAGCCAAGGTGGTTGGGCATGGTGGCACAGGTCTTTAATCCCAGCACTTGGGGGAGGCAGAGGCAGGCGGATCTCTGAATTAGGAGCCAGCCTGGTCCTACATTATTTCAGGACAGCCAGGGCTACATAGAAACCTTGTCCAAAAAAGCCAAATACATAAATAAATCTAGCCAGTTGGAGAAAGGAGGCCCAGAGCGCTCAGGACATTTGCTCTTTGTTCTTCGTGTTCTTGTCTAATTGAACAAGGACAATGAGCAGTTGTGAAGGGCAATTGAAACGGGAGTAATGCATCAGAGACAGCTCCAAAGCACTGGACGCCCTGGCTGACCTCGGCTTTACAGTGCTCCTGCTTCTGCCTCTTGAGTCCCGAGATTTAGGGTGTTCACCACTATGCCCGCCAATTCTTTATAGAGAGCAATGGTTCTCAACCTGTAATTGCGACCCCTTTGGAGGCCCAAGGACCCTTTCACAGGGCATCAGTTATCAGATATCCTATATCAGATATTTATGATATATAAAAGTATATCATATTTTATGATTCATAAAAGTAGCAAATTTACACTTATGAAGTAACAATGAAATAATTTTATGATTGGGGTCACCACAGCATGAGGGTTGCAACATTAGGGAGTGTGAGAACCACTGGGACAGTTAACACCTTCCCCTCTGACAACAAAACAGGCTCATCTGGTTTTGGTACATAGACATTAAGATAGACTTGACTTTAGTGCCTTGTGGGTAACTCATGTAGTGCTAACCAGAACTCACTCCCCTGCCCATGACAAGGCAGTAGGTAAACTTGGTGAACACAGTAGCTTGGAGGTTCCACCAGGCTTGGGGGTCTGAAGGGCAGGACAGGAAGCAGTGCGCCTCTTACCTGCAGGGCTTGGTGAAGTTTGTCAGCAAAGTACAGTGCTGTGTTTCTCATTATGGAAGCTAGAAGCAAAGGTGAGAGGGTAGAGAGCCGTGTCTAGGGCTCCAGCTTCCCATCCCAGTAAAAATCCCTCCATGCTTCCTGAGTAGGTACTTACCCAGGCTGAGCAGAGCCCGCTGAGCATCTCCGTGGAAACAGTTGCGGACAGCATCCTCTAATTCTTGCCCAGTGCATCTCCGGTACTGATCAAACACTTTGGTATGTGTAGGGAGTGGTTAGAAAGGTAAGGTGTGTGGGGCTGTTACCACAGGAAGGGTGACCCCACCACTGACTGTCACACTCATCAGTAGAGCAAGCTGGGTGGGGACAAGGAAGCTTGGGTACCTCGGATGAGGTGTTCAGGGCTGCGTTGTGTAAAGATCAGGACCCATTGACCTGCTGTACTGGATCCTCCGGTCTGCTGAAGTACCTAGGGAAGAGGAAGGAATCGGTGAGGAGTGGGGCAGGATCACAGTCTGGAGTCTGGAAGCCATGGTTATGATGTACCCAGAAAATCTACTGTGGTGAAGGAAATGGGACAGAGGGTGAAAAAGGATAGTGCAGAGGCAGGAGGATCTCTGCATTGGCAGTCAGCCTGGTCTACATCAGGAGCTCTAGGACAGCCAGAGAGACCCTGACTCAAAGAAAAATAAACAATAATAAAAAGAGGCAGGATTGCCGGGTGGTGGTGGCATATGCACTCGGAAGGCTGGAACTAAATCCTCTGTGAATTGGAGGCCAGCTTGGTCTATAGAGCAAGTTCCAGGACAGGCTCCAAAGCTAAAGAGAAACCCTGTCTCAAAAAAAAAAAAAAAAAAAAAAACCCAGAAGATTAAGAAAGGGGCTCAGCTCAACTGCTCTCACAAGAATCTGATCCCCACGATGAGGGCTAAGGCTTGCTTGGTCCAGTGCCCGCAGGAGGAGACTCTCCAGCAGATGAGATTGGATTCTGTGAACTCAGGAGGCAGAAGCAAAGAAGGCAGCAACAGGCTTGCAGCACAGATCGGTACACAGGATCTGGGCCCAAGGACGGGGCCCAGGAGGAGTCTGTACAAACAGAAGTTCTTTTGCTCACCTGGACATCTTGTTCTTCCAAGTTGTAGTCAATGACTCCAGAGTAGCTCTCGCGGCCCCCCTAAGCGGAGACACTGCTCTCAGAAGGTTTCATGTAAGGGCAGTTTTGTCCAGACCCTGGCCTCTGCGAACTCACCCTGCTCACAGGATAGCAGAGCTCCCTGCTCTGGCCGGTCCCCAGGCTCTTCCCTCACAGCCCAGGCCTCACCTTGCTCAGAGCCAGAAGCAGGTCTTGCAAGATGCCATTGGTCTCAGTTTTGATGTCTTCCTCAGCCTCCACCTGGAAATCTGGGGCAGAGGCCGGAGGCTTTGACTCCTGAATTTCCCCGGGGTAGGTAGCTTTAGGCCTTGTCAAGTGCCTGACCAGCTGGGCCCTAACAGTTCTCCTTCCTGTTTCTCCCCCCAAAGATTTCATGTTTTTATTTTTGTGTATGTGGCGGGGTGTGCCCAAGGAGACTAGAGGTACGCTTGGAGCTGGGGCTGCAGAGGGCTGTGAGCCATCCATGTGGGTGCTGGGACCCGAGCCCAGGTCTCCTTGTGCTCTCAGCTGCCGAGCTGTCAACTCCAGCCCCCTAGCCGCTCATCCATCTCCTCTGCTGAGTGCCTTGCTGACTGATGATGCCCAGGATGGAAGTCATGGGTGCCATCACGGCCACTCTGAAAACGTTCCTAGGCTGTGAGTACTGGAAGTGGCTTCATCTCCAAACCTTCCCACCGGGAATCCTACCCATTGCTAGGCAACCAGAAGTCACCAGAAACAGGGAAGCCCAGATTATGAAGCAAGCTGGTCAGGGCCTCGCTCTCACCAGTGTTTAGGAAGTGATGTGTGAGGTAGGGTATGGAGCAGAGAGTGAGCAGGAGCGGGGAGACCAACAGTGAAGACTGGAAGAGCGTGGCTAGCATGTGCAGAACCCCGGGTTCCATCTCTAGTACAGGAAGAAGGATGGAAAGAAGGGAGGAAGGAAGAGAAAACAAAAAGTGTCAGCCATGGAGGCCCAAGCCTGCAGGCCCAGCACTTGGGGCTGAGGCATGAAGATCATGAATTCAAAATAGTTCATCCACAGGAAGCTATGATGTCCCAGAACAGGGAAAGAAAGAAAGAAAGTGTGGAAAAGAAAGATGAAAACAGAACCAAGAGGGGTGATGGGGTTGGAGAGGTTAGCCTGAGAACAGAGGAGAAAGAGGATCTGTGACCATGATGGGATGAGATGAGGGTGCGGAAGCAGTTCACAAATTAGCAGGTGAGGCAGGGTCTGATGGGTGACAGCAGGGCTTAAGGGTCACCACCTGTCCCTCAGGCAGCAGCAAGGGGCTGGGAAGGTAACAAGGGGACCTAATGTCATCACTGGGAAATTAGCCCTAGGGCTCCAGACTAAGTTAATCATTGTTTCTCTTTCTTTAATGACCACATATGGCTCTTTCCCCTGGGGAGACTGAGGCACTGGCAGCAGTGGGGGGCGGGTGCTGGGAGCAGAGACCTTAAGGGAATAGAATTTGGTCAGTCAGGGTCTCAGATCTGAAAGCACCGTAGGGGTGGAGTGATTGTCGCAATACCCTTCAGCAATTGGGGATCCCTCATACATTCTTACCGTGCTTATATACTGCCAGGCACTCCTGCAGTCGGGGTGCTGCTCGGGTGGCCAGAATTTCCAAGGCTACATCTTCAGCAGAACCTGAGACCTACAAGAGATTGTGAGGCCACTTGACATTGGGACATATCATTAGCCCAGCGAGATGGCAGATGGGGTTGAAGAGCAGGCGCCATCTCCTCCATCTGGGTCACAATCGGGCTGAGGGGCTGCTAGGCCCACTCTCCAGATGACCCAGCGATTGTCTCCCCGTCCACCACCCCGGTACCTTTAAGGCTTTCCTCAGTTCCTGGGCATCAAACTGGGCTGCAGGCTGTAGGAGAGCCACAACAATTTTCTCCAGATTGCCAGACAGTGCTGCCTGCAAGGACTTCAATAGGTCCTGCATAAATGGGTCCCAGACAGACAGACAGACAGGTAGACAGAGGCATGGGTCAAGGAAGACTCCAGAATCATGGCAATCTGATTTTTATCACAGGCCTGGCCACCGAGTCCCTGATTAGCCAGGAGGACGGGGCTGGCCATGGCTGGATCCCAAGTCCTCCAGGGGTCTCCACCCTGCCCATAGCTCCTGGAAATTCAGTGGTCCCACCTGTTTGGTACGCTCTTGGAAGGCTCGAGAAATGAGCTGCCTTTGCTCTCTGCTCCGATTGGTCAGTACATCCACAATGGTGCTGTGGTCCACACCTGAACCAAGAGACAAAACCAGGCTGCAACCAGGGAGTTCACAGTTGTGAATTCCTGACTCCTCCAGGAAGAGAATTAAGTGTAGGGAAGGGACGACCAGGGCTACGTCATCTCTGCTTCCATTTGTTCTCAGAGAAGATGCAAAGAAAATGCCAAAAACATTCAGAGGGGCTGGAGAGATGACCCAGAGGTTATGAACATGGACTGTTGCTGGGCAGCGGTGGCACACACCTTTAATCCCAGCACTTGGGAGGCAGAGGCAGGCAGATCTCTGTGAGTCTGAGGCCAGCCTGGTCTACAGAGCTAGTTCCAGCACAGCTAGGGCTGTTATACAGAGAAACCCTGTCTCAAAAGAAAAAAGAAAGAAAGAAAGAAAGAAAAGAAATGAAATGAATTTTTTTAAAAAAAAGAGCATGTACTATTTTTTCAGAGGGCCTGAGTTCAGGGCTCAGCACCTGATCCGGTGGCTCATAGCCACCTGTAACTCCAGCTCCAAGGAATCCTGTATCTTCTGGCCTCCATGACACATCATTCACATATGTGTATGTTGGGGGATATTTGATCACATTGTGAACCCTGAGTTAACATTTTCATTAATTAAATAAAATTAACCTTGGGTCAGGGGGCTGAGTTAGCACCTAGTTAACAGATAATCATAGGGCATCAGAGGACATTGGGCAGATAGAGAGACACAGGAAGTAGCAGGGCGGGATCTGAGTGGTAAGGCTTCTTTTGGGGGGAGGGCAGCGAGAAAGAACGTGTTTTTGGGGATGTATCAGCAAAGAGAGAAGGTTAGCACAGCCTCTCTGAACTAGTTAGTTTTCACTCCAGCCTTTGAATCTCGAGTTTTATTTATAAATAAAATAATAGTGATTTAGTTAAAGCTACCTTTAGTGGCAGTGACGGAACCAGTGCCTGTAGGAACCAGAGTCCTGCCAGGCTTTGGTCTGAGTGGCCAGGCCCCTGCCATTGAAGCAGGCTGGTAACTGTGGAGTGGAAATTGTTGGCTGAAAGAGCAGGAGGTTGAGGAGCAGCCACTGTGCCGGGATTAAAAACATGCGTACAGACCCACATGCACACCCTTTTTGGTTTGCTTGTTTGTTTGAGACAGGGTTTCTCTGTAGCTTTGGAGTCTGTCCTGGAACTCATTCTGTAGACCAGGCTGGCCTAGAACTCACAGAGATCCACCTGCCGCTGCCTCCTGGGTGCTGGGATTAAAGCTGTGCGCCATCATCTGGCTTCTGACTCAAATCCTAATTCAGGCAAAAAAGTGGCCTAGCATGGTGGTTTTAAAAAGGAAGGGAAGAAAATAAAACCATAAATGAAATAAAAATTTTTAAAAGGGTTTCTGGGGTGAGGCCCATTAATTTGGTTTAAAATCCCGGATCTCCTGTTATAAACGATGTGATCTCGGGTGAGCTTTTCACTCCCTCTCTGAGTCCAGTCTCCTGTGTGTGTGCAGAATGGAAAGAATGACCTCACACGGGGGAGGTGGTAGTGGGGTCTGACACACTGCCACAGAACTGGGCATGCTAGATCAGATAGCTTATCACTAGTACTCCCAGAACATCACTAACTCCGCCTTCCTGGCTCCTTAAGAATAGTTTTTTAAAAGCCATGTGGTGGTGGCATATGCCTTTTAATCCCAGCACTTCGGATTGCAGAGGAAGGCAGTTCTGTGAGTTCAAAGCCAGCCTGGTCTACAGAGAGAGTTCTGGGACAGCCAGGGTTACACAGAGAAACCTGTCACAAAACAAAACAGAGATTTTTTTTTAAACATGTATTATTTAATATGTGTGTGGTGGCGGCACAGAACACCAGCTGTTCTTCCAGGGGACCCTAGTTCAATTCCCAAGCACAATTCTCTCATGGTGACTCCCAGCCATCTGAAACTCTAGTTCCAGGGGCTCTGAACCCCTCCTCTGGCCTGTGTGGGCACCAGGCTTGCTTGTGCAGAGACCTAATACAGGCTAAACATATATACATATAAAATAAAACAATAAATAATAAATTTGTAAAAGGGGGGGAGAAAGGCAGACCTGCAGCAGGGGGGCTCTTGCCTGTAATCCCAGCACCTGGGAAACTGCTACAGGAGGATGACTGCAAATTTGAGGCCATCCTGAGATAGGGAGTGAGATCCTGTTATGTGTGGTATGCACACTCTCGATCCCAACACTTGGGAAGCAGATGCAGATGATTATGATTTGGAGGCCAGCCTGGTCTCCATAGTGAGCTCCAGGCTACTTGGTGTTACAAATGAGACCCTATCTCAAAATAAAATAAAAATCAGATCAACAGTAAAAGGCAGCCCTTAAACACCAAGGGCAGGAGCTTACCTTGGCCTGTAATGGCCTTCAGCAGCTTCTGAACATCCTTGTCCACACTGAAGCTCAAGAAAGTCCTGAGGGTGCCCAGGGTCCCCCAAGCTGCAGTCTACAAGAGCATGAGAAGGTAGCATCATGAGGGGGAAGTCTGCCCTCCTCCTCCCATCTTCTTCATTTATTGTGGGTCCATGGGAGGTCCGAGGACAATCTGAGGACTCCTAAGGACGTTATCTGCTTCCATGGGGTCCTGGGGACCAAACTCAGGTCATCGAGGTGTTCACCCCACTGAACTATCTCTCCAGTGCCGTCTCTACCTTCTTCTTCCCCAACATCTCCTGGCCCCTGAGAGGACACATTAAACTCGATTGTTGGGGCTGGCTTTTGTGGCTCAGTGATTGCTCAAGTGTAAGACAAGAGCAATCACAGCACTGCAGAATAAATACACGCATTTCTGAAGTCCCAACAGCCAGTACCTTGTTGGCAAGACCCAGGGAGCTGAGAATCTCCTGGGTCAGGGATGCTCCAATAGGTCCACTGCTTACAGACATGGCTCAGCTGGCTTCCCTGTGGAAGGAAATGGGAGTTAGCTGAGGGGAACATCCCACTTGGGCCTGTGGATTGCCTCCCATCTGGGGCCCGGACTCTCAACCCATCTCTTTCCTTTGTTGCAGAAAATAAATGAATGACCCCTCAGTCTGAGATGCTGCCCCCTTCTGAAGGTCAGGGCCCTCCCTTCCCTGGCCTGGATTCTCTGACTGCTGAGATGAGATGGCATAATGATGGGGGGTGGAGAGAGACGGGGAGACGGCTCCTGGTCAGCTCCCCACAGGTGAGCTCCAACCCCTACCTGTAGAGCTGCTTCCTGCCTGCTGCCCTTCCACCCAAGTGGGGTCTTTAGGTCAGCAGGTGGAATCTGTCCATGTAGGAACAGGGTACCTGGGCATAGACTAGACACTCTTATGATGGGAAAGGAGCACACCACGCCTCCCTCAACCAGTAAGTTCTCCCTCCCCCAGATAAGGGCTCAGTTCCAGGACTTACCCCGAAGGAGCTGGAGGTGAGGTGGGTGTTGTGGCCTGGTGGCTTGCCTGTGTGGGCACCAGCTCCCCGATAGCCTGCTGGTGGAGAGGAGGAGTGAGGAGCCCAGACTGAGCAGCCAGTCAGATGACCTCTCTTGCCCAGCTGTTGTCTCTGACTCGGCCCCTCCCAGACGTGGGAGAGGACCAGGCTGTACAGGGTCTACAAGCAAACACCTCCCTGCCTAGCATCTCTCCTCCCAGGAACTGGCCCTTAACCCACGCAAGTGAGCTCTCTCAGCCTCTCAGCTCGGCGGAGGACACAGCAGGCTTTGTGCCTTGCTTTCCCTACGGGGCCAGGTTGGGACCACAGAAACCTAGCCTCTTGAGTCTTGCTTCTAACCTGGCTCTACCATTGGCTCCAGCTCCCTGGGGGTAAGGGGAGGGGGGTTGAGGGGAATGTAGGTCAGGCAGGCTCCAGGCTGATTTCAAGGTTGATAGAGAAAAACCTGTTGGGACACATACCATCAGGGCACCCCAGCCTGCACCCCACAGGGGGTCCCAGCCCAGAAGTTCCTGTGATTATGCTTTAGGAAAACCAGCCAGCATGGGTGGGGAAGCAAGGTAATTGTTTATATCTGTGGGTAAGGAAGGGCGCACAGGTAATCAGGTGGGGGCAGATCCAGAGTCAAGAAAGAAAACACGCAGAGGGTGTTCCCTGCAGACCGGCACCGTGGGAGATCCGTGCTCCCAAAGGCAGCCAGCAGATGGAGGAGGATCCCAGAGCCCGAATTTCAGTTTCCTCCTGTTGCCTTTTAGCTGCCAGTATTCCCTGGCTGTTTAGGCTTCAGGGTAATGCAATCCCAGGGTGCTGCCTGAGGTAGGCACACAGCGGCAGGTGCCCAGTCCCTCGGAGCCTCGGGGACCATAAGCGGTTAAACCTCAGGGTTGACCCCTTAAGGCTTGGGGAGCCGTCTTTTTCTTGCCTCCAGTCCTGGGCCAGGAATGGTCCTCTTTGATCTCCCAGAACCCCCGGAAGGAGAGGGGCACAACCTATTCACTACTATTTCACACAGAAAACAAGTTTGGGGACACCGGTAATGAAGTTCCATTATGGCGGTCATATGCTGGCTTTTGTCCTCACTAAAGTGGAGAACACTCTCCAATTTTAGAATCAGAGTCAGTCTCTTTTTTGTTTGTTTGTTTTTTTAAAGATTTATTTCTTTATTATGTATAATGGTCTGCCTGCGTGTATGCCTACACACCAGAAGAGGGCGCCAGTCTCATTCATTATAGACGGTTGTGAGCCACTATGTGGTTACTGGGAGTTGAACGCAGGACCTCTTGACCTCTGAGCCATCTCTCCAGCTGGCACAGTCAATCTCTAATTTCTATTTTATTTGCTTATTATTTATTTTGTTTTTTGAGACAGGGTCTCTCTATATAGTCTGGGCTGTCCTGGACCTCACTATATAGATCAAGCCTGGACTTGTCCCTGCCTGCTCAGTGCTGGGATTAAAGGTGTGTGTCACCAGCCCAGCAGCCCAGCAATCTCTAATTTTAAAATTTTTCTTTTATTTATCTATTGGTTTGTTTATTAGTTTTGAGAGAGGGTTTCTTTGTGTAGCCCTGGTGGTCCTGGAATTCACCTTGTAGACTAAGCTGATCTTTTTTTTGTTTGTTTTTGTTTTTTGTTTTTTTGAGACGGGGTTTATCTGTAGCTTTGGAGCCTGTCCTGGAACTGGCCTCAAACTCACAGAGCTCCACCTGCCTCTGCCTCCTGAGTATGGGATTAAAGGTGTGTGCCACCACCATTCGTGGATCCTTAGGATTTTCTTTACTGTGCCTGTGCCCATCCTGTGCCGGCTTGTGTGGAGCTGGTGGGAAACTTAGGGGAGCAGTCCTCTCCTCTAGCATGTGAGTTCCAAGGTCAGGTCTGGTAGTAAATGCCCTTCCTGAGCGCTCGCTCTCGCTGGCCATTTTTTGTTTCTGCTTGTTTCAGGGAAGGTGTGGGGTTTTTTTGTTTTGTTTTGTTTTGTTTTGTTTTGTTTTGTTTTGTTGTATAGCCCAGGCTGGCCTTGAGCTCACAATCCTCCTGCCTCAGCTTCAAGTGCTGAGATTTACAGGTGTGAGCCATCGCCCCCAGTATGCCACTTGTGTTCTGTAATGTGAGCCAGGCATTTCATAATCTCTAATGGGAGGGGCGGGAGGAGCTGGAGGGCAGAGGAGAAGAAGTTGTTGTGTCTGAGGACAGGCTCCTTGGGAGGAATAATGAGGCCATCTGTGTAATAGCACATGGCAATATAAAATCACCTTGTAAATTAGGGGTGCTAAATAAATAAAAATATACCACTTTCAGTTAAATTAGTTCAGATAAACAATGAATAATTTGTTGGTAAAAGTATGACCCAAGTATTTAATGTGATTATTTATACTAACAAGTTATTTATGGTTTAGCTGAAATTCTACTCTAATGGGATAGCCTGTGCTCTACCTGACACCCCCCAAATAGGGCTTAATCTCTGCACTGTGGCTAAAGTTGAGAGTTGCAGGTCGAGACAGAATTATGACTTGGTGCACGATGCTGGACAGGTGTCTGACAATCCTGTGCTATTTCCTTATTCTGGGAACGAAGCCTGGGGCAAGGCTGCAGAGCTGGCTCAGCAGAGAAGAGCACTGGCTGCTCTTGAAGAGAATTAGGGTTCAGTACCCAGCACCCACAGGGCAGTTTACGATTGTCTGTAACCCCAGTTCTTGGGGACCCCATGCCCCCTTCTTGCCTCTTTGGGCTCTGCGAGTACATGGTGCACAGCTGTATGCGTAGCTGAAACACTCAGACATATAAAATAAAAAAATAGTGTTTTTGTTTTTGCTTTTTTAAAGACAGGGTCTTTCTATGTAGTCCTGGCTTTCCTGGAACTTGCTATGGAGACCAGGCTGGCCTCAAACTCACAGAGATCCTCTTGCCTCTGCCTCCCATGTGCTGAGATTAAGGGTGTGCACCACCGCCACTTGACTAAAAAACTCTTTAAAAACAAGACCAGGCAGGATAAGATGCTGAGTCCCTGGTTCCAACCCCAGCATTGAAAAACACAAAACCTCTCTCATGTACACAAAAGGAGAAACAAGAGACTGAAGAGAGCCGGCTTAGAGGTTAAGAAAACTGGCTTCTCTTGCAGAGGACCTGGGTTCAATCCCTAGCACCCACATGGTGGTCTACAATCATCCCTAACTCCAGCGCCAGGAGATTCGATGCCTTCTGGTCTCTCCAGGCACCAAGTATGCGTGGTGCGCTCACAAAAATGCAGGTGAAACACTCATACACATAAAATAAAAGATAATAAAATAAATCTTTAAAAAGGAGTTTTTATGTTATAGATTGCTGTGAGAATTAGATAAATATATATTGAGATGGAGGTGTAGGTCAGCGGTAGAGCCATTGCCTCTCAAGGATGAGGCCCAGGTTCGATCCTAGCAAATACATATAAAATCCTTAGAAAAGTGCTGGCCACGGAGTACTAAGTATGCGTGTCAAGTGCTAACATATGGCAACAAGCATTGTTACAATCTTATTTATACTAGTAACAGTTGCTTCTTTCTGTAAAATCCAATCCTAGCAGGCTGAAGTTCTTTCCTGCCATTCCCCAAGAGTGCCGCAAGAGGGCATCAGCAACCACTGAGAGTATTCTTAATAAATCACCTAGGGTCACTTGCTGTCCCTTGCTCCACCTGAGCATATCAATGGGCTCTCATAATCCACTTGTCAGAAGAACAGCATCTTGAGAACACTGGGTTCTGGGCGGGCTTGGTGGCAGCTAAGGTAAGGAGCCCCAGCGAGATAACTACTCACGACAGGCAGATGGGGTGACCACACGGCCCGCCTTCTGACTCTTCAGAATCGATTCTGGCTACACGTCATGGTGAAAGGGAGGGAGGGTGAGGGCGCCTGTTTGCCCTGGCCAAAGCTTCCCAAGGGACTCCCGGCCAGAACCTGCAGGTTGAACTCTAAATTCGTAGATGTCACACAGACACCCAGTCACATACGGCAGAAGCACAGCCTTCCTGCGAGTGTGCAGGCTGTGTGTGCTGCATCCACAGAGGTTCTGCTGAAACTTGGGGGAATTTCGCCGCTCTCAGTCTGGTCTGGTCTTGTTGAACACCGGGACAAACTTACTGTTTTAGGTTTACTGACTGCCGTCAACGCCCATGCTCTAAATTTAGGACTGTCCACTTGAAGGACAGCTCAGAGAGGATTCACCCTGCACCTTCATTACAGACTTGAGGAGGGCAGGGACTTCCCACACTCAGGAAGTTCCAACCAGAATCCAGGTATCTCATTGCTTCTGATTTTTCGACTATTGATGAGGAATAGGTGACTTGGGTGTCCCTTAGTGGAACACTAGGGCATGCAGTGCTGTCCAGTGCCATGCATGACTCATGAGCATTTCTCTTTCTTTCTTTCTTTCTTTCTTTCTTTCTTTCTTTCTTTCTTTCTTTCTATCTATCTATCTATCTATCTATCTATCTATCTATCTATCTATCTATTATGTATACAATGGTCTGTTTGCATGTGTCCCTGCAGACAAAAGTCTGCACTAGATCTTATTACCGGTGGTTGTGAGCCACCATATGGTTGCTGGGAATTGAACTCAGGACCTCTGGAAGAGCAGTCAATGCTCTTAACGACTGAGCCATCTCTCCAGCTCCCCATTTCTTTCTTTTTTTAAAGATTTATTTATTTATTATGTATACAACATTCTGCTTCCATGTATACCCACACACCAGAAGAGGGCACCAGACCTCATTGCAGATGGTTGTGAGCCATCATGTGGTTGCTGGGAATTGAACTCAGGACCTCTGGAAGAGCAGTCAGTGCTCTTAACCACTGAGCCATCTCTCCAGCCCCCTCATGAGCATTTCTTCACACTCTCTGCCCCCATTTTGCTTTTCTTTCTTTCTTTTTCTTCTCTTTTAGGACCCCCCATATTTATTATCTGTCTGTCTGTCTGTCTGTCTATCTCGTGTACATGTGTGGCCTGTGTGCACCACAGCATGCATGTAGAAGTTAGATGACAACTTGTAGGAGCATTCTGTCCTACCATGTGGCTCTTCGAACTTCCACTCAGATTATGAGGCTTGGCAGCACTTGCCTTTAACCACGAAGCCTTCACATCAGTCCCCATGTACCAGCTGAACTTGTGTGTGTTATGTTATATACATACATATATATATATATATGCAATGTATAAAAATACAAAAATACATAACACACACACACATATACACACACACAACAGGGTTTTAGCTCTGGCTGTTCCAGAACTTTCTATGTTATGCCTCTGCTGGGATTGACAGTGTGTCACTATGATGGGCAGGATTCTGTGTTTTATAGGCCGGCTGCAGTTAGAAAGATCTTTTGGTCATTAGGGTCTATGTTACCTGTCTTCCCAGAAGCCTGTCAGATACCTAAACTCTAGCCCCATGGCCTTTTGACTGCCTTGGGACACCTCAGCAGCCTATTCAGAGGAAGTGAGTCACCGCAAGTAGGGCACACTTGGGGCATTGTGGGCATGGCAATGCCATCTGAGGGCGGGGAACATGCTGGAAAGGCGTGGTGATTCTAATCTCCTGGTCCACCCAGGGGAGGGTGTGTGGGGACATCATCCTGGTGCCGCTGGCTGAAGCCAAGTTTCTCTTCTTTCCCCTTCTCTTTTGTCCGCCTTCTTATCTCCATTTCTCGGGCTCTCATTAGCCGGCTTTTGCCCACAAAGCTCCCCACTGTTTTTCCCCCTTTCCTTCTCTCTTTCTTTCCTTTACACTTAACTTCACTTATGCAGAGGAACCATTTGGAAAGTCTGGGGGAGCTGAGCATGATAGTTCACACCTGCAAATCTAGAACTCAGAGAACTGGTTTTGAGTTTGAAACCAGGCGTGGCTACATAGTGAGCTACTATCTCAAAAAAATAAATATCTGGGGGACTGGAGAGTTGGCTCAGGGATAAAGAGCACTTGTTGCTTTTGCAGAGGACCTGGGTTCAGTTCCCAGTACCCACAACCCACATGATGGCTCATAACACCAATTTACATACATATACATATATATGTATATACACATATATATTACAAATATATTTACACATATATAAAACATACTTTTCTAACCTTTTTTTAAAAAATATTTATTTATTTACTTATTATGTATACAATATTCTGTCTGCGTGTATGCCTGAAGGCCAGAAGAGGGCACCAGACCTCATTACAGATGGTTGTGAACCACCATGTGGTTGCTGGGAATTGAACTCAGGACCTTTGGAAGAACAGGCTCTTAAGCGCTGAGCCATCTCTCCAGCCCGACTTTCCTAACCTTTAAGGGCACTGTATGCACATGGTACACAGACATGCATACAAGCAAAACAACATTACACACAGAATAAAAAAATAATCTGGTGGGGACCAGAGGAAAACAAGGTATTAAAAAACAAACAAAACCCCAAGAAAAGAAGTCACAAACTGGAAGAAGAGGGACAGTCCCTCCATCGGTGTGGTTGGGCTGAAGAGGCTAGCTGGGGCCCAGAGAGCAGTCACAAGAACTCTCTTGGAAAACGGCAAGGCTGTGTGGCAGAAGATTCTGGCAAGAACACTGAAGGGAGACAGAGCAGAGCGCAGGGGACCCGCAGAGGACAGTCACGCTCTTGTGGTGTATAATTTGTGCTGGGGTTTCCCGGCCTCTTTCCACCCACCCCAAGATCCAGAAGCCGACTCCCAAGGGAGAGTCGTGTGGTCATATCTATGTCTATGGCAACTGCGAAGTACTTGTGTTCAGCTGTATACATTGTGAAGCAAGCCGCTGCCACAGACTTAGTGATAGCAAAAAATGCTTTTTCGTGGGCCGGAGGGAAGGCTCAGCAGTAAAGAACACTTGTTCTTGCAGAGAAGCAGGTTTGATCCCCAGCACTCACATGGCTGCTCACACTGTATCTAACTTCAGTTCCAGGGAATCTGATGCCCGCTGCTGAACTCTGTCGGCACGGGGTGTGCATGGTACACATATATACATACATGCAAAACATTCAAACAATAAAATAAAATAAATACATATTTTTTTTAAAAATATGTATTTATTTATTATGTATACATGTTCTGTCTGTGTGTATGCCTGCAGGCCAGAAGAGGGCACCAGACCCCATTACAGATGGTTGTGAGCCACCATGTGGTTGCTGGGAATTGAACTCAGGACCTTTGGAAGAGCAGGCAATGCTCTTAGCCTCTGAGCCATCTCTCCAGCCCCCAAATACATATTTTTTAAAAATATACTGTTTCATGAAGGTGAAAAATGATACCTCTGCTTCAGTCTCCCAAATGCTGGCCAGGTAGGTTTGTTTGTTTGTTTTGGGTTTTCAGGACAGGGTTTCTCTGTGTACTAGGTTGGCCTCGAACTCACGGAGATCTATCTATCCGCCTCTGCCTGGCGTGGCCAGGTAGTTTTAAAAATATTTTTTTACATGGAAGAAGCTTCAGGTCTCCCTGTAAATAGGCCCTCAAGTACAACTTACTCAGGTTCTGTCCACAATGGGAGTCAAGGCCGCTCTCTCCTTGAAGCACGGATTTTATGGGGCTACATAAGGGATAACAGGTTTGACACTGATCGCCGCTAAGTATGGAGTGTCGACTGGAGACGGGAAGCACACTTTACTAAAGGTTCGGGCTCCGAACAGCAGGGCCGGGGTACTGCGGGTCTCACCGCGGGGAGCCTCGGGGTCTGTGCAGGGGGCTTTCACCGGGTGTACCTGGGCTGGCTCCTGGCTGCGCCATTCCTCCCGCACCGCGCAGTGCGGGCGGGCGCGGGAACTGTGGCAACCCACCGGGGAGGAACTGAGGGCTGCACGCCGGGCTAAGGCCGTCGACCGCAGCAGGGCCGCGGGGTGGGGCAGAGGCAGCCGGCTGTGAGCCGTGTCCTCAGGCGCCTGGGGGCCCCTGGCCGAGTCCTGGTGGGCCGCCTCCGCTGGGCGGCCGACAGAGCGGGAGCCACCCGCCCCGTCGGGGCTCCGAGGCTCAGGCGCAGCGCGGGGTTCCGGGGCCCTGGTCCCGCCCGGGCGCGGCCCACGCCCAGCTCAGCTCGGCGCGCGCGGGGCCTTCCCTCCGCGGCTGGGCTCGGCCTGGGCTCGCCGGGGCTCGGCGGGCAGAGGAGGAAGGAGGGAGGGAGCCGCGGGCGGCGGAAGGGGGAGGAGAGGACCCGGCCCAGCCAGTGCGCACGGGCCGGGCGCTCGGAGAGGAGACGGAGCAGCGGCGCCCGGGCCGGCCAGCTCTGCACCGGCCACCGAGTGAGTTCGTGCGCCGTGCGTGGGGGCCGTGGGGGCCGTGAGGAGGCGGCAGGCGCGGGGGCTCGGGGCGCAGCTCGAAGGCGCCGGGGACTCCACCGGCTCATGGCGGCCGGCCTGCCGGAGGGCGGGCCGAGCACTGCGGGAGCGAGCGCGCCGGGCCGGGCTGGGGCCTTGGCGGGGAGAAGGCCTGCGGGGCAACAGGTAAGGGCCGGAGCCCGGCGCTCGCCCAGGACCCGAGCCACAGATGCCGACCTTTGGTGCGAGAACCCCCTGGTGGGCCGCGTGCGTTCTGGGGCCTGAGTGTGGAGGCCCGGGAGGAGCGGTGGCGGCCCCTGGTGCTGCTGCTGTGGCCGCCACCGCCGCCTCAGCCACTGCTGCTGGGCCCCTTTTTGCCCATCCCAGAAGAGAGGTTAAGAGCGTCCATGTGCCGAACGGGAAACAGGAAGGAGTAGACTTGGTCTGCCCTGGCCCCAAAGGGCTAAGATTCCTGTACCGTTATGGGGTGTGCGTGGCCAGCTCTGGGAGCAGCTGGTGAAACTAGCTTTACGGGTGGCAACTTGCTAATTACAGGCTCAGAGGCCCTCGAGCTAGTTTGCTAGGGCAGGTGCGTGACATTCATCTTTGGCATAAACTTGGGAGTGTTCCCGTGCCTAAGACGCGCTCCTGGCGTCCGAACCAGATCTCAGTTATTTGAGTTGCCAGCCTCAACAGTCAGGGAGTTCTAGGCATCATGAGGTCTGGAGTGAGGCGGTCTTCCCGGAGAACTGAATTAGGGAAGGCCTCCTGCAGGCAATTACTTCTGTTTATGTTAGAGCTGGGGAAAGAAGTCACTTCCCATCCCAGAGCCGAGGTGACTAGCTTCAAGTTTGTTGACTGCACTTGTGATGGGGCCCTTGAGGGTAAGGATTGGGCTGCAGCACTGTTCTTAGGTCCTGGTCCTGGCCACAGTACTTATTTTCTAAGATGTGCGCGCGCACGTGCGTGTGTGTGTGTGTGTGTGTGTGTGTGTGAATTTATCCTTGTCTCCATTGCTACCCCATACCTCACTGGGCCTCACTGGGCCTCACTGGGCCTCCGGCCAGGTTTTGCCCTGGAGAGAGGGCGCTTTCCCTCCGACCCACCCGTCCACACTCAGCTGCTGCTTAAGCTTGCTGACTTCTCCCGGTCTCTGGGGGCCACAGTCTTATAACATGTTTGGGTTGGGGGGTGGAGTTTGTGAACTTCTCAGACAAGCTCTAGGCCACATGAAGCCTGCGGTCGCATGGTTGCCACCTCACACCCTCATCTTTGCCAGAATCTGACCCATATTTTTGGGCTGGTGCAGTAGCCTGGAGCAGTGACACACCTTTTGACTTCGCCCATTGTTCTTCACCTGCTAGAAAGGAGTCCATGACCAGCTAATGTTCCCCGGAGAGAAAGTTTTCAACAGGAAAGAGTACTCAGACCTCCTTCTTCTTTTTATGATTTCTCAGAGAGCCTGTGGGACCCTCTCTTTTTTAATCTCTCTGCAAACAGAGTCCCTAGGACTGTTGTGCCACTGAGTCTGAGAAGTTTTTCTTAGGCTAGCTACACTTATACCCTCCATCCCTCTGGGTCTGCAAGCTCTATTGGCACCTGTCTCTCCACGCCTTTATTTTGCTGGGGAGAGGCTGTGGGTCAGTTTGAGGAGAGAAGGTTGGAGCCAGGTAGAACCTGCTCCACTTGGGGAGTCACATAATGCCTGTGAAATCCCTGCCACACTGGCCCCTCTCCAGCGGTGTCTGTGTCTGAGCAGGTGTGCGTGCGGGAGACCAGTAGATGAACACATACATACACCGTATCTCTCCGTGTGGGGTGTGCAGGTGGCATAATTTTTGTGAGTGGAAAAGCTGCAGGTGTAATCAAGACTCCATCTACCCTGAGGGACGAGGGGGCTGAATGTTGCCTTCTTTCGTTTGGCCTGATGCTGATGGGATGCTTGTCTTGGTGTGCTGGTGCCAAGCCGTCACCTGGGGTGCAGCAGGGAGCAGACTGGTTCTGGGGAGATGTGAAGAGACTGGCTGGAAACCCCAGCCCCTTCCCCTCCCTGCTGGATCTGGGGCAGCTTCTCTGCTATTCAGGACAGCAGGGACTCTGATCACAGCACGCTTGAAGCCCAGCGTGCGGCCCCCATTGGCCCTCACCACTCCACACACAGGGTGGAGGAGGTCTGGTGTGTTCTTCTAGTGCTTTCCCTCAGCCAGTCTGTGATACCCACTTGCCCCACCCCCAGCCCCTAGCTCTTACCTTCTTTGTAGGGATCAGAAAGGCACTAGACATTCCTCTGCTGTTGGAGTCCAGGAGAGAGGCTCCACCCACCCTGCAGGCCCTTAGCTAGCCCTCTGAATCCTTAACCCTCTAGAGGCTCTAACAAGAAAACATCCTACTAAATGTGATGGGATAGCCCAAGGCTAGGATTGCCTGCACGGTCTAATTTAGTTCTCACTGGAGGAAAAGTTAGGCCCCACAAAACAAGGTAGTCAGATGACAGGGTCAGGTATTGGGCCCCACTCCTATCTGGCTAAACCAAAAGGTGGGGAGGAGGAGATGGAGGTGTGCAGACTGCCCCATTAGTCTGGTTTGCTGCTCTTCCCTTCCCTGATCGGTTTTTTGCTTTTCTCTAGGAAGAATGTGTGCTTGTGTGGGCAGTTACATTTAGTTTTGCTCACTTTGAGAGGCTCCCATCTCTTTTCAACAAATTAAATATTTATTCAGGCTAAGGTGGAGTGGGAATGGACACTGGCCTCCGCGGCGAGGCCGGGAATGCGTGATGGGGTGTGTGGAGCTGAAAACCCTTTATCGTCTATGCTGACCTTGGTTTCATCCGAAAGAGCAGTGACCAGGAGTGGGGACAAGAGGGTAAAGTCCTCAAGCTGGAATACTGACTGACCCGTGACAGGCAGAGAGGGATTTCGCAAGTGCTTCTGTGGAGGGTGGAGGCGGAGCTGTGGAAAGAGTCAGAGCTCTGCCCAGCTCAACTGTGGGCTGAGGTGTCCGCCTCCCGCGGCTGCTCCACTTGAAATTCAGAGCCTGGTGCCTCCGCTCACACTGGTCCTCCAGCTCCTGCTCTCTCTCCACCTGCCACAGCGTCCAGTCCATAGGTCAGTCTGAATGCTGCCATCTCTCCTTATTCAAGGAGGATGAGAGGTGGGGACTTCCTTGGCTCCCCTACTCCGCCAGTCTTAGAATTTCCTGAGCAGCTGCTAATGACTGTCCCCTGCCTCATCTGGATCCCGGTGTTCAGTGCCAAACTGTTTTTCATCTTTCTGTGGAGGGAAGGAGGGAAATTGAAGGCAGCAGCTCTTTCCTGGCTTGAGGATGTTCCCTTGCAGACAGGTTTTTATGTTCTTGTGAACAAGCCTTTGTAAGAAATAGGTTATGAATGCTGGACAGTGGTGGCACACGCCCTTTAATCCCAGCACTCGGGAGGCAGAGGCAGGTGGATCTCTGAGTTTGAGGCCAGCCTGGTCTGCGAGAGCTAGCTCCAGGACGGGCTCCAAAGCTACAGAGAAACCCTGTCTTGAAGGAAAAAGAAAAAAAGAAAAGAAATAGGTTATGGCAGCCGTGGTGGTGAGCTTATCATTTCAGCACTTGGGCTGCTTGAGCTGCTGAGGCAATAAGGTCATGAGTTTGAGACCAGCCTGCACTGCATAGGTGCTGTCTCAAAGAATAAAGGAGGAAGAGGAGGAGGAAGATGAAAAATAGGTCAGTTTGCCAGTTGTCTTGGTTTGCTGTTCAGACCCTGACCTCAGCGCTGACACTGTGCCTCTCACTTCCCTTCTTACCGATCATTCTCTGCCTCACGCGTAGGGACTGAATGCCTTGGCATGGAGTGCCAGTCTTGTGTGCAGGTGTCTGATGCTCACTGTTCTTTGGGGATGGTACTTCTTTTCATTTTCTCCTGTAGATCTGCTGGCCAGCTAAGGGTCTTACTATGTAGCCCTGGCAGTCCTGGACATTGTGGCCTTACCTGCCTCTGCCTCCCGAGTCTGAGATTAGAGGCATGTGTGCTACGAAGCCCAGTGAACCTGGATGACTTCCCTGGCTGTTGACTACTGCTTCTCTGACTGGGTCTTGCTTGTTCTCCAGGTTGAGAGCCAAAAGATAAGACTGATAAGAAATTAAGAAATGAGTGGGGTTTTTTGTTTGTTTGTTTTGTTTTTTTTCCCCCAGGGGATCAGGCCTTTGTGGTATCAGCATCACCTAAGGTTGCAACAAACTGTAAATGCTGGAACTTGAAAGCCAAGCCATTGAAGTCCTATTACAGATGAGGAAAGCAGTTTGTTCCAGGGCCATGTAGCCCTGTCCCTTTCCTTTTGACAACCCAAAGAGTGTTTATTTCTTTTCTTCCCCGCAGAGCTCTCACTTGCTTCTCCCTCCCTCACTTAGGATGCTCCAGACATTGTATGACCACTTCTGGTGGGACCGACTGTGGCTGCCTGTGAACTTAACCTGGGCTGATCTAGAAGACAGAGATGGACGTGTCTATGCCAAAGCCTCCGACCTCTACATCACACTTCCCCTGGCCTTGGTCTTTCTCGTCATTCGATACTTCTTTGAGCTGTGAGCATGCCCCACACCTTCTCCGATTGCCAGCCAGCCTAGCAGACTTCATGTTGGTCTCTGGACACTGGTGTTCTCTGCACCCAGGTCCCTGCTGCCTGCTCTCCCTCCCCCAGGGCACCATTGTCTTCCTGAGGCCGCAGCACCCCCAACCCTTTCCTTCAATAGCTGGTTGTTCTCACCCTGTGCCCGCCTCCTCTTCGCCTGGTCAATAGTGAACATAGGCAGCTTTGTCAGCTGTGGGCAGCCCAGGAGGCTAGAGGAAAGGGGGTTGCCAGGAAACTTGGGAAACTGAGGCCCAAAATTAAGATGCCTGAACTTGTGGTACTTTGTCCTCCCCGTTTAGGGGTTAGGAGTCCTCCAAGGGAGTCAGACACCTCTCTCTCCTGTCCCTTCCCCAGTTATGTGGCTACACCCCTGGCTGCCCTCCTGAATGTTAAGGAGAAAACTCGACTACGGGCCCCTCCCAATGTCACCTTAGAGCATTTCTACCTGACCAGCGGCAAGCAGCCCAAGCAGGTATGAGCTATAGATGACCCTGGCTGGGACTTGCTGAGTTTGGGTGGGCCAGAGTTTGAATGCTAGCTCTGGAGGGTGAGGACTTGGTGGGTTGTTACGGGGTGAGGTTGGGCAGAGTTCCAACACTGCCGATTTGGTAGCTGAATGTAATGGCCTCACTATGCTTAGGTGGAGGTAGAGCTTTTGTCTCGGCAAAGCGGGCTCTCTAGCCGCCAGATAGAACGCTGGTTCCGCCGGCGCCGCAACCAGGACAGGCCCAGCCTTCTCAAGAAGTTCCGAGAAGCCAGGTGGGGGAAACTGGGGCAAGTGAAGCTGGGTGGCACAGTTCTGTTGTTTCTTGCTGGGAGGAGAGGGCTGTGGTATGTAGAAGTAAGGGTTCCTTAAGATGGTGTTTGGGGGCAGTAGAAGCTGCTGATCCTCCTACCTAGCCAGATCTGCTTCCTCTTGCAGTTGGAGATTCACATTTTACCTAATTGCCTTTGTTGCTGGCATGGCGGTCATTATGGATGTGAGTACTGGGATGTGGGACACATCCTTTGTCAAGATGGGGTAAGGCAATAGGATTTGAGTTCTTTCTTTAATCTCTTTGCAGAAACCCTGGTTCTATGACTTGAGGAAAGTTTGGGAGGGATACCCCATACAGGTATGAGGAGTGGGCTACAGCACGCAACACCCAATATTAAGAGTTTCTTCACACAACAGAGTATCTTGAGGGGCTAGAAGGGGCGAGTTTGGAGGTGAGCCCCTTAGAGCTAGTTGTTCTGGGGTCCCTCACCCCTCTTTCCTCTCCCAGAGCATCGTCCCTTCTCAGTATTGGTACTACATGATCGAACTATCCTTCTACTGGTCCCTGCTCTTCAGCATTGCCTCCGACGTCAAGCGGAAGGTGGGTGAATAGGCTGTGCAGTTAAGTCCAAGGGCCAGATGAGGCTCTGGAATCAGGACTTCCCAGAGATCTGGACAGAGCTGCTGGGATACTGGGAACAAAAGTTTGGGCTGTGTGTGTGAACAATGAACAGGGAAGAGTCTCTTGAAGCCTGCATCTTTTCTGCAGGATTTTAAGGAACAGATCATTCACCATGTGGCCACCATCATTCTCCTCAGCTTCTCCTGGTTTGCCAATTATGTCCGAGCAGGGACTCTCATCTTGGCTCTGCATGACTCCTCTGACTACCTGCTGGAGGTTAGGCTTCCTCACAGTAGAGCTCCCAGTGCAGGCTCATTTGTTCCTCTAGTCTCCCAGGGGTTGGAGAGGGCATTGATATTCCTGGTACTGAGGTGGGAGGGCACAGCCAGTGCTGCTAACCACACACATATAATTAATGTGTACGGGAGAGTCGGGGGCCCATGATGATAGATGGACTATTTATAGTCTGCCAAGATGTTTAACTACGCGGGATGGAAGAACACCTGCAATAACCTCTTCATTGTCTTCGCCATCGTTTTCATCATGACGCGACTGGTTATCATGCCCTTCTGGTAAGTCGGGAGCTGGCTCTTCCTGCCTTTCTCTCATTTCACCCAGCTCCACGTAACCACGCTCCCTTAACTCCTTAGGATCCTCCACTGCACACTGGTATACCCCTTGGAGCTCTACCCTGCCTTCTTTGGCTATTACTTCTTTAATGCCATGATGGCAGTGCTACAGATGCTGCATATCTTCTGGGCCTACTTCATTCTGCGCATGGCCCACAAGTTCATAACTGGAAAGGTAAGGAAGGCTGCCTCCCCTTTGTAGACCTCGGCACTCTCAACCCCAAGTGCTCTAAACTCTGTCGTGCCAGTAACATTTCTGAAACAGTGAGGTTCTGGGGGCTAGCAGGAAATACATAACCCTTTTTGTCCTTTTCACAGCTGGTAGAAGATGAACGCAGTGACCGAGAAGAAACAGAGAGCTCAGAGGGGGAGGAGGCTGCAGCTGGGGCAGGAGCAAAGAGTCGGCTCCTAGCTAATGGCCACCCCATCCTCAATAACAATCATCCTAAGAACGACTGAACATTGTCCTAGCTGCCTCCCACATTAATACATGAAGCCAAGAAACTAGCCAACCTTCCCTGTAGGGACACCTGAGCTCCGGGGAGAAAGGGCATAAGGAGAGGAGTCTACATGACTCTCTTACTCTTGTCACCTAACTGTAACCAGCCTATCTCAGGGAGAGAAGGTTGGTCGTATCCTCTGCTAGAGAGGGGAATGGTCTTATTTCCCTCTCTGTTTTCCAGGCTATCCTTTCTCTTGCTTTTTGAAAACCTTTCTCCACTCTGAGGGTTGGAGTTAAAACTCACATTCCTTATTCTGAAGAATTTGGAGCTAGCTGTTTGCCTTTGACTCCCTGACTTTAAGCCAGGGTTGTGCCTTACTGTCCCATCTCTGGGCCTCATTCTGCCAAAGCTGGACCAAGGTTCCACCTTTCTAAGCTCCCTAGCTCGAGCCAAAAATGAAAGCTGAGCTACTTTTAACTTTTTCTCCTTTATAACAAGTTAACTAAGTGAAGGAGGGTATACATGCCCCTCACCCTACCCCAGGGACCACAGTTCCAGGATGTCACTGCCTCCTTTCCCCTCCCTCCAGCTAAGACAAGCTGGCGTGGAGTAGAACGGCAACTAGTTCTCTTATTTATTGAACATTTGGAGTTTCAGTTATAAAGCCAGAACTACAGCTAGGACCTGGCACTATGGCGAGGGACCATTTCAGACCAAGATGTACTGTAATGGTTTTTTTTAATTAAAGTATATTAAAGGTTAAATAAAACATGACAGTGTGTCAGACTATTAAGAACTGAGAAAGGGAATAGTTTTCTTAGGCCTTCTTTGTGGTTATGTAACTTTTTTTTTTTGCTAAAAATTACACAAATAAAATAGAAGTGTAAGACAGCTGCCCACTGGGAAAATGACCTCTCCCTGGGAGATTACGATGGGGACTGAGGAGAGAAGATACACAATCTTCATCACGAAATCACACAGGATAGGGATGGCAGACATACAGCCCATGAGAATAATGAACACGGGAACATCTGAGGACTCAGGCTGAGGCTAGAGTGGTCATGTGGACCCACCCTAGTGCCTGCTAGCACCACACTGGGAGAGTCCTGATCCAGAATCCCCGTTTCTATCTACTAGGAACTGGAGAGTAGCTAGACCAGAGACTTGGGGTCAGAGTTCAACAGCCAGGGTCTCCCTTTACAGGAGACGACCTCTGCATTCAATGGCTCCGCAGCAGCACAGCAGCTCCTTGCCTTCCACACTGCCCACTTCGTAGTTGTAGTCCCAAGTAAGTTCTGTTCCAGCCCGGATTCTCCTGAAGAGGGAAAAGGATGGGGATGTGGAAGCACAGGCACTTGGAAGTAGAATTTAGAAGGTAAAGGTGAAGGCTGGCCACAAAGGAAGGTCCCCCCCACCCAGAATTTCCATGGAATTTATCCCTCATTATCCCTCTTACTTGCTGGCAAAAAAGGCCACCCAAGGGAAGCGAAGATCATGAGTATCCACGAAGACATTCTGGACAAACAAGTTGGGGCTGCAACTGTGCTGTAGTACAAAGATGACAGTCATTTGACCAAGGAAACATCTGGCTTTGTGAGAATTACAAGAAAATGATATCTGATCTCTATCCCCACTGCACATCAGTGATGTTTTGAAAGAAAGCTACCTTATTCTTTGAAATCAACTTATAAACAAAAGTGGGTTTGTATAGTATCTTTAAAGAATTAGGAATTTGAGAGCAATGGCATACACAACCCTGAACTTAGAAGTGGTCAAGAGTCTCACATTGAGGTAGCGGCCTAGGTTGCCTTCAAGCTTGGCGTCAATGATGTAGCAAGACTCTTCACCATCGTAGAACTGGCGTGTGTTCTTACGAACTGGTGCGCTCTCCCCCTTGTCCACGGAAGCCATATTGGTTGATTTAATAGCAATCCCATGGGTTGATTTAAGAGCAAAACCTCGGGTTGATTTTACTGCCACCTGGCGCTTTGCTGGACCTGAAAAGCAAAAAAAATAAAAAAAGGGGTGTGTGTGTCAGACTTATCCCAACTCATGATCAGACCTTCTATCACTTTTATTTAACCCAGCCTGCTTCTCAGACTTGTGATCCTAGATGTTGCCACCACATTTCCCTCAGTTTTCAGTTCAGGAATAGCAATGTGCTAGGCTAGATCTCAGGCTAAGACCCTAAGTCACTAGTCAGGTGTGAGTGGTGCACGCCTTTAATCCCAGCACTTGGGAGGCAGAGACAGGCAGGTCTCTGTGAGTTCGAGGCCAGCCCAGTCCACAGAACTAGTTCCAGGAAAGGATCCATAGCTGAGAAACCCTGTCTGGAAAAACCAAACAACAACAAATGTTCCCGACTTTCCTGCTTCTTCCGACTATTCCCCAAACATTTTCAGACTACCGGACGAGGTCTTCTTGTCCTCAAAGTCATCGCCTTCAGAGCCGGAAGAGATGGTCTGGATGTCATCACTGTCAACGGCTGTGGCTGAAGTCTGGCCAGCAGTGGGCTTTCGGCTGGTTGCACTTTCCCCCTCGCTTTCTGTGCTGCTGGACAGTGTCAGGATGTCCTGGGGAGACAATGGTCAAAGGGAAGAGCTACTGGGAAGAAAGGTTGCTTCAAGTTCTTGCTTTTACCAAGGATTTGGCAAAATGGGCTATGGCAACTGCATGGTGATGATTAGATGTTGGAGAACAAGGTGGAAAAGTCAAGACCAAAGAAATAAGAAACTTAACTGATAGTCATCCTAGTGAATGACTTGAGGTGAGGCTACTACATGTTCCTTTACTTGGACTAAATAAAAGAGAAGGCACTCACATCGGGGTTTGACTGAGTAGAAGCCACAAGTCGCCGGGTTTGGGGCACAGAAGTTTTACTAGATGGTCGGCGAAGCCCTTCAGACTTCATAGGAAGATTGTGTCCATAATTCTGAGAGCTTTCAGTAACTCTGATGGGAAGGGCAAAGAATGAGAGGGGTCAAGTTACTGGCTGTTTCTTTTGTAAGTGTGAAAGGAGAAGGCAGACTTAACACAATCCAAAAGCAAGCACTTACAGTGACATCTTGTTCCGGTCATCCGGGTCCTGGAAAGGAACAAGTGAAGGGTTAAATGCTTTCATGGTCCAAGGTAACAAAAGATTTCCAAAGACAAGATTAGCATAAGGTAGTAAGAGGCACACTGAAGAGGGGTGCTCTGGGGAAACCACTCTGTAACCTAACAGCAATAATCACTCTCACCAGTATACTCCCCTGGCAAGGTCCTTTAATCTTTCCCAATAATATAACATGGGAACACAGTGTTCCATGGACCCAACAGTTTTACTACCTGTAATGGGGAATGTTTCAACATCAAAGATATATTTGTAATAGCAAATTTCAAGCCAACCTCGATTGTAGTGCAATCCTATCTAAAAACATTAATGAAAAACAAAATGAAACAAACCCTAACTACAGTTATTTATTGCTTTGGGTTTGAGATGGAGTCTTGACCGAGGTGACCGCCCCCCAATCCCCATTTGCACCAAGGTTAAAAGGCACTGCTCTTAACATAGACACATGTTCCCTGACTCTTGTCATGCGACACCTTACAATGTCCTGGAGTCATCCAGCTAGGATGGCCATCACCAGATGCAGCTTTAAAACTTCAGAATCATGCATTAAAAAGTAAAAGTTTTTCTGGGGGGGAGAGGTGGCTGCTCTCAAGAGTGTTCAGTCAGCTGGGTAGTGGTGGTGCACATCTATAATCCCAGCACACGGGAGGCAGAGGTAGGTGGATCGAGGCCAGCCTGGTCTACAAGAGCTTGTTTCAGGACCCTGTCTCGAAAAAAAGAAAACAAACAAAAAAAGCGTATTTAGTCCTTTCTTACCTCTTTCTTAGTCTGCTTATTGTCTCCTTCATCCTTGAAGCTCAGTCCTGAGGTAGAGGCCTTCTCAGCCTCTCCCCGGCCTCCCCCAGCCCGGCCATCTCCACCTTCACTAGTCTTGAAGGAAGAACGGCTGTCAGAGTCGGCAAATCCACTTTCACTGACACTATTGCAGCTCAGCCACGAGGCCACCTTGTTCTTGGGAGTCTCCTCAGATGAAGGTGGTTTGCAGCCCCCCACAGATACTGAGGGAGGCATAGGAGCATGTGGAGGCCCAAGGTCTGGGGGGCGGGGATCCTTGGAAGCCATTTCAGACAGTCCATTCTCCTTCTGACCCCGCGTCTGTCTTCGGGTAGCATAGCTACGCCACACTGAACTGGTGCTGAAGTCCTCATCCTTACAGAAGTTATCATCAGAGCTGTCGTCATTGGATTCCTCAGGGTCCTCTGAACCACTGTTGCCATCTTCCTGGTCCTTCATGTCTACCCCACTGCTGTCAGAGGAATTGCCGACATCACTCTCATATCCTTCCTTAAAGTTCTCCACACTTTCAATGTGGTCCAGATTTGCAAAGTACTCATCACCCATCTCCAGGCCTTCTTTGTCTGCAAAGTCATCTGTCAGGATTTTGCCTGAGAATGAAGAGAATTGAAAGGTCTTCATCAGTAACCCTACTCAGAGGGCAAATCCTGTTCTATGTGCTCACTTTGGATGCCATCCCTGTCTTCACCATGAAAGCACTGTCACTACAACCTGTCACACCATCCTTTGACATTCTCATTTTTTGTTTATCGCCAACATGTCCTAGCTACCCTAAAATATCTTTTGGAGAAAATGATACAATGGGATCTAAATGAGATCTCTCACTGAAGAAACAATAGCCAAAATCTGATTCCCTTTCACCGTTTTTTTTTGTTTTTGTTTTTTTTTGTTTGTTTTTTTGTTTTTGTTTTTGTTTTTCGAGACAGGGTTTCTCTGTAGCTTTGGAGCCTGTCCTGGAACTTGCTCTTGTAGACCAGGCTGGCCTCGAACTCACAGAGCTCCACCTGCCTCTGCCTCCCAAGTGCTGTGATTAAAGGCATGTGCCACCACTGTCCGGCTTCCTTTCACAGTTTTTATGAAGCACCTTTAACTCTCTCTGGTTCACCTACATAGGTACATCACCTGGCATGTCTTTACAGGAGAAGCTCCTGTCTCCTCTTACTCCCAGTTACACGTCTGACTGTCTACCGTCCACTCCCTCTTCTATATTGCTAGGACTGAATTCAGTGTCACCTGCAAACTAAGCACATGTTGTTCTTCAGAGCTCAGTTTCACTGCTCAAACACTATGCTTTTTGTTTGTTTGGTGGGTTTTTGTTTTTTTGAGACAGGGTTTCTCTGTGTAGCCCTGGCTGTTGTGGAACTAGCTCTGTAGACCAGGCTGGCCTTGAACGCATGGCTCTGTCTCCCAAGTGCCCGGATTATAGGTGTATGCCACCAATGCCCATCAAACACTATTTTTTTAAGGCAGAGTCTGGGTATGTACTCCAGGATACCTCCAACTCCCAAATTTTCTGCCTTCACTTTCTAAGTACCTACATTATAGGCACATGCTACCAAGCCCAGTAGCACTTTGCTATGTTCAACTGCTCTGAACTACCATGTCCCAAACCCCATGGAGCAATAACCTCCTCTTTCATTACTAACCTGCATAGATACAGACAAAGGAGCCTTTGGCAATGTCATCCAAGCAGCGGATACCCCAGCCCTTGTTCTGTGTCTTAAATAGCTGTAGTCGAACCTGTAGTCCATGCTGTACCAGCCGATTTGTGCACATGTTTGGATCACAATTGCAGCGTTTGTTACACTCATAAACCCTAGGAAGGTAGAATAAAATCAATGACCGCCACTAGAGTACTAAAAGCCGTAAAATCTGTCATGAGTAAAGATTATGAAGTAGGGAATGACCTGAGTGACTAAATTTAGAGAATGAGCCACCCATGTTCTTGGACTCATTTGCAAATTAAGACCAAGAACATAATTCAGAAGGGAAAGTGAGTAACAAAGATGTTCAAAATAGTATAGTGCACAATGTGACTGTCAGGATGTCCACAGTATAGTGCACAATATGACCGTCAGAATGCCCACAGTACAGTGCACAATGTGACCGTCAGAATGCCCACAGTATAGTGCACAATATGACCGTAAGAATGCCCACAGTATAGTGCACAATGTGACCGTCAGAATGCCCACAGTATAGTGCACAATCCAGAATGCCCACAGTATAGTGCACAATGTGACCGTCAGAATGCCCATAGTATAGTGCACAACGTGACTGTCAGAATGTCCACCCCTTGGAGAAAAGATAAGCAAACAATGAGGCGAGTCAGATTGCAGCTATAAATTTATAGATTACTTCAACTAATAGAAGTAGAGGAGCTGGTGAGCTTGCTCAGTGGGCAGAAGCACCCACTGCCAAGTCTGATGACCTGAATTCAATCCCTGGATCCTACATGGTACAGAGAGAGAGAGAGAGAGAGAGAGGGAGAGAGAGAGAGAGACCAAACTCCTGTAAATTGTCCTCTGATCTCTACATACCTCTTCCCACCCCATAAATGTAATAAAAAACTGACATCTAGAAATAGGTACAGAAGATAAGCAGAAGCTAACATCACATACACTAAAAAGAAATAGATACGAAAGTTGTAATGTCTGTATAATGCTTTTTTAAGGCTGTCCTGGAACTCACTATGTAGACCAGGCTGGCTTCAAACCCATGCACTACTATGCCAAGCTGTCAGTAAACAACGTATTAAATCAGAGTTGTGTTAAACACTTTGAGTACAACAGTAAGAAAGGTCATAGCAATTCTGACCTCACATTTCCAATTCAACAACTGAAGAAAAGAGTATCACGGGAGGCAGAGGTAGGTAGATCTGAGTTCAGTGCCAGCCTGGTCTACACATTGAGATCGAGGACAAGAGACCTGGTCTCAAAAATCTAAATCAAAATAAAAACCCATAACAAAAAGTATAACTAGTAAGGCTGAGGAGATGGCTCTGCTGGTATACAGTGCTTACTGTAAATGCAAGAATGAGAATCTGAGTTCAGAATCGGCAATGCTATAAAAGCTGGGTGTGGTGATGTACGCCTGTAATCCCAGCGATGGCAGAGACAGGTGGACTCCTGGGGCCTAGACAAACTAGTGAGCTTCAGGGTCAGTGGGGGGAAAGGAGGAAGAAGAGGAGAAGAAAAAAAAAAAGTGGGCAACGGTGGTGCACACCTCTAATACCGGAACTCTATCTCTATGAGTTTTAGGCCAGTCTGGTCTACAGAGAGTTCTAGGACGGCCAGGGCTACATAGTGAAACCCTGTCTGGGGAAAGGGCGTAGAGAGTGAAGACACATGATGAACTCTGGCCTCCATGAACATGCAGCACTCCCATGACTCACTGCATAAACCAGTGGTGGTGGTATGGCTTTGCAATCCTAGTACTTGTGAAGGTGGATGTAGGAGTTTCAGAAATTTAAGCTCATCCCTGGCAATACAGAGTTCAAAGGCAGCTTGGGCTACCTGAGACCCTGTCTCAAAATATCCAAACAAGGGGCTAGAGAGACTGGTCAGCAGTTAAGGGCACTTGTTGCTCTTGCAGGAGACCTGCATTCAGTTTCCAGCACCCACATGGTTCTAGGGGAACCCAGTTCTAGGGGATCCAACAGGCACACACATAGAGCACACACATAGAGCACATGCCTGAATGTATATAAACACAAACACACACACACACACACACACACAGAGAGAGAGCAAATGTAAATCTAAAACAATTAACAATAAAAAAGAAAGGCGTATTTTTCCCCCAACTTTAGAAAGGACTGTTGAGACTGTGGATGTAGCTCAGTGGAAGTGCTCTTGTCTAATAGTGAAAGATCTGGGCTTGACTCCCAGTATCACAAAAATAAAAGTTAAAATTTTATTTTTTTAAAACATGAGTGGGGTTACTGTTAATACGCAGAGGAAAATGAACACACAGACCTATATAGTCCAAGCAATTTCCAGAAACTGAGTATCATCCATCGATCAGTACCTTCCCAGGAACAAAGTTTTACCCTAGGCGTCCTTAAAAGCCTACTGGTTGTAGTGGAGCATTCCAGCACTCCTGAAGTGAAGCAGGTATGTGTATTTGAGGCTGCCCTTGTCTACAGAGAGAGCTCCAGCCCATGCCTAAGGAGTCTATTGGGAATTAGGGAGCTATCTGTGTAAGTATCTTTGTTACTGGCCTGCAATTAAATCTATAGAACATTTTCCTAATTAATGGTAAATATGTGAGGGTTCAGCACACTGGGCAGGTGGTCTTCCACTATATAAGAAAGCAAGCAGGGAGAACCACAGAGAACAAGCCAGCAGGCAATGTTCCTCTGTGGTCTCTGCTTAAGTTCCTGCTCCAAATTCCTGTACTGACTTCCTTTCATGATGGACTGTAATCTGTAAACTGAAATAAAGCTTTCCCTTAAAAAAAAAAAAAAAGTCTCTGTTACCAGCACAGGAAACTTGAGAGTAACTACACTAAGTATCATCATCTACATCATCTACTCATTCTTCAAAATGTCTTTCAGTGGCTACTGTAGCACTGTACTATTGTACTATGCGGTGTCTGGTGATACAATGTGTGTGGAAGACAGACATGGCTCTAGTACTCAGGGAAGAAAAAAAAACAAACCCCAAAACTGAGTCTACAAAGTTGTTAGAAATACTTATAGAAAGTATAAATGTGGTGCTGCAAATGCAAGGGAATGAAAACGCCCTATGTGCCAGCTGTGTGGCAAAGGCCTGTAATTCCAACACTTAAGGTAGAGGCAGGAGGAACAGTTGTTCAGGGTCATCCTTGGCTATATAATCAGTTGGAAGCCAGCCTGGACTGTGAGGCCACCTCCAACAAACAAAACAAACAAATCAAACCCCCAGGGGGAAAAGGCCTACTTTCCAAGTGTCCAGGGACAGGCTGAAGACAGAAGACTGAAACTGAGAGATCAAGGTTAAAGACAGCCAAACAAAAGCAGCGGAAGGCGCCAAGAACACATCTCCTGCACCAAAACCTCAGAGGTAGGCCGAAATACAGAGAAATGGCTCTGGGAAGTAAACACCCTTCAAATAACTTTATAGGGAAAGAATAGAAAGGGGCTAGAGAGTATAGTGTCTCTAGCTCAAGAGTAAGAACAGAATGAAATCCATGTGCGAAATGGGCAACTGATAGTTTTAAGTAGATGACATATATTTGTGCTTATTCAGAAATATTTTTACCAGGTATGGTGAATCCTAGCACCTGGTAGGCCAAGCCAGGTAGATGGCAAGTGTCAATGGCAGCCTGGGCTACAGAGAGAGACCTGCCTCAAAACAGAACCAAAGAGTCTGTTTCTTGTAGGACTGGGTATGTATTTAAGTGGTTGTCTTGTTATTGTTCTACTATTGTGAAGAGACCAAGACCAACTCAACGTATAAAAGAAAGCATCTGCTGGGTGGTGGTGGCCCACACCTTTAATCCCAGTACTCAGGAGGCAGAGACAGACAGATTTCTGTGAGTTCGAGGCTAGCCTGGTCTACAGAGGGAGTCCTAGGATAGCCTTCAAAGCTACACAGAGAAACCCTATCTCAAAAAAACAAAAAAAGACAGCATTTAGTTGGGAACTTATGTTTTATATGGTGAGTCCATGGCCATCATCGTGGGACATGGCACTAAGCGAGCACAGCATTGGAGTAGTAGTTGAGAGCTTAAATCTGACCCACAAGTATGAGGCAGACAGAGCTCTAACAGAAATGGTGTGGGTTTCTAAAACCTCAACACTCACCTCTAATGACACACCACTTCTAAGAAGGTCACACCTCTTAATCCTTACCAAATAGTTCAACCAAGCATTCAAACTTAAGAACCTGTGGGAACCATTCTCATTTAATGCACTGTAGTGACAAACCAAACATTTCCAAAATGTACTTTGATATTTTAAAATTTCTACATTTTTTGAGATAGGGTCTTTTTTTGTTTTTCTTTAGTTTTGTTTGTTTGTTTGTTTTTTTCAAGACAGGGTTTCTCTTTGGCTTTGGAGCCTGTTCTGGAACTAGCTCTTGTAGACCAGGCTGGTCTTGAACTCACAGAGATCCACCTGCCTCTGCCTCCCAAGTGCTGGGACAAAATGTGTGTGCCACTACCGCCTGGCTTGAGATAAGGTCTTATGTAGACAAGGCTTGCTAGCTTTAAACTCACTATGTAGCTAAGGGTAACCTTGCCTCCTCCCCCAAACAGGATTTCTCTGTAGCTTTGGAGCCTGTCCAGGAACTCGCTATGTAGACCAGGCTGGCCTCAAACCCAGAGATCCACCTGCCTCTGCCTCCCAAGTGCTGGGATTTAAGGTGTGCACAACCAATGACTGGCCTAACTTTTCATTTTAAGCTAACAAAAGCCTATAATTTGTTCTTCCTACTCTCTTTGGATACATTTCACTTGTTAGAGTAAGTTATAAGCAGAACATTTACACATCTGTGAAATTAATAGTTCTTTAAAAAAGTTAATCTTATATGTATGTTTTGCCTGCATGCATGTCTGCATATCACGCGTGTGCCTGATGTCCTTGGAGATTAGAAAAGGGCATCAGATCCCCTGGAACTGGAGTAACCATGTAGGTGCTGGGAATCAAATCCAAGTATTTACAAGAACAAGTGTTCTTAATGTTGAACGTCTTGCTAGTGCCAGTTCTTTTTTTCCCATACAAGGTCTTGGGGCACAGTCCAACCCAGCCTAGAAATCAAGCAATCCTATCACATCCTTCTAAGTTTTCTATATAAGAAAATTATTAGAAACTATCTAATCATTCTCAGTTATCTTTTGAGACAGGATTTTGGGATGATGGGTCTGAAACTATCTTCCTGTTTCCGCCTCCCAAAGGCAATGATTTGTATCATTTTGGAGTCATAGCATGTACTACCACACTCAGAATAATCCTCAGGTTTCCAATGGTTCTTACAAACAGAAAAACCAGAACGGACTCCTCTATCTGAGACACCTCACCAATCCAACCACTTACCCTGTGGGCAGACATTCTTCTAATCTTTTGTATTGGTAGCCAGAGTTAGGGTTGATCTGACCCCCTGGGGTGCACGCCGTGGCTTGGATAGTTAGCTGATGGCAGGCACATTTGGATCTGTAAAGAGAGGAAAGCATTTCAATAGAGCCATGACTATGAGATACATGAAGGATGGCAGCTGGACACAGCGATGCACATCTGTAATCTACCATTTGAGACATGGGGATATGAGGGTCAGGAGATAATTATTATCCTCAGCTACATAATGAGTTTTGGGTCAGCCTGAGCTACATGAGACTGTCTTAAAGTAAAACTGAGTCTAGAGTCCATAACTTAAAATCTCCTGGAAGCAGCCACTTGTCTCGGGCCAGGCTCTGCTATGCCCACAGTGCCCCATGTGTGACAAGGAGGTGTACTTGCTGAGTGAGTGACCTTGCTGGCAAGGATTGCCTGAAATGTGAGACATGAAGAAAGGCTCTAACGTCCACAGGTCACTCTAAGCATGAAGCAAGCCCTACTGTAGGCTAGGTGAAGCTAAAGGCCACTTTCAAAAGCAGACCTTGGTTATGGAAAGCCCTGGCCAGGGACAGCCGAGGCCTCACCCTCAGTCACTGGGGACTCCCAGGAGTTGTTCCTGCTCTGAATAAAAACCAAACAACCAAGGATGGGGATAAGGTAAAAGGTACTGCAATTTCAGTTTTTGTTTAGAAAAAAGGAAGAGGAAGATACAGAAAGTGTAGAGTAGATATAGAAGATCAAAGGACTGAACAAAGGGACAAAAGTTTAAGAAAAGGAGAGACAAAAGCGGAGCAAGTGGGGATAGGAACAGAGAAAGAAACATTCCCAGGGTTACATGAGGCCACATCAAACTTCGGCCTCCTTACCTCAATACTTTCTTCTCTGTTATTTATAAAAAGACCTCACTATGTAGCCCAACCTTCAGAGTTATTATAAAGCCAGGGTGGCCCACAATTCAAGATGCTCCTGCCTCAGCTTCTCAAATGCCAAAATTACAGGTATGTGCCACTACACTCAGTCTCTATATCATAACTCTCATGGTGGCCTTAGCAGAACTGTAGCTGAAACAGGAAGGAAAGGAAGATGGGGAAAACAAGATAAAGAAAAAAAAAAGAAAAGGAAAAAAGAAGGCAAGTGTAATAAAGCTGGAGGCAGAAAGAGCAAACCCTATACACCCCAACTCACTTATCCCGACACCCATCCTTGCAGTCACAGCCAACCAGGAATTCAGGGCCTGTGTTAATGAAAACACCCTTGCCAGGGATGCGCTCCTTGCTGTAGGCCACCTGGGGTGGGGGAGTTGTGTCAATCTCATTAACACAGGACAGGGGAACATCTTCCTTGCCATAGGTGATGTCCAAAATATAGTAAAAAGGCTTAAAGGGCTGAAACTTTCTGTCGACAAGAACATATGGATCCAAACAGAACATCTCCAGGAATAGGAAGTCACAGCCAGTCTCAAAAAGGTAGCGTTCTATCTCTTGCATTGTCCGAAGGCAGAGACCACAGGGTGTCTTATAGATAACATGAAAGCCCATCTTGCGGTTAACTCTACGCCGGGCTGTCATCCTCCGGAAGTCATACAGCAGCGGTACTAACAGGGGGTTCTTGCCCCGGTACTGTTCATTCCTCATGGGTCTGATCCGGGACAGACAAGTGTGACTGCAGACATGAGGTAAGTAGAAAAGCTTCTCCATGGGGGCTCGGTAGGAAGGCTCAGCCGGTGCCCGCTCCAACATCCCATGGAAAGCTGGAGGAGCTGCAGGTGCTGGGGTAGATGTTACTGAGGCCAAAGGCGATCTGCAAATTAAATGCGAAATATCAGATCATAAGATAGATAACAGGACTCTCAGCTGTATAATCATCCCTCCACCAACTAGCTAAGCCACATCTCTCATCTTTCATATAGTGCCTTTTTTTTTTTTTTTTTTTTGAGACAGGGTATCATCATGTGGCCCAGGGTATCCTGAAGCTCCCAATCTTCTGTTCTACCCTTCTAAGAGCTGGGATTTACAGGTGTGTGCCAATGCACCCAGGCAGCTGTGCTCTGGATGCTAAAGATTACTGTCAGATCCTTTCTCTTGGCAAACAAACCTAGACAATGAAACCCCCTCTTATTCTTCACAGACTTCTCTAGTTCAACAGGACTTTCCCTAATGAACATCTGTGCTATGGAGTAGAGTCTAGTCCTTTACCAAAGTGTCTGTGTTTTGTACCCTAAATATTCTTGCTAGGAGTCAAGGAAAGATGATGGTAACACGCTCAACAAGTTTTGGTAAATGACTTCCTGGTGACAGTGTGTTTCTCAGGCATGGGGTTTCTAATTTAACTATTCTTTTTTTGTTTTTCCAAGACAGGGCTTCTCTGTGTAACAGCTCTGGCTGTCCTGGTTGTAGCTGTGTAGACCAGGTTGGCCTTGAACTCACAGAGATCCACCTGCATCTGCTTCCCGGATGCTGGGATTAAAGGCATGTGCTGCCACTGGCTGGTTTAATTTAACTATTCTTTTCAAGACCAAGTTTCTCCCTTGGGAACCCTGTACAGTAGTCCACATTGTCAAGCTGCCCACATTGTCTGAGGTTTCCTTACCTGTATGTCTGGTTAATCCCAAGTTTCCCAGCAGGTACATTTTCACTGAGTGTGGGTGAAGTAGGGGAGGAATGGCCAGAGCCCACAGATCCTGGCCGAAATGACGTGCTCTTTTTGGCCACTTGCTTCCGTGACTGAGCAAGTTGGCTTTCTAAGCTTCTAGGGAGATTGAAAGGAGAATACACAGTTAAGGATTCAGAAGTTATGTATGGGAAAAATATTCAAAGTAAAAAGGAGGATGAGCACTCACTCAGTGTCACCTGCTTGTGGGGAAAGAGGAGGGGCAACAGGTGGGGCAGGTGGAGCTATGGGCAGTGGGGGCTCCAGGGGCTTGAACTGGGTTCCAGTGCCAGTTAGGTCCTGTGTGTACTGAACAACAGGGCCTTTGCTCCTCACAGCACCTATAGAAAACAAACAAAAGCTGACAATTAAGAGGATAACAGCTTGTCGGATATCCTTATCCACATTCTATCAACTAATGCAATATAAAAATGCAGCAAAGAAATGCAGAGGTGGCTCAGGGACACAAACACGAGGGCCTGTATTCAAATCCTCAGAACCTATGTAAAGCTAGGCATAGTAGCATGTGTCTATAACCCCAGTGCTCCTGCAGGGAAATGGGAGGTAGAGAACATGGACTTGCCCCAGAAGCCTACAGGGCAGACAGCCTTGCAGATGCCCCAGTTAAACAGAACTTGCCTCAAACAAAGGAAGATGAGGCTTTTTTTTTTTTTTTGAGATAGGTTTCTCTGTGTAGTCCTGACTGTCCTTGGAACTTGCCCTTGAAACTTGAAACCAGGCTGGCTTCAAACTCACAGACCCCGTCTGCCTCTGCCGAGATTAAATGCCCAGCAGGAAGGTGAGTTCTAAACCTGAGATTGTCCTCTGACCACACATGTACTGTAACACGCATGTGCATACCTGTATTCACATACAAAAGTGGCACTAGCAATTTTCTAAGTGTTAAGATTGTTTGTTTCATTATTTACATCATAAAGAAGTATACTAGTATATGCTGGTTTTGGAAAAAAATTGTTTTGAGGCATGGTCACATGTAAACATGGCCAGCCTCAAACTATGAAGCCAAAGATGATCTTGAATTCTGAATCTACCTACTTTTGTTTCCCAACTACTTGGAACTGCTTACAGGTGTGCACCAATACACCTGACCTTATGTCGTTATTCAGAAAGAATCAGAACCATAGCAATGTGGAGGCATCTTCACAAATCCATCATCACTAATGAAAACATCCTGGACACATATCTCTAGCCAATGAGTTACAAGTACTGTTCTGGTAAATAAAAGGACAGCTGCCATATGTAATCTTTGTTGCAGAATATTTGTTTACATTGTAAAGATATATCTTTGCCAAGGTGACTTCCGGCTGGTTTAATAAAGAGCTGAATGGCCAATAGCTAGGCAGGAAGAAGAGGTTAGGCGGGACTTCTGGAGACAGGACTCTGGGAAGAAGAAAGGGAGCCACGGGCCACACAGGAAATGGGAGGTAAGAGATAAAAGAGAGGTAATGCCAAATGGCAAGAATATAGGTTTAATAATATAGGTTAATTTAAGTTGTAAGAGCTAGTTGAGACAAGCTTATGCCAAAGGCCAAGTTTTCATATTAATAAGTTGTTTCTGTGTTGTTATTTGGGAGCTGGCTGGCAGGACAGAAAAGACTCGTTACATCTATTGGCCTGTCTGCCTTGTCTGTCCCCTAGCACCTTTTAGGACATACCCATATTAGGACGGGTTCTGAGCTGTCCCCCTTGCTTCTTCTCCAGTGCAGAGGCTGATGATGTCTTCATACTGAACATGGGTTCCAGGCGTGTAGAGCCTCGATAGATCCACTCACATCTTTTGTCATCCTGGGAGGCAGGATGAAAGGAAGGCAAAGAAACAGGTTTAGGGTAGAATCAATCCTCTCTCTTGTGGTGAATATATGCCACGAGTCACCCCTGATCACTGGACTTGGCAGCAAGTGGCTTTACCCAATGAACCATTTCACGAGCACTTGTGCCATAATCTCAGCTTAAACCCTTCTTTGGAAGAACATTACCAGAAAGAGGATCCTGACTAGGCTGCCATCCACCTCTTCAACTCGAGACTTCCACCACGTGCCTTCCCACTCCGTCTTGATAAGTTGGCCACTCTTGAGAAGTACCATGGGGCGGTTTGGATAGGCAGTGATATATTCCTCTATGAAGTCTCGGCAGGAGCTGTCTTCTATGTCCTCCCATGTCTTTTTCACTATCCAAAGGAAAAGAGCAGAGCTAAGGGCAGAAACATGTCTTGGAAGGGAAGGACAGTTGATAAGGAACTATTACACACTTTTAAAGTTGAGAGAGAAAAAAATGAAATCATAACCTCAAGGGAAACAAAACCAAGACCATCTTAAATATGGAACCCAATGTGCAAATGTATATACAAATTAAGTAAATATTAAGTAAGTCATACACTGCCTAAGCAATTTGCATAAAACAAATGAACGTTGCACTTTCTGGAGCTTCCTACTGGCTGGTTGATGTAAACTACTATGCAATAAACCATCAGTCCTTCCCTCTTTTCTGAGGCAGGGTCCCAATACATCACTATCTTTGTTTTTCCTAATCAATGTTGGTGATCAAGCCTAGAGCCTTCCAGATGCAAAGGAGGAGCTCTCCACCACTAAGCTAAAGCACATCCTACCATCTCCGTTTTATTCTCCTAAAATCTTACTTCTTTTAAAGATTCGCTATTTTTATTTTAGGTATGAGTGCTTTGCCTGCATGCATTTCTCTGCATCACTATATGCAGTCCCCAAAAAGGTCAGAAGAGGGCACTGGGTCTGGAGTCACAGTTGTGCTAGAGCATCAAGTATATTCTTAACTGAGCCATCCTTCAGCCTGACTCAGACACCCAGCACCTACACAGACTAGTGCTGTGGGACAATGGTCTTGTACCCTGTCACTTATATTGTATTAATAAAATGATGATTGGCCAGTAGCCAGGCAGGAAGTAGAGGCAGGGCAACGAGAACAGGAGAATTCGGGGAAGAGGAAAGAGTCAGTTTGCAATCATCAACCAGACACAGAGGAAGCAAGATGAGACTGCCTTGCTGATAAAAGGTATCAAGCCACGTGGCTAACCAGATAAGAATTATGGGCTAATGTAAGTTATAAGAGTTATAAGAAGTCTGAGCTAATAGGCCAAACAGATTATAATTAATGCGGACCTCTGTGTGTTTCAGTTGGGACTGAACATCTGAGGACTGGGTGGGACAGAAACCTCCACCAACAGACTAGGTGCCATAACACACACCTGCAACCCTAGTATTGCTGGGGGAAGAGGCAAAGAATATGATGGCCTACCTACCCACCAGCCAGACAGCCAGCTAGCCAGGTTAACCTAGCCAACTGGTCACGAGTTCAGTGGGACATCCTGTCAAGATGTAAGGTGAAAAACAATGTAATAAGAAACCCAACATTAATTTCTGGCATGTGCGCACACACATGTGCACATACACACACACACAAAAATACAAACACAAAATATAGCCATAAATGGTGGCATGAACCTATAATCCCAGCATGTGGGAGATGGAGACAGGAGGATTAGAAATTTGAGAAAAGCCTTGGCTATTCAGGGATTTCAAAGGCAGATGGACTACAGGAGACAGAGCTCGGCAGGTAAAGCACTTGGCATGCAAATACGATGATCAGAGTTGAGATTCACAGAATCCACGTAAAAGCTGAGCTGGTGTGGTGATTGCCTATAATCCTAACATTTGGGCAGAAACAGGATATCCTCAAGGCAATCTGCTAGCTGGAATTGGCAAGTTTAGCCAATAACCATGCTTCAATAAATAATAAGCAAAGTAGACAGCAACTGTGGAAGGCATCCAACGTCAACTTTGGCCATGCCCAAACACATGTGAACATGCAAACATAAAGTTTAAAACTCAAAAACAAAAAGACTCTGGTATATGCTTATTTCCATGCTAATGATTAGCAGAAATATATTCTCTTCAACACCTATGTGAAAAAGCCATAGCGGCCTGGAACTCCAGTAGGGAGTAGGTACAGGTATATCCTGGGGGCTCTCTGGCCAGTCAACCTAGCCAAAATGGTTTCTGTGAGAGATCATATTTCAAGACAATAAAACAATCGGACGTCTTCACACCTGGCCTCAATGGATGAGTGCACAGGCACTGCACACACAGAGAGATTAAAAATAAATAAGTGTGGAAGGTAGAGGCAAGTGGATTGCTGTAGGTTCAGGGCTACCTGGTCTATGATAGACAGTTCTAGGACAGTCAGGACTACACAGAGAAACACTGCCTCAAAAAATAAGCAAAATTAAAAGCTATAAAGGCTAGGAAGATTGCACAGTTGGTAATATGCCCCATTCACAACCATGACAATCTGAGTTTAACCCCCAGGATATACATAAAAATCATGCCACGGGCGTGTGCACTTGAAATGCCAGTGACAATTCCATTCCTAGCACTCCCATGGCAGCTTAGAACCAGTTCTAACTCCAGTCTCAGAGGACTCAAATGCACGTAGACAAATTTACGCAAGTAAAACACTCATACAAATAAAATAAGACATTAACAAGAAAACCAAAGAAGGAAACGGCACTTTAGGAGTAACACCCAAAGTTGCCCTCTTGCCTGCGCACATGTACACACAGCTTTAACATGAAACACTATGTAGACAACACTAACAGAAATATGAAACATGAGAGCAGCGTTCTTTAAACCTAAGTGCCTTAGAAACAAAATCAAAGCACATCTATCAGATGCTAATGGAAGCCAGAATCCTCTAGTGCCCACTCTGGCTATATTGGCCTATTTGTAAGTTAACCAACAATGCTGTATCTGCAAACAAACTGTAACACCAAAACAAAATTCAGACTTTTCAACTGACCATTTTAAGAAAGACAAAGTAGAGGAGAAAATTAGAGTTGAGGAAGAGTACAGGAACACTTACGTGGTCGACAAATGGGATACAGTTCTGACTGAGTGACATAGGAGGCATAACCATCATCAAAGAAAATCAGAAATCTGCAGGGGAAATGGAAACACAAAAAGATGTGGGGGTTATACAATATTTTATAATCCTATCTGTTCTCTGAATCACAAACCTTCCAGTCTGTTTTAATTTCTACCCATAGATTTTCCCTTATATCAACCACCTCCCCCTTTTCTGAAATATTTCTTTCTTCTGGGCATGGTGGCACACACTTAATCTCAGCACTCAGGAGGCAGAGGAAAGAGGATCCTTCTAAGTTCCAGGACACTTAGTCTGTATAGAGTCACAGGACAGCCAGGATTGCAGGATACATTTTTTCCAATCCCAGCACTCAAGAGACAGTAGCAGGAAGCTTGTGAATTTGAGAACAATCTAGGATACATAAGAAGATGGCAGTCTGAGCTATGCACAGAAATGTCTTTAAGAGAGAGAGAGAGAGAGAGAGAGAGAGAGAGAGAGAGAAAGTAAGTTAAGTGCTGGGAGGTGGTAGCACATGCCTTTAATCCCAGAATTTGGGAGGCAGAGGCAGGCAGATCACTGTGAGTTCGAGGACAGCCTGGTCTACAAGAGCTAGTTCCAGGACAAGCTCCAAAGCCACAGAGAAATTCTGTCTTGAAAAACAAACCAAAAAAAAAAAAAAAAAAAAAAAAAAAAAAAAAAAAAAAAAAAAAAAAAAAAAAAAAAAAAAAAAAAGAAAAGAAATGACATGGGAAGAGAGAGAAAGGGTTTCTGATTACAAAGGATGAGAACACAAAAGCTGGCAGTGAAATCTCGCCCATGGTATGAATAGTGGGGTGCTGTGCTCTCAGCTCCCCTACAATCTACAAACCCGCCCAGGTACCTGAGCTTGTTCTTGACGTTGGGGGTCTCAGCTACAATGCCAGCATAAAGCCAGACCTGATTTCCATCTTTGTATTTGGCCACCACTCGACTGCCCACAAACAGCTTGTCGGCAGGAGGGTGGTAATCGTAGGCGATGTGGTTGCCGGACAGCAGACTCTTGCCTTTGTTGTCAAACTTCACTTTGTATTTCTTTCCCAGCCCAACAGTCTGGATGGCAATAAGGGTGCCTTTGTGCCATGTCTTGGTCCTCTTCTTGCCCAGAATTCGCATGTTGACTATCAGGTCCCCATCTTTGCTCAGTTCTCCAGACATCTGACCCAAAGTTCCTAGGGACACACAGAGTTGTTAAAAAGAGTGATGTCAGAGGTTAGAGAAAGGAAAGGTCAAGAGGGCAGTATGGTAGGATGGGGAAGCAGCTCAGCTGGTGGAGTGCTTACCTAGCATGCACAAAGCCTTGAATTTCAATCTATGACATATACCCAGAATAGTATTTTATGCCTAAAATCCCAAGTATTCAGGTAGAGAAGGTAGGAGAATCAGAAGTTTAAGGTCATCCTCAGCAAAATATGAAGCTCAAGTCTAGCCTAGGATACAGAAGACACTATCACAAAGAACGTAGTATAGGAAATAAAAGAAACTAAGGTATTCTGCAACCATTAGACACTTTTGCTGAACTCTTGGACAAAGGCAGAAATACAAGACAACTCAACTGTTTATGCTAACAGGAGAAACAGAACATTGACTACAGAACATCCCCACGTTTGTACCTAAAGGTATCCTTCGGCATACCCTACCAGCACGAGACACCACAACCGGCTACTCCACTCCTTACTAACAGCAATAGTAACAACAGTTACCAGTCTGAGCCACCACATCAAACAAGCTCAGACCGACTGTGGACACCTCTCATCTCTGTAGCTACTCCTCAACACCAACCTTTGTGCAGATCCTGGGAACTGCTTTTCTTGTTGACAGCATCCATGAACTTCTGGACATCTTGAGCTGATTTTCTTAAGGCAGCCATGGCTTCACGGAGCTGTAGGAAAGTAGAAGGGTTCAGGGATGCAGTTATCAGGAGTTAAGACACAATGAGAAAGCCAGGGACTTAGTGAGACAGAACTTGCCTAACATGTACAGGGACCCCTGGTTCACATCCCTAGTGCTGCAAATAAATAAATAAATAAAATAAAACAGGAAAAAGAATACTATGAAGACTTGTCTTCAACAATTAAAACAGGTTTAATTATATTTGGAGGTTTAGGAAGAGGCAAGTTCTCAATTTTTCTGCATTCTTGAAATATCTACATGGGACTTACTACATCATGGATACATTGAAACTAAACGGGCTGTATGCACAGGCCAAAATTATTCCTATTTCAAAAGCTACTTCTTCTTCTTCTTCTTTTTTTTTTTTAAAAAAAAAATAGGGTCATCTGAGCCAGGTGGTGATGGCACACACCTTTAACACCAGCATTAGGAAGGCAGAAGCAGGCATTTCTGAGTCTAAGTCCAGCCTGATCTATAAATTCAGTTCCAGAACAGCCAGGGCCACACTAAGAAACCCTGTGTCAAAAAAAAAAAAAAAAAAAAAAAAAAAGGCAAAAAAGATAGGGTCATCTACATTCTAGGCCTGCCAAGCATTTACTAGGTAGGTAGCTGAGGATGACCTTGAACTTCTGATCTTCCTGCCTCCATCTCCTGAGTGCTTGGATTATAGGCAGGTACCACAAATCTGATGGTGTAGTACCGGAACTGAACCCAAGGCTTCCTGCATGCTAGGGTAAGCACTGTACCAGATGACCAACATTTACAGCCTATGAGTTCATATATATTCTTTTAAACAAGTAACTATGAATTTTTTAAGATAATTTTTAAAAACTTGTTTTAGATTTATTTATGTGTACTACATATGTGCTTGCTGAAGTCAGGACATTAGACCCCCTGGAACTGGAGTTATGGATAGTTATATCATGGGAGTTAGGTGGCGGCGGCGCACACCTTTAATCCCAACACTCAGGAGGCAGAGAAAGGTGGGTTTTTGTGAGTTTGCTGCCAGCCTGCTCTACAAGAGTTAGTTCCAGAACAGTCAGGGCTGTTACACAGAGAAACTCTGTCTCAAAAAAAAAACCAAAGAAACAAATTAAAAACAAACAAACAAACAAACAAACGGGATCATGGGCCTGATGAGTAGTGAACCTAGGTCCTATGCAAGAGCAGTGAGTGGTTTTTGTTTGTTTGTTGTTGTATTTGGTTGAGACAGGGTCTCTCCAAGTAGCTCTGGCTGTCCTAGAACCCACTCTGTAGACCAGACTGGCCTTGAGCTCACAGAGATCCAGCTACCTCTGCCTCCCTAGTGTTGGGATTAAAGGTGTGCGTCACTACTGTCCAGCGCAGTGAGTGCTCTTAAACAGATTTATGGTTTATTATTGTTACTGCTATTATTAGTACTATTACTAGTAAAGTTTTTGAGACAGAGGCTCATTTTTATAGCTCTAACAAGCCTGGAATTCTTTATGTAGATAAGGCTGGCCTCAAATCCATTGAGATCCACCTCTCTGCCTGCCTCTGCTGTCCCATAGCTGAGACTAAAGGTGTATGGGCTACTATACTCAAAAAATTTACTGGTTTTAGTTACTATTATTTTGGTTTTTTGAGACAGGGTATTTCTACATAGCCTGGAATTCACTATGTAGACTAAGTTGGCCTTGAACAGAGACCCACCTGCCTCTGCCACCCCAGTGCTAAGATTAAAAGTATATCCTACTAGGCCTGGCTTTAATTGGGTTTTATGTCTGTTTGTCTCTGTAAGTGAATGTCACTTGTATATAGGTGCCTGTAGAAACCAGAAGAGGGCACTGACTCCCTTGTAGTTAAGGTACAGGCAGCTGGAAGCCTCCCAACATGGTGCTGGGATTGAACTCAAATCCTCTGCAAGAGCAGTATGCTCTCTTTAACCACTGGCCAATTTCATGTGTCTTAACTTCCTATAACCAACCCAACTAACCTTCTGGTCTTTTGGAGTTCTGCTCCCAGCATCACCTATGGAAGAAAAGAACTTTAATGAGTATACAGATATAGGTACTAGAATTTTCTTTTTCTTTTTGGTTTTTCAAGACAAAGTTTCTCTGTAGCTTTGGAGCCTGTCCCAGAACTCGCTCTGTAGATCAGGCTGGCCTCAAATTCACAGAGATCTGTCTGTCTCTTTCTCCTGGGATTAAAGACGTGCGCCACCACCACCTGGCAGTACTGAAATTTTCAATGAAGCAAGAACTGAATGAACTCAAATTACAAGCAGAAAAACATTATTGATAAAAGCAATTTATAAGTCTGGGATGGCTGGGTGGTGGTGGAGACCATTTTTTCTTTCTTTTTTAGTTTTTTGAGAAAGGGTTTCTCTGTAGCTTTGGAGCCTATCCTGAACTTGCTGTGTAGACCAGGCTGGTCTTGAACTCACAGAGATTCACCTGTCTCTGCCTCCCGAGTGCTGGGATTAAAAGCACATGCCACTGCTGCCCAGCTGTGGAGAATATCTTTAATCCCAAAAGAGGTAGGTGAAGCTCTATGAGTTCAAGACCAGGTTGATTTACAGATGGAGTTCCCGGATAGCCAATGCTACACAGAGGGATCCTGTTTCAATAAAACAAAACAAGTCTGGGGAAATAGCTCACTGGCACAGAGCTTGCACAGCATGGGTAAGGCCCTGGGTTCAATCCCCAGCACCAATAAGGAAAACAAAATGTTCTAAATAAATAAACATATGAAGATACTGAAGGAAAGCAGGGTCTGGTGTCAAAACCTATGAACTCAGCTACTTGAGAGACTGAGGCAAGAAATGGGGGCTGCTGTGTCTACAAAATAAGAACTAAACCAGCCTGGGCAATTTAGACACTGTCTCAAAATAAAAAGAGAAGTAAGGCAGAAAGATAATGGAGTATTTAGGCCAGGCTAGTTTACACGGTGAGTTACATACCAACCAAGAACACATATAAACCAAGGGCTGAAGAGATGGCTCAGTAGTTAAGAGCATTGCCTGCTCTTCCAAAGGTCCTGAGTTCAATTCCCAGCAATCACATAGTGGCTCACAACCATCTGTAATGAGGTCTGGTGCCCTCTTCTGGCCTTCAGGCATACACGCAGACAGAATATTGTATACATAATAAATAAATAAATAAATATTAAAAAAACCCCAAACCAAACAAAAAAACCAAAAGTCTAAGACTATAGAACGGATTCTGTGATTAAAAGGAACAATTCTCTTTCAGAGGACCCAGTTTGGACCGTAGCACCCACATCAGCAGTTACAACCACTTATCACCACATCTCAGATCTGGTGACCTTTCCTAAGCTGCATCCAGTTATACTCATAGTCATATACTCATATACACATAGACAGACACATTTTTAAACACATAGTTAAAAAGAATAAAAACAAATCTCTAAAAGGCAAAACCCACTTTTAAACTCCCAAACCAACCAAACAAATAAGTATACAGCGGGTGGGGCCACATTTTCTGGTAACATAGATGATGAGTCCCTGGGCTCAATTCCCAGTAGGAGACAGGGTAGTGAAAGGAGCCTAGAGAGAAAAGCAGTAAGCGCCTGCCAATGCTTCCCTCTAGATGAAGTACTGAGACGGGTGGGGGGTGTCTACAACACTTAAGGTATTCATCATCTATTTGAATTTTTCTTTTCTTTTCTTTTTTTTTTTTGAGACAGGTTTTGTCTGTGTAGCCCTGGCTGTCCTCAAACTCACAGAGATCCACCTGCCTCTGCCTCTCAAGTGCAGGAATTAAAGGTGTGCGCCACCATACCCCAGCCAAAAAAACCAAATTCTTAATTAAGGTCCAATCCATGTGCATATAATTCAGGGAATTTTAGTCCATTAAGCAGACTGAGACACTATCATGTTGTACTTACTTTCAAAACATTCACATCAGCCCAAAAAGAAACTTCATGCTCATTACCCATCATTCCTTTCCTCTACTTCCCCAGCCTCAGGCAACCAGAAATCTAGTCTGTCTCCATGGATTTGCCTGTTTTAGGCATTTCACATAACATCTGTGGTCTACAAAGGTCCCTCTCTTGTAGAACATGTCAGTATAATTTCATAGCTGAATAGCACCTCACTGTAAGCAGATACCTTGTATTCAGTTTACCCATTCTTCAACTCACCTGTTTCTACTTTTTAGCAATCATGAATAATGCTACAATAAATATTTACATGCTTTTTTTGTTTTTTGAGAGTGAGACTTCATGTAGCTCAGGCTGCAGCAGGGTATTTGTTCATACTGAGTGAGGACGTGTTGCTATGATTGATTTACTAAAGAGCTGAATGGCTAATAGCTAGGCAGGAAAGAATAGGCAGGACTTCCAGGGAGGGAGAGGAACTCAGGGTTAGGACTTAGGTGGACAGGAAATGCCACTAAGACATGGAGGGAGTCAGATATACAAACTGGAGGAGAGGTAGAGTCATGTAGCAGAATGCAGATTAATAGAAACAGGTTAATTTAAGTTATAAGAGCTAGTTAGGAACAAGCCTAAGCTAAAGACCAACTATTCATAATTAGTCTCTGTGTCATTATTTGGGGGCTGGCAATCTAAAGAAAGTCTAACAAGAGAGTCAAACAACACCAGGCTGGCCTAGTATTTAGTACGTAAGTGGAAGCTGCCCTTGACCCTACAATCTTTATTGTGTTGCTTCCTAAGTGCTGGTTTTACAGGCACATAATACAGTTAAAAAGTGGTTTTGATTTACACGTCACCCATGATGAGTGATGATGAGAAATCGTCTCATGTATTTACCATTTACAAATCTATGAAAACCAGATGCTATGGCACACATGTGTAACCTCAGATTTAATAGAGAGGCAGAAAGATCAGGAATATAAAGTCATGTTTAGCTACACATTAAGTTCTAGGCCTGCTTGGGTTACAAAGACCCTTTCTTGAAACAAGCAACCCCCACAACAAATAAAACGAACTCCAAGCCAGGCTGTGGTGGCACACACCTTTAATTCCAACACTCAGGGAGGCGGAGGCAGAAGCAAGTGGATCTCTGTGAGTTTGAGGCCAGCCTGATCTACAAAGTGAGTTCCAGGACAGCCAGTCATACACAGAGAAACCCTGTCTCCAAAAAACAAAACCAAACAAAACAAAAAAATAAATAAATAAAACCAACTCCAAAGAATCCATTAAAAGCCTTCGTCCTTCTCCACTTTTGAGACAGGGTCTCAGTTTGTTGCCCTGGCTAGCCTAGCACTTGCTATGCAGACTAGGTAGTCTTTTTTTTCCCCCCTCTCTCTAAGACAGGGCTTCTCTGTGTAACAGTCCTATCTGTCCTGGAACTTGCTCTTGTAAACGAGGCTGGTCCCAGACTTAGAAATATCCACCTGCCTCCCAGGTGCTGAGATTAAAGGCATGCACCACCACCGCCCAGCTAAAGATTTATTTATTTATTTATTCATTTATTTATTTTATGTATATGAGTGTTGTATCTGTATGTACATTTTTATAACAGAAGAGGGCATCAGATCCTGGTGCGGAAGAATTGTCTGTATTCTGTCAATCATGTATTTTAATAAAACACTGATTGGCCAGGCAGGAAGTAGAGGCGGGTCAACCAGACAGGAAATAGAGGTGGGGCAATGAGAATAGGAGAAGGCTAGGGAGGAGGAAGCTCCCTCCGCCATTCCTGCCCAAACCACCGAAGAAGCAACATGTGAGCTGACAGCTAAAAAAGGTACAAAGCCATATGGCTAACATAGATCAGAATAATGGGTTAATGTAAACTATAAGAGTTAACAAGGAGCCTGAGCTAATGGGCCAATCAGTTTATAACCTAATATAGACTCCGTGTGATTTTATTTGGGGCTTGCCGGCTGTAGGGTACCCGGGCGGGCCAGAAACCCCAACAAGCAACCTGACTCTCATGTTACAAGATCCCACTTTTAGATGGTTATGAGCCACCACCATGTGGTTGATGGGAATTGAACTCAGGAACTCTGGAAGAGCAGCCAGTGCTCTTAACTGCTGAGACATCTCTCCAGCTAAACCGTCTCCAAACTTAAGAGATCCACCTACCTCTGCTTGCCAAGTACTGAAATATTCAGCCTCCAAAATTTTAAATTATTTCCCTTATTTCCCTTGTTATATTATAGAGTTATCTCTATATTCTAGGCAATAGTAGACTTTTTAAATTTCGTCACTGCTTTTGAGATGACCTCACTCTGCCACCAATGCTAACTGAAACTATGTCATCAAAGTTGACCTTAACTCATAGTAATCTGTTGTGAGATATTTGATTATATTATATAATGGTATGTTACTGTGATTGGTTTAATAAAAAGCAAAATGCCCAATAGCTAGGCACGAGGTATAGGTGGGACTTGAGGATAGAGAGAGCTCTGAGAAGAAAGGGGGAATCACCAGCTGGACACAGAGGAAGCAGGACATGCAGGAGAGGTAAAAGTCACATGGCAGTATAAATGAACAGAAATGAGTTATTTTAAGTTATAAGAGCTAGTTAGAAACAAGTCTAAGCTAAGGCAGAGTTTTCATAATTAATAAGAAGTCTCTGTGTCATTATTTGAGAGGTGGCTGATGGGACAGAGAAAGACTCGTTTTAGTAATTCTTCTGCCTGAAGTCTATGAGTCACTGTCTCTAGAAAGACAAAAGACAAAGCAAACCCTGTGAGCAACAATCACTGGTAAATACAGGGAGCCTGGAATTCTCATACCTCAACTGTGTATGTCATGGATGCCAGCCAAGCGTTCTACCACTGAGCTATTATTCCCATCACTCGTGAAAATGGGAGCAATTTTTCTTCAGGGATGTATGTAGCCACTGGTAAAGTTGCCCATGATCCAGTAAAGAACCCCACACTCATGCACATGCAAGCAACTCTAATTAAACTCAGTGGATTAGAAAATAAAAATTTAAAACAAAACAAAACATGAAAGTTGAAAGTAAGTTGGCAAGATGAAAGATCATAGATAGTATGGGAAACAGTTAAGAGAGGGAAGTGAGGACAGGCTGTGGTTTAATCCCAGCATTTAGGGTGCATAGGCAGCAGGATCTCAGTGAGTTCAAGGCCAGCCTGGTCTACAAAACAAGTTTCAGAACATCCAGGGCTATTACACACAGGGAAATCCTGACTTGAAAAACCAAAAAAGAAAAAAAAAAAGGGAAAAGGATAAAAAAGGGGAAAAATGGAATGAATAATGAAAATCTGGCACACATATGTAAATGGAATATTATTCAATTCTAAAGAAGAATAAAATCACAATGTTTTCAGGAAAACGGAGGGATTGGTGATCCACGCAAAAATAAGCACAACATACCAACCCGAATATATGATGATAGTTCATGCATCTGTCAGGTTACACATGCCCACTGGGATTGCGCATGCACAGCATATGCACATGGATGATGCTGCAACCTATGGCACTGGCCTGCTGCTGGCATGCAGGTTTCTCAATAGGTTTGGTACGGACAAAATCTATGAAGGCCCAGGGGAGGTGATTGGAGATGAATACAATATGAAAAGCATTGATGGTTAGCCTGTTGCTTTTACTTGTTATCTGGGTACAAGTCTTGCCCGAAGTACAACTAGCAATAAGGTTTTTGGGTCCCTGAAGGGAGCTGTGAATAGAGGCTTGTCTACCCCTCACCGTACCAAACAATTTCCTAAGTATGATTCGGAAAGCAAGTTCAATGCAGAAGTACATGAGAAGATAGCATGGTCAGAATGTTACACACTATAGGCATTACCTAATGAAGGAAGACGAAGATGCTTATAAGAAACAGTTCTCTCAGTTCATAAAGAACACTGTACTCCAGACATGATGGAGGGGATTTATAAGAAAGCTCATGCTGTTACCCAAGAGAATCCAGCCTATGAGAAGAAACCCAGGAGAGAAGTTAAGATGTCTGTTGCCCAGAGAAAAGACTGAGTTGCTCAAAAGAGGGCAAGTTTCCTCAGAGCTCAGGAACAGGCTGTTGAAAGCTAAATCAATTATCTATGAAGATTTCTTTTCATAAGACAATAATGTTACTGACTAAGCAGGAAAAAAAGCCAACGAATGAACAATGAAAATCTGATATATATGTAAATGGAATATTATTCAACTCAAAAAAAATGAAATCACAACACTTTCAAGAAAATGGACAGACTTAAAATGGGTATTAAGTGAGGCCACTAAATCTCAGAAAGGAAAAAAAAAACATTTCTTTTATATATTTGGATCTTTGCCTATAACGTATACACATGTACATGTAAACAAATGTACATGCAAGTACAACTTAACATGTAGAAAGAACAAAAAAGGGTAACACTGGGTGATGAGGAAGAATGGAATGCAGGTAAAAGACACAGAAAAGGGCATAAGGCTAGCTTTTTTTGAGACAGGGTTTCTCAGTGCAACATTGACTATCCTGGAACTTACTTTGTAGACCTGGCTTGCCTTGAACTCAGAGATCTGCCTGCCTCTGCCACCAGCCTCTAAAGTGTTGGGATTAAAGGCGAGCATGACCACAAATGGCTGACTTTTTCTACTTTGAACTCTGCCAGTTCAAAGATTTTTTGGGCTTTGTTTTGTGTATGTATGTGTCTTAAGTGTACAAAAGTACAACTGAGAGCGTGAGTGTGTGTGTGTGGTCTTAAGTATATAAAAGAGTAATTGAGGCAGGTATGGCACACATGTCTTTAATCCCAGCACTCAGGAGGAAGAGGTAGGCAAATTTCTAAGTTTGAGGCCAGTCTTGTCTACATACTGATTTCTAGGCCAGCCAGGGCTACTAATGATATCCTGTCTCAAAAGAAAGTCATCGACAGTCAAAATGCAAAATCCAAAATGAAGTTCCACAGAATGGCTGGCTGTTCTACTGTACAGAAGTTCACATATAGACTTTTGGTCTGGGCTATGTTGATCTAGCTGCAGGATGATTTTTATTTCATGTTCTTTACAATAAAGTGACTTTTATTTTTAAAAATTAAGTTACAGGCCAGGCGGTGGTGGCGCACGCCTTTAATCCCAGCACTCGGGAGGCAGAGGCAGGTGAGTTTGAGGTCAGCCTGGTCTGTAAGAGCTAGTTCCAGGACAGGCACCAAAGCTACAGAGAAACCTTGTCTCACCAACCGCCCCCCTAAATTAAGTGACAGTATACACATTGCATGATTGTAGCTATATGTATCTATAAGTGACAAAAGTATAGAGAAGGCATGATCAGTGGTTGTTAGGGGTGACCATGGAAACTTAGTAAAAGGAATATTTTGAAGTGATACAAATTTTCTAAACATGGATTACTATATAAATGTACTAAAACTCAAATCACATAGTTAATATGTCTATGTTTTATGCTATTTGAATAATACCTTAATGAAATCCTACAAAACAGAAATCCCAGCAAGCAGGAGGCAAAGGGAGGTGTTTCACTTTTGAGTTTGAGGACAGTCTAAGACAGTCAGGACTACATAGTGAGACTATCTCAAAAAATCAAAGCATGAGAGGATGGCTCAGCAATTGGGAGAACTGCCTGCTCTTCCGGAGGACATGGGACCGAGTCCCAGCACCTGCAAGGAAGCTTACAACCAAACAAGACTCCAGTTTCAGGAGATCCTATGTCCTTTTCTGGCCTCTGTGGATACTGAGCAAACACACAGTAGACATGGTAGACATACATACCTGTAGGCAAAATATCCAAACAAGAAGAAAAAAACCTACCACACTTAAGAGAAAAATAAAAACAAAACAACCCTCCAAAACCCCACAACAACTAAGAAACAAATAAACAAAAAACAACCAACTGCTATGGAGTCCAAATAAATGCTAAATTTGCCTATTGAGGTAAGTCATAAGCCACACATAAATTTGGTGTGTTAGCCATGTCCGTAACCATAGCACTTAGAAAGCAGAAGTATTGCTACAAGGTTGAAGCTAGTATGCTCTATATGGTGAGTTTCATACCAGCCAGATACAGTAAAATCTTAGCTCAAAATAAAAGTAGTAGAGAGATGGCTCAATGGATTAAGTGCTTACAATACAAGTCCCAAGTCCTGAAGTTTGGATCCTCAGATCCCAAACCTGCAATCCTAGTACTCATAAAACAGAGATACATTGTAAGCTGGCTATCTACACATGCTAGAATTGGCAAGCTTCAGGTTCAGTGAGACCTTGTATCCATTATAAAGTGAAAGAAAACAGCTGTAGACCTCTGAAGTCTCATGCTTGAACATCTGCATACACACATGTACCCACACACCCAAACATGCCCATGTGTACATATACTATGACCATTAATGGGAAGTTGACAAAATTTGTAAAAAGTCAATAGGGAATTATTTTGATTGTGTAGTGGTGGAAGACCCTGCCCACTGTGGGTGGTTACTAGTCCCTAGACTTCATAAAGAGAGAGAGTTAGCTAGCTTAAGCAGCAGCATGAGGCATTCTCTTTATCTCCAGACTTCAGATACAATGAGACCAAATACTTCAGGCTCCTGCCACAGTAAATCCCCCACCAAGATGGTTCATGATCTGGAAATAACCATCAGAATAAGCTCTCTTTCCCTTCAATTAATTTTGTGAGAATATTTTACCATAGGAACTGAAAAAGAAATTAAGACATAGGTAAACCACACACAAACACATGGAGGGAGGGCAGAAAATATACCTTATCTGAAATTGTAAAAGGAAGCAATCAGGATGTAACACAGAGGGAATATTTATGGTACTAATAATACTTGCTTTTTCTATAATAAATGTGTCAGGTAATGTAGTATATGGAGTTGTTGACAGTATGGCTCCTTATTTTCTACTCATATTTCAGCTTTCATTCTAAGAACTTTCTTTCTTTTTTGGTCTTTTTGAGAAAGGCTCTCACTGTTTAGCTGACATCTGCCTGCCTCTGCCTCCTGAGTGCTGGGACTAAAGTGTATGCCACCATGCCTGGCCCATTTTAAGAAGAATTCTCTTTCTCTCTCTCTCTCTCTCTCTTCCTCCCTCCCTCCCTCCCTCCCTTTTGGTTTCTTTTGAGACAGGGTTTCTCCGTATAGCTTTGGCTGTCCTGGAACTTTCTGTAGACCAGGATGATCTCAAATTCACAGAGGTCTGCCTCTGCCTCCTGAGTGTTGGTATTAAAGGTGTGTGCCACTACCGTCCAGCTTTGTAAGAATTTTTCTAACTAAAGTTTCATCATTTACCTGAATCAATACTGAGGACATCATCATCTTCATCAGGAATCTCAATTATTTCTGTAGGCTGGGAAGATTCATCCTCGGAGCTACTGTCATGATACTGCAGTCCCAGCTTAGAGTAGAAATCCTTCACCAAAGACTCACAATTAATCACTGCCCTAATATCGGAACACATTAGAGAAGATCAAAGCCAGTGGAGAAAGCAAAGTATTGGAGCATCAGCATTCATACACATTTATGCAATGTCAAGCCTAGGAGCTCACACCTATGATCCTGGTACTTAGGAGCCTCAAGTACCAGAACAGCCTAAGTTTGAGGTCAGCATAAGACAATTCAGGGCCAGCAAGGCCTACAGAGTGAGAAACATTTAACAACACAGTATCAAGAGTACAGACTATTTGCCACACATGCTCCAAATTATCTATTCAGAATGCTTTTCCATAATGTTTCTTGTTTCCAAACAATTACTACATGAAATAATTAATTTGTTAGAGTTGTATCTTTCTACCTGCAGGAAGTCAAAAGACCCAGCACTAATTATCTCTGTGGATTTGGGAACTAAGAATAAGGTTTTAGGGGCTGGAGGGATGGCTCAGTGGTTAAGAGTACTGATTGCTCTTCCAGAGGATCTGGCTTCAATTCCCAGCACACACATGGCAGCTAACAACTGTCCGTAACTCCAAGATCTGACACCCTCACACAGAGGTCCATGCAGGCAAAATACCAATGTATGTAAAATAAATAAACATAAAGCAAAGAAAGCCAGCCACAATCCCAGAGAATTTAGACAACAATGCAGACACTAAGAGAGACTTACATAGATCTAATCTACATGGGAAGTAGAAAGTAGAAAAAGACAAGATTTCCGGAGTAAATTGGGAGTATGGGGACCTTGGGGGTGGGGATTGGAGGGGGGAGAGGAGAGCCAGGGAGGGGAGTGGAGAAAAATGTAGAGCTCCATAAATATCAATAAAAAATGTATAAAAACATAAAAACAAAAACCAAAAAGAATGAAAGAAAATGCACATTGGCTTCTGCTTCCATGAATCCTTACCTGGACACATCATCATATACCTGGTCAACATAAGCCACCTCTGACTCTTTCTGTAGCACCAACGTCTCCAGCTCTGCTAGCTGCTTCTTGCGCTGCTGGATACAGTCCATCTTCTCCAGTTCTTCATCAATTAAATGACGAAGTTCCTCCATAGAGATACCCAGCTCCTCAACCACTGCCTGCTGCAGTTCAGCAATGTCATCAGAGTCAGCTGCAGCTGTTGCTGCATCCAAACTAATGCACCCAGGGAGGGAGGACATGGTTTTGCCCTGTGGGAAACAAAGAAACGAGAAGGACTCTCACCTCAACTCACAGACAATGTCAGTCTCAGAATAAAACGCACTCTATCCCGCAACCTCTTAGTCACATAGTCTGTTCTCTCTCCTCCTCCTCCTGAATGTGACCTGGAGATTTTTTTGGGGAAACTCATCTGCTCGTATGGAATAATGGGCCCGAATAGGAACTAATGATAGCTTAGGGAGAGGTTAGAGAACACCAATATGCAACAGGGAGCTACCAAAATAATGTTTCAGGAAACTGAAGAGAGCTTACTTACAAAGTAAGGTATTTCTGTATTTTTATGAGACAACGTGTTCCTTAACTAATAATAAAATGAATCTGTCTCTACACTGCGTCCTAACTAAGTCCCACGGCCACTTGCACACAGCGGATCGGAATTAACTAATTCCATCTTGGGTTCTTTTACTCCTCTTTCTCACGTTACTTGACTTCTCTGTGGAAAGTAGCTCCTACGACCAGGCAGGGGGATGGCTGCGTTGGGGAAGGGATTCTCAGCGGCACCAGGCCCCGGATTCTACGCCCAGCAAAAAGCAAAGGAAGACAGACAAGGTCTCCCTGCGTGAACAGGGCAAAGCCTGCAGCGAAGGCGACCACTCACGCCCACGCTCCAGGAACCGCGCGCACGGGGCTAGGCTGCGGGATCGCAGCGGTAGCAGCGGCGGCGGCACCAGTGCAACAGCAGCGGCGCCCCGGTGCAGCGCCCGCCGCCCCGGCCTCACACCCGAAGCCCGCTCGGCCCCGCCCCCGGCCTTCTCCGCCCTCCGCCGAGTCTCCTCACACAGCCGCGGGCTCCCACGAGAAAAGCAGCCCGGGTCCGCCTCAGCCTCCCTCAGTCCGTCCTCCCCAAGAACGCCGCTCCTCACCACAGGGCTGCGCCTCTCCACACGGACCCCAGATTTCGACGCCAGGGCTCGGCCTCGCCGACAAACACAAAAAACCGCTGCGAGCAACAGCGGAGGTGGGGGAGGCAGCGTGAGGGAGACAAGGTTTTGGAAAACTAAAGGAAAGCCCGGAAGCAATGTCGAGCGCACTTCCGGCTACGGTGGGCCGAAGCGGTCAAATTGCACAGCCTAGCGTCGCGGGATCGGAGCTGCCGAAATAAGATTATGCCTGAGTCCAGCAGTAAGTCTCCAGAGCAGGAACTGGTTGGGCCAAGCGGGCTTTGTCAAGAATGTTTACTGAAGCTCCTTCCCAACTAGCGGCCAAAAATACTTTGTTTTGAAGATATTTTTTAGTTATAAAACTGTCATTTATAACAAAATTAATGCATGTTCACTTCAGAAAATATGAAAAATACAAAGAAACAGGAAAAGATCACAATTCCACCACTGAGGTTGTATGGTCTTTGGTCTGTCACAGGTCTTTAATGTGTGTCTGTGTGATACACAAAAGGACTCATATCTTCTCATTTTGTGTTTAAATTTTGTGTGATAGGTGTTTTTTTCCGCAAGCATGTTTCTCATGCTCCCTATGTCCTGTTTCATTTTCTTCTCTCACCATAGCCTCATTGTTTAATGCCTGTTTTGTATGTCGTCTTTAAGACCCTGAAGGTCTTGAATCGGCATTTCCTTTGGTTGGGTGGTGGCACAGGCCTTTAATCCTAGCACTTGGGAAGCAGAGGCAGGAGAATCTCTGTGAGTGCAAGGCTAGCCTGGTCTACAGAGCAAGTGCCAGACAGTTTCCAAAGCTACACAGAGAAACCCTATCTAGAAAAACAAAACAAAAAAAGGTTTCCTTTGATTTATTTTATTTTTTTCCTCTGATTTTATTCAGGCTTTAGCTCTTCCTCACTCAGGGTTTGGATGAGATATCTCTAGATATTTTTCTACTCAACTTTGAACGCAAGCACTTCCAGTACAGATCTGGCCAAGAAGCCCCTCCCCTTTTCATCCTCAGGAATTGCTAAGAACAACCCTAAAGATAAATTGCCAAATTTAAGTAAATGGTTCCACTGCCCTCACATAACCCTGCCTGTGTTATGCCCAGATCCGTGAAGTCCCCCCAAAACCAACAAGGAGACCGAATCCCGTATGTGAAAACAAAGAGCCTTTATTTATTTATTTTTTTAAATATTTATTTATTTATTTGTTTATTTATTATGTATACAATATTCTGTCTGTGTGTGTGCCTGAAGGCCAGAAGAGGGCACCAGACCCCATTACAGATGGTTGTGAGCCACCATGTGGTTGCTGGGAATTGAACTCAGGACCTTTGGAAGAGCAGGCAATGCTCTTAACCTCTGAGCCATCTCTCCAGCCCCGAGCCTTTATTTTTTATACAAGTTTGCAAACTCCGTCTCTCTGCATGTCTAACCTATTTAAATAATTGGAGAGCCCCGAACTCAGAGTTGAGTTTTTATAGTAGTAAAGGTGGGGGTGAGGTATTTCTAAGGTTCAGGACCCCTAAATATTTATTTATTTATTATGTATACAATATTCTGTCTGTGTGTATGTCTGCAGGCCAGAAGAGGGCACCAGACCTCATTACAGGTGGTTGTGAGCCACCATGTGGTTGCTGGGAATTGAACTCAGGACCTTTGGAAGAGCAGGCAATGCTCTTAACCACTGAGCCATCTCTCCAGCCCTATGCTGACATTTGTCTAGGGGTGTCCAGGTGATTCCATCTACAACGGTTGGAATGCTAGGAATTTTCTTTGGATGGTCTGGGTTCTTGGGTGATGCCTGGTGATACCGACTCAAAAATCCCAGTCAAGACAAATCACAAGCCAAATTAAGAAATATCCAGGTTTAATGGGATTCCTGCGCTCTCTCGAGTGGCCCTAGGGGGGAACTGGGAGGCCCGAAAATGACCACCCTCCAAATCCCAGCATGCCAGGACCACTGGCACAGGGTATTTAAGTGAGCTCCCAGAGAAACACGTGATCTCTTTCCTCTCTCCCTGGTGGTTACGTTTGCAACCTCCCAGTTGTAATGGAAAAATTAAAAAATGCTGCAGGATCCCCAAGCTGTGGCAGTGGGCCATGTGGCGGCTAGCAGCAGGCCCTGAGAGCAGCCAGTCCCAGGCAGAGACAGCTGCAGGTCTCCGAGCAGTGACTGGTCCAGGGCAGGGAGACGCGGTGTGATGTGGCGGGCAAGAGGCAAAGACATGGATAGGCACACCATGCAGAGTAAGATTGCATATTTATTCAGTGGGTTATGGAGGGGAAGGGGAAAGAGAAGAGCAGAGAGGGGCACAGAGAGAGAGAGAAAGAGAGAGAGACTGGGAGAGGGAGAGGGAGGAAGAGACTAAAGGGGAATGGGGAGAAGTGGGGAGAGGCAGAAGCTGTCTCTTCGAGAGGGAGATGGAAAAGAGATGGACCTCAGGCTGGAAGCTGAAGGTCAGCCTGCCTCAGTGGACAGGGGGAGTGGGCGTGGCTTGGAGGGAGTGGGCGTGGCTTGTCTCTTAAAGAGATAGAACAGATCATTACATTCCCATTTCTTTTTTATAATAAAAAGGCGGGAGGTTAGGCACCATAGGTTAAAGGAATTCGGGGGGGGGTCAGATTCTCAAGACCTCTTCCTGCTTATTTGTGGGTGTCGCCTTTGGGGGGAACCTGAAAAAGCAGGGTGCTAGTCACATCCTGGTGTAGCTGGTCTCTTTGCTCCTGTCCAATGTTTGTGGTATGGAAATGTCTGGAGTCTGTTTAAGGTATTGGTAGAACAAAGGACAAAGTTAAATTAAGGGGAAAAAATTAAACCAGGGAATTGAGGGGGATGTATCTGACCTGTTTAAGGTGGATCCTTCAATTCAGTTCCCTGGAACTTACAAGAAGTCTTTGGGTTTGTGAAAATAGAAGTTTTAGACATATACTTTGTATAAACAGTAGCATTTTTATGTCAGAATGACTGTGACAGATATTTTTGCACAATGAAAAGTATTTTTAAGACTATGGAAGGCAGCATGAGAGAGAAGTTTGATAACTTGTATTTGTCCTCACACCTTTATAACTTGCAGGTCTTGTATTTGTATTTTACTGAAATTTGTTTGGTGAGGTTGTCCTTTTAAACTGACAAAAACTCTCAGCTGTCAAACTGCATCAGAGATCTTTGAGAATGATAAAATTTTACTTAAGTTATTGATTAAAAAAAAACAACAGAGAACTTACTTGGTTGGCACCTAGAGCTACTCCTCAGGGTCCTTCATGGTCACTGAAGGTCGTATTTGCCTTTTACTGTTTAACGCAGGGCCTGACAGTCTCCAGAAGATCCTGTGTGCTAAGAAATCTGTAGGAAGACAAGCCAACCTTGACCTGAGGTTGTCTAAGGGGACAGTGGTTACTCTGAGTGTCTAAGGGGACAGTACTTACTCCTAGTGTCTAAGGGGACAGTGGTTACTCTGAGTGTCTAAGGGGACAGAGGTTACTCTTAGTGTCTAAGGGGACAGTACTTACTCTGAGTGTCTAAGGGGACAGTGGTTACTCTGAGTGTCTAAGGGGACAGTACTTACTCCGAGTGTCTAAGGGGACAGTGATTACTCCGAGTGTCTAAGGGGACAGTGATTACTCCGAGTGTCTAAGGGGACAGTGGTTTCTCTGAGTGTCTAAGGGGACAGTGGTTACTCTGAGTGTCTAAGGGGACAGAGGTAACTCTTAGTGTCTAAGGGGACAGTGATTACTCCAAGTGTCTAAGGGGACAGTGATTACTCCGAGTGTCTAAGAGGACAGTGGTTTCTCCGAGTGTCTAAGGGGACAGTGGTTTCTCCGAGTGTCTAAGGGGACAGTGGTTACTCTTAGTGTCTAAGGGCAATGTTTTCTAAGGTTTCCATCTATAATAAAATTAAAATGTCCTCATCTCTCGTGTAAAATAGCATGGTGTTTTCACATATCTGTATATAATTTCCTATGCACTTTATTTTTTAATTGTGTGTTTGTGTATATGTCCATGTGTGTGTGACAGTACACCTTTTTTACATATGTTGAGGTCAGAGGGCAGCATCATCTCTCTGCCTCTGCTGCTTCCTACCTTACTTTTTTTCTGACAAGATTTCTCCCTCACCATGGAACTCATTTGTTTGACTTGCTTTAGCCCAAGGGCTCTTCCTCTCTCTCTCTTCAGTGCTGGAATTACAGGCGCCCACTCCAGTGCTTTTTTTGTGTGTGAATACAGTTCAGATCGTCCTGTTTCCACTTCCCACACCCAGCTTCGATCCTCTTCTTATAGCCATTTTTTTATATTTATTTTATTTATTATGTATACAATATTCTGTCTGTGTGTATGCCTGGCGACCAGAAGAGGGCACCAGACTTCATTACAGATGGTTGTGAGCCACCATGTGGTTGCCGGGAATTGAACTCAGGACCTTTGGAAGAACAGGTAATGCTCTTAACCTCTGAGCCATCTCTCCAGCCCCTTATAGTCATTTTTTAAGATTAAAAAGTATTTCTATTCCAAAGCTGCACAGAGAAACTTTGTCTCTAAAAACAAACAAACAAAAAAAGTGTTTTCATGCTAGGTGGTGGTACACACCTTTAATCCCTGTAACATGAAAGCCGGGCTTGTTGGGGTTTCTGTCCTGCTCAGTTCCCACAGCTGGCAAGTCCCAAAGAAAAATCACGCAGAGTCTATATTAATGATAAACTGATTGGCCCATTAGCTCAGGCTTCATATTAGCTCTTATAATGTATATTAACCCATTATCCTTATCTTTGTTAGCCACATGGCTCAGTACCTTTTTCAGCAGGGCAGGTCACATCCTGCTTCTTCTGTGACCTGGGCTTCACTGCCTAGGAAGCTTCCTGCTTCCCAGAATACTCCTGTTCTCATTGTCCCTCCTCTACTTCCTGTCTGATTGTCCCACCTATACTTCCTGTCTGGCCAATCAGCGTTTTTTAAAAACATGGTTGACAGAATACAAACATTTCACCAGCACCAAATCCCAGCATTAGGAGGCAGAGGCAGTCGCATCTCTTTGAGTTTTCAGGCCAGCCTGGTGTAAAGAGTTCCAGCACTATGCAGAAAAACCCTGTCTTGAAAAAAAAAAACAAAACAAAGTATTTTTCTATGTATATGTCTTTGTGAGTGTATGCCGTGTGTGTGTTTGTGTGTGGAGGGGCATGGCTAAGGAGGCCATGAGTAGTGTATTTGTGTGTGTGTGTGTGTGTGTGTGTGTGTGTGTGTGTGTGTGTGGAGGGGCATGGCTGAGGAGGCCAGCAAGGGCATCTGAGTCTCTGAAGCTGAAGTTGTGGATATAACATCACAGGTGCTAATTTGGGAAAAGCAGCAAGCACTTTAAGCCACTAAGTCATCTCTCCAGTCTAGCCTTCTTATAGACCCCAGATTATCTCTGAATCACTGTAGTAGCTGATACAATACCGAGTCTATGTGTCTAGTCTGTACTACATTGCTTAGGAAACATCAAGGAAAGAAAAAAATCTATAGTTACAATGCTTTGAATTTTTCTTGAAAGAGGAAGGAACGCTGGTAGCGTCTCAGTGTCTGCCTGCAGACCAGAAGAGGGCACCAGATATCATTACAGATGGTTGTGAGCTACTATGTGGTTTCTGGGAATTGAACTTATGACCTCTGAAGAGTAGCCAATGCTCTTAACCTCTGAGCCATCTCTTCAGCCCCAGTTTTCTTTCTGGAAAAGGTCTCTGGGTAGTCTGGTGTGGTGGCGCACACCTTTAATCTCACAGCACTCAGGAGGCACAGGCAGGCGCATCTCTGTGAGTTTGACCTAAGCTAAGAGTTCAGGACAATCTCCTCCCTCTGGCTTTCCAGGGCTGGTATGGTTGGTGTGAACCACTTCATCTGCTTTACAAGTCTTTATTCTTCATGGACTTTTCCCAAGTCAGATCATGTTCCTAGTATGTAGGGACTAAGGTTTGAAACCGTGGGTCGCTCCACTCAGCCCACTCATGCTACTTTATAGATGAGGGAGCTTTGACTGACAGAGAGTGGAGAGACTTGCTCCAGGCAAATTAGACCACCTGGACCCCAGAGTGCTGCCCTCTGGAGAAGCAAACAGATTTGACACCCTGAAGAGGTCTTGTCAGATGCTAACCATTTCTGCTTACCTTATAAGGGACAAATCAATTTGATCACCTCCAGGTCAGCATCTAGTTTCAGAAGGGCCTCAAGCATAGCATTATGATACGTTATATCACTAAATTAACATCTACTGTCCTATCGCAGAGACATTAGGTATGGGACAATTGAAACTCATGACCTTAACCTAGCCAATAAATTCAAATTCTCTGAAAAGGAGCAACAAGAAAGGGCCTGTGTTTTCTCTCGGGTGAGATTCTTGACTCTTAGGAGCTTATCATTGGACATCAGATAGGAAGGTTGAAAATGTGGAAGTAAGAGAAGAGAAGTCTGGGTCATATACCACATCAAATAAAACGTCTCAAATCTTGTGACGGAGCATTCTCTGTAGTCTCAATACTTAGGAGATAGAGACAGGAGAGTCAGGGGTTCGAGGCCAGCCTAAACCCAAACAAACCCAAATGATTACAGATCTCTTGTGAGAGGAGTCTACCAGATTTTATGGTACTTCAGCTCAGAGATGGATCTGTGGTTGTGGAGCTGGCCTCATAGGGATTCTTCACCAGCTTTACACACCGATAAACCATCACCATTAGAAAGAGTATCAAAAGGACGACAAAGGCAATGGCAAAGCCTTTGTCCACATCGATAGCGCTGGACAGACTGGAGTCTTCCATGAGGACACACCCCTCTTACTGGTCCCCAGAAACAGCTGCCTCCTCAGGGATAGCTTCAGACTTGCCATATTTCTGGAAAATAAGAGCATAAACAAGTTCTTTGGTTTGTGCATGTGTGTGCCTGCTATTTCTCAGTAGCAGTGTGGAAACTAAAGGGACCAAGGGCTGAAAAATATGATCAAGATTTAAGAATCGGGTGGGGTGGTACACACCTTCGATTCCAACACTCAAGAGGCAGAGTCAGGTGGATCTCCATGAGTTCAAGGCCAACCTGGTCTACACAGCAAGTTCTGGGTCAGCTGGAACTACATCATCTCAACAACAACAAGAATAAAGAGTCCTCAACATTCCAATTCTGTATCCCTCTCTAAGTTTTCTTCTAACTCCTAGGATACCTATTGTTGATAATTTGTGGAATTTTTCTTTTTTCACAACAGGATCTCATTGTGTAATCCTGGCTGGCTGTGAACTCATGGAGATCCTCTTGCCTGTGCCTACTGAGTGCTGGATTAAAGGCATGCACCACCACTACCATGCACTACCCAGCTGCCTGACTTATTTCTATTTTTACTTACATGCCATGTGCGTTTGGTGTCCATGGAAACCAAAAGAGTAAATCATATCCTCTGTGAAGCTCACAGTCATTCAACCAAGGTGCTGGAAACCCAACTTAGTTCCCCTGGATGAGTAACACGTGTTCTTAGCCACTGAACCATCTCCCCAGGCCTGATTATTAAAGTGGATTATGAAAAATGTTGCAGATCCTCAGAGGTGGCAGGCAGCAGAAATGCTGCAGGTCCCCATGTGGTGTCAGGAAGTGGGCCCTGAGAGCAGCCAGTCCTAGGCAGGGATGGCTGCAGGTCCCCTAGCAATGGCTGGTCCAGGGCAGGGAGACACGCCGCGGAGGGCAAGAGACAGAGACATGGATAGGCACGCCTGCAAAGTGAGGTTGGATATTTATTCAGTGGGTTATGGATGGGGAAGGGAGAAGGTGAGAAGAGCAGACAGACAGAGGGAGAGGGAGAGAGAAGGGAGAGAGAGAGAGAAGGGAGAGACAGAGGGGGAAGGTGAGAAGTGGGGAGAGGCAGAAGCTGCCTCTTCAAGAAGGAGATGGAAAAGGGAAGGATCTCAGGCTGGAAGCTGAAGATCAGCCTGCCTCAGTGGACAGGGGACGGAGTGGGCGTGGCTTGTCTCTTAAAGAGAGGCAGAACAGATCATTACAATTATGTCATCTTAACTCAAAGGGTATTAATTAACAAAATATTGTCTTTGTTCTAATCACTGCTTACTATACTGCCGTTCTTAGTTCTTGAAAAATCATGTACATCTAGAGATCAATTATTAAAACTTAGCTTATCAGGGCTAAATTTGATTACCCACCAGACCTAGATGGTGAAAACCCATCACTGGCGATGCCTTAGCTTATAGGATATAGAGTGGTCTCTCTGGAGCTGAAATGGAAGACTCTTCCTTGCTGACTGTCTTTCATGGTGTTGAAAGATGCTATGTAGACTGATGGGGGTTGGAAGAGTTATCAAAAATTGGCTCAGAGGTAAAGAGTATTATTGCTCTTGAAAAGAAACTGAGTTTGGTTCCCAGCACCCGCATGGCAAGTGACAACCATCTATAAGTTTGGCTCTGGGGAATCCGACACTGTCTTCTTCTGACCTCTGGAAAATCTAAGCACACATACATACATATGTGTGGTATACATACATACTTGCAAGCAAAACATTTACACACATTTAGAAAAGTTTTAAGTTTTACCCATTTATGAGATCCTATGTATAGCACAACCAAAGCGCCAGGCACAGTGCATTCACTACTGATAGACTGTTATGGACATCACTGATTGCTCTCTGATTAAACTTGAAGCATGTTCCACAGGAAGGAATTTATTCTTGGTGCTGCAAACCTGGTCAGAACCCTGTAACTAAAGCCATCATAGGTCCTAGCATGGAAATTACTGCCGTTGTTCTGTTAAATAGACATGTTGTGCCCACCAAACTACTTAAGCACGTTCATGCTCGCAGGTTGGTGCCTCTCAGCGTTGGAAGAAGAAGGCTCGTTTGCAGTGGTTTGTGGTTACTGCAGATTCATGACGGATTCAAGTGCTGAGACTGTTTAGTAATCAGCCCTGAAAGTGACCCCTGTATCCCCCTCCATGATTACAAGAACGCTGTGGAAGATGAGCTTCTGAGGATGTGTGAGCCAGAGGTCAGGGAGGAAGCCTGTCTTTGGAACATGGTATGACTACTGAACTTGTGGCTCCAGATTGACAGTAATCACATACCTAGGACCCAGATTGTCAGGGTTCATCTTGAAGACAGTTTCTGGCCAGACATCTTGTTCCATTTTCCAGCTAAACATCCTGTTTGTTCCTGTGTTCCCTCTGACACCCTGGTGATTAGCTATAGGACGTTGTTTACACCATTTTGGGCGTGGTAATTTCCCACCTGCCTGGGGGGGAATTCCACTGTGCAGCAGCTAGGTATATAAGGTTTTTCCTAAGCTTGAATAAAGGGCATTGGCTTATCTCCTTTTGAATGACCCAAGTCTCTTGTGTGTTCTTTCAATCTCCAGGCCCTTGCCCAGCTCGCAAACGGTACAGTAGTGCCAACTGTACCATAGAGAGCAACACAGGAGTTACACCAGATGAAATTGCATCTGTCAACACCATCATGGATAGGGAAAAGGCTCATGAGGCCCACCCCTCCCTGAGAAGCTACCGGTAGTTAGTGGTTGCTAGGTGAGGGGAGACATTTCTTGCTAGTAAGTTGTCAATGTCCTGGTAAATTATTGCCCACTAATGCATAAACAGCCCTAATTAAATTCAATGGGTCTCATATGAGCTTGTCATTAACATATATATACACAAGACATGAATGTAGAAGGGAGACTAGATGAAGAGGTTCAGGTGGCAGGGAAGAGGCGCAAGAGAAGGTAACAGTAGAAATGATCAAAATGCAGTATGTGAATCTATAAAATTATCAAATTAACTAAATTTTAAAGAGAAAACACATGGTCTATCAAAACAGTTTCTTGAGCTGGTAGCTCATTATGTAGAGGTTAGTACATGCCCGTAGTCTCAGAACTTCAGAGGTGGAGACAGGATCAGGAGTTCAGAGTCATCCACCTGCATAGCTGCAGCTTAGATGGATAATTAATGCATTATAAGCAGTGAAAGAATTGCCGAACCAAAGCCAAACCAGAATAATGTATGATTCCAGTCACATTCTTTATATGCTTACCAGAATAATGTATGATTCCGGTCACATTCTTTATATGCTTACCAGAATAATGTATAATTCCAGTTTTTTTTTTTTTTGGTTTTCCAAGACAGGGTTTCTCTGTAGCTTTGGAGCCTGTCCTGAAACTAGCTCTTGTAGACCAGGCTGGCCTCGAACTCACAAAGATCCACCTGCCTCTGCTTCCCGAGTGCTGGGATTAAAGGTGTGCGCCACCACTGCCCAGCTTGCTTTGTTTTTTGTTTTTGTTTTTTGGAAAAGATTTATTTATTATGTGTACAGTGTTCTGCCTGTATGTATATGTGCATGACAGAAGAGGGCACCAGATTTCATTACAGATGGGTGTGAGCCATTATATGGTTTCTAGGAATTGAACTCAGGACCTCTGGAAGAACAGCCAGTGCTCTTAACCGCTGAGCCATCTCTCCAACCCCTATTTCTTCGTATGTTAAAAACAATAACAACAAAAGCCAATAAAAAGTTTAGAATAGTGAAATCTACAGAAAGAGAAAGTAGAATAATTACTGCTAAGGCTGGAGTTGAAGATACAGGGTTTCTTTTAGAGGTGATGTAAAATGTACTAGCAATGATTGAACTGTACAGTTTGAACGCTCAGAGTGTGTGTCAATTATGTATCTATGAAATTATTTAAAGAAACAGCCCAAACTGCATGCCTTTAATCCCAGCACTTGGGAGGCAGAGGCAGGTGGATCTCTGTGAATTCAAGGCCAGCCTGGTCTACAAGAGCTAGTTCCAGGACAGACACCAAAGCTACAGAGAAACCTTATCTTGAATAAAAAAAAAAAAGGAAAGAAAAAGAAAGAAAAGAAAAGAAAAGAAAAGAAAAGAAACATCCTAGATGCTTTTAGTTTCTGGTTTTATAGATGATTCAGATTTTCATAGCTCTGCTCCCTCTTGAGGCCTCAGAGAGAAGATACAGAAAGAAATCAGGAGAAGGGAAGTGTTTCTCACTTAATGAACTCAATGTGGCTACTACCTGGTTGTATTCTGTTTAAATCTGGTTGGTTGAGTGAGGGATATTTGTGGGTTTTTTGAGTAATATTAATCTTTATACTTCATTGTCATTAGGAACCTTTTAAAATAACACTGCCTAAACAGAGTGCAATGTCACATGCCTCTAATCTCAGCTGGTGGAGACTGAGCCCGGGGGATACAGAATTTCTGCTATGTAGGCCTCATAGCAAGACTTTGGCTCAGACAGCAACACCTCTCTCACCCTGCCCCGGAATGGCTGATTGCTGGGTGCAGTGTCCTCTAAGCACCCCTCAGTGTGCTTGTTCCTTTTGACGACCTTTAAGTGATGTTGCTAAACCGAAGGGTTGCAGAATCAGTCATACTTTTTCCTCTTTGCATATCTCACCAGTGTTCGTACAATCCCTGCTGGCACTGACTACACCAGTGGCTTCCAGCTTCAGAGCCCTCTAGCCAGATTTGTATGTTGACACAAGATAAATGTACACTTCACTGAACCTTGATTAAGGAGGATTGACCGGTCCTCGGGGCATGGATCAGTGGGTTAAAGTGCTTCTTGTGCAAGTAATGAGGAACTGCGTTCAGATGCCCACCACTCACATGAAAGCCAGAAGCTGGTATCTGCAATCACAGAGCTGGAGGAAGGAGACATGTAGATCGTGGGGTCGCCCTTGCCAGCCAGTCCAACTGAACTGGTTACCTCTAGGTTCAGTGAGAGACACTATCTCACAAAGCTAAGGTAGGAGCCTAGAGAGATGGCTCAGTGGTTGAGTGCACTAGTTCCTGCGGAGGACTCTGGTTCCAGTCCCAGAACCCACTGTAACTCCAGGTCTAGGGCATCTGAAGCCTGAGTTTGGCCATGGGCACCAGGCACTCAGGTGGTTCATAGACACCAATGTTAGCAAACACTTACACACATAAAGCACATCTTTTAAACATTTAAAAACAAAGGGGTGGTGACACACACCTTTAATCCCAGCACTGGCAGGGTTCACAGAGGCAGGTGAAGCTGTGAGTTCAAAGCCAGCCTGGTCTACAGAACAAGTTCCTGGACAGCCAGGGCTACACAGTGAAACACTGTTTCAAAAAACCGAACCAACCAACCAACCAAACAAACAAACAAAAAATAGCTCTGACCTGGAACTTGCTGTGTAGACCAAATAGGCCTTGAACTCTTCACACTCCGTTTGCCTCACCTCAGCCTCCTGAATGCTGGGATTACAGCTTCTGGGCGTTTTTTTTTTTGTTGTTGTTGTTGTTGTTTCTTGTTTTCGTTTTCTTTCTTTTTTTGGGGGGGGGGGAGAGGGCTTGAGACAGGTTTTCTCTGTGTAGCCTTGGTTGTCCTGGACCTCACTCTGTAGAGCAGGCTGACCTCGAACTCAGAGGCCTACACTCCTCTGCCTCCCTAGTGCTGGAATTAAAGGCGAGCACCACCACCACCAGACTGACTTTATTTTGCTTTGTTTTGTTTTTCTTATCAATCTCAGGTACTCTTGCATTTTGCCTTTTTCCCTTAATAATGTATCTTGGAAAGGTTGCAGATGTGGTTTAGTGCTAAATAGGATGGTTGCCAAGCAAGTTCAAGACCTAGGGTTCTGTTTCCAACACTGAAAAAAATATCATTAGGCACAATTCCTGTACTAGATACTATTGTACCTGTTGCCCCACAGCCTTGACAAAGGAATGTATTCTCTGTAGCTCAGTGGCAGGTTGACGGTCTCACTTGTGCAAGGTCCTGGAGTGCTACCCCCGGCGCCAAAACAGCAAATGGGTCAGCAGTTAAGAAATCTGGCTGCTCTTACAAAGAACCTGAGTTCAGTTCTTGGCACCTACAGGATAGCTGCTCACAGCCTGAAGTCCAGTTCCAGGGAATGCAAGCACCTCTTACGCCCTCAGAGTACAAGGCACACATGTGATGTACATACACAGGTGCAGGCAAAGCTCTCATACACAAAAGATAAAAATAAATCTTAAACAGAAAGACATTTTTCATTATAATTTTGGCCAATATAGATAAAACATCGTATACTGATATAGATGTAATTGTAGTATTTTGTGAGTGATATCAAAATGATTTAATTTACAATCTGTGTGTGCTCACGTGAGGAGGGCGGAGGACAGCCTTGAGTGTTAGCAGAAACATTGTCTATCTCCTTTGAGACATAAAGTCTCATTGCCATGGAGCTCACCAGTGAAGACTCGGGTGGCTGGCCAACACCCACGGATCCTCCGGTTTCCTCCCCAGCTCTGGGATTAAATATGACGCTACCACACGTGGCATTTTTTACGGGGGTGCTGAGGGTCAACCTCAGGTCCTCAAGCTTGTGAAGCAGGGACTTGAGTGACCAAACCGTTTTCCACCCCTGAAATGACGCTGACAGTGGTTCACAGTTTGCAGAGTCACAGTGCCGCAGTGACATCTTTTTTGAGTAATAGTTTTGTCCTACTTTCCTTCCTGCTGTGATCAACACCAGGACCAAAAGCAGTTGAGGAAGGAAAGGGCTTCTTTCATCTTATACTTCCGTATAGCGGTGCTCTCCACGACTTACTCAACCTGCTTTTTTCTTCTTTTTTTATTGATATTTATTGAGCTCTACATTTTTCTCTGCTCCCCTCCCTGCCTTCAACTCTCCCCCCAAGGTCCCCATGCTCCCAATTTACTCAGGAGATCTTGTCTTTTTCTACTTTCTACTTCCCATGTAGATTAGATCTATGTAAGTCTCTCTTAGTGTCCTCATTGTTGTCTAAATTCTCTGGGATTGTGATTTGTAGGCTGTCTTTCTTTGCTTTATGTTTAAAAACCACCTATGAGGGCTGGAGAGATGGCTCAGCGGTTAAGAGCATTGCCTGTTCTTCCAAAGGTCCTGAGTTCAATTCCCAGCAACCACATGGTGGCTCTCAACCATCTGTAATGAGGCCTGGTGCCCTCTTCTGGCCTGCTGACAGAATACTGTATACATAATAAACAAATAAATAAATAAAATAAATAAATAAAAAAATAAAAACCACCTATGAGTGAGTACATGTAATAATTGTCTTTCTGTGTCTGGGTTACCTCACCCAAAATAATGTTTTCTAGCTCCATCCACACGCCTTTGTTTTAAATTGACTTTTATGTGTGTATGTGTGCCTGAGTGGATGTCTGTGCACCACATACATACAGGAACCCTTAGAGGTCAGAGGAGGCTTCAGATCTTTCGGAACTGGATGATTACAGATGGCCAAGAGTCACCAAGGGGGTGCTGGGAACTGAACGTGGGTCTTCTGCAAGAACAACAGGTGCTCTTAGCTGTTGAGCCGCTTCGCCAGCCCACACCCATCATTTCTGAGACAGGGTCTTGTTAAGTAGCTCAAACAGGTCTTGAACTTATGATCCTCCTACCTCATTGCCACGAGTGCCGTCACTATTGGCTACAATTCACCCCTTTAAAGTGTAAAACAGTAAATTTTAGTGTAGAGAATTATTCAAACATCATCAAAATCAACCTTCATATTACTATCATATTAGATGATATAAATAACATATTATATTTATGCCCTGGCAATGCTGAAGCATGCGTGGGCAGCCCGTATATGGGGTTCTGTTGAACTCTTCCATATTGGGTTTCATGGTCTAAGTTGATGAGGACAACTGACCAGGTCTCTTTCTCAAGAGGGCACCGGGTGGTTATGAGACACCATGTGGTTGCTGGGAATTAAACTCAGGACCTTTGGAAGATTAGGAAGATTAGGGATTAACTGCTGAACGATCTCTCCAGCCCTTAGATGACCTTAGATGACCCTAACCCTAAATGACCACTAATCTGCTTCCTGCCATATTTTTGTTTATTTTGTGTTTTGAAAGAGGGCCTCTCTATCTAATCCTGGCTGTTCTGGAACTTGTCATGTAGACTAGACTGCCCTGGAACTCACTGGATAGTGGCAGCTGGTCTTGAACTCTTAATCTTACTGTCTCAGCCTCCAAAGTGATAGTATTCCATGGAGGCCTTGTGGAGCAACCATTGCATGTCTGACTCCAAGTGCAAGAGGGTACCACCACGCCCTTTTGATTTGCCATTTATTTGTGCATTTATTTAGAAGGTGAGTGTGTTGAAATAGGACAATGGTGGCCAGCATGATACATGGTGGGCAGCAATTGGCTGCCCGTTTCAAAAGCTATGCCTGGGAAGACTGTGGGAGGCTTCAGTGATGATGGGTCTCCTGGACGCAGTCTGTTCCCACTGGTTGGTTATAGTCTCTAGTTCTGATAGTGTTAAGTTATCCTCCTGTGTCATTCCAGTATGTGCAGCTATGATGGCTTAGGATGGGGCAGTCTGAGACAGGGATGACAATTAAGGCTCAAAAGCAGTATGGCAATATATCTCTGTCCACATGGCTTTTGTAAACCGATGCCAGTGATGATGTGAGTATGATTTCCTTCAGAGATACTGAGTAATATCAGAAGAATCCACACCTACTGTAAATAAGCTAAGATGTTACAGATTGGGGTGATTTGAATCTCTTGTTTCTTTCCAGACTGGCTTCAGGACTAGCCACAAGTAGCTTGATGAACTGCAGTGGTCCTTCCGAAACCCCCAACAAATAACCTAAGTAACTGACATCCTTTAGAACATCCCTATATGCCAACCACAGCTATTTGCTGCCAAACTACATTGGCCATTTTAAACCTTCTATGTCCTGTATTTATGATTATCAACTTGAACTTTTAAAAACAATATTATTTATTCTTTGAAAAAAAGAATGTGTGTGTGTGTGTGTGTGTGTGTGTGTGTGTGTTTACAAGTGCATGTGGAGGTCAGAGGACAACTTGAGTTGGTTTTCTCCCTCTACCTACCGTATGAAGGATCAAACTTGGGATGTCAGGTTTTGTGGCTAGTTTCTTTATCTGCTGAGCCATCTTTCCAGTCATGAACATGAAGATTTTATTTATCTTGAGTAAGTACCTATAAGCAGAATTATTTGGTCATATAGTGGTAATTCTATATTTAATCATTTGAAGAACCACTAGTGTAGCTAGAATACAGATATAAGTAAAAAAGATCATATACCATGACCAAGTCAGCTTTATCACTGAAATGCTGGGATGATTCAACATATACAAATCAATAAATGCAATAAACCATCTAAATGGACTTAAAGGTTAAAAAAATCACTTGATCATCTCAATAGAAAAACAGAAAAGGCCTTTCACAAAATCCAACTTCATGATAAAGTCCTAGAAATTATAGGTCTAGAAGGGAACATAATTCAACACAATAAAAGCTACATATGAGAGGAACTCACAGCCAGCATCTTCCTAAATGTTGAAAAGCATGAAGCAACCCCACTGAAGTCTGGAACAAGGCAATATTGTGTTTAAAATACTAGCTGGAGCAATAAGGAAGAGAATGAAATTAAACAGATACAAATAGAGAAAGAAAAAGTAAAACTATCCCTAGTAACAGATGATGTGGTTCTATGCATTAGAAATCCCAAATTTTTTACCATAGAACTCCTAAAACTGAGAAAAAACTTCAGCAATGTGGCAGGGTATAGAAATAACTTGTACAAATCAGTAGCTTTTTTTTTTAAATATACACCACCAACAAACACCCTAAAGGGACTCTAGCCAGCCCAAGCATGGCAAACATCTGCCTTACTAACGCCGATCCTTTCACATAAAGAGATGGTCATGAACACCGTCCCATTCACGACAGCCTCAGAGAAAAAGAAACAACTAGGAATAACCCTAACCAAAACAGTGAAGAACCTTTGCAACGGACTTTAAAACTGAAGAAAGAGGTAGAAAAAGACATTAGAAAATGGAAAGACATGCCATGCTGATGGATTGGTGGAAGTAACATGTGAGCCGGGCGGTGGTGGTACATGCCTTTACCTCAGCAGAGGCAGGCAGATCTCTGTGAGTTCGAGACCAGCCTACAGAGTGAGTTCCAGGACAGCCAGGACTGTTACACAGAGAAATCCTATTTTGAAAGAAAAGTTAAAAGAATAAAAATAAAAGGAAAACCCAAACATTATAACCAAAAAACAAAAACAAACAAACAAACAACCCCCCCCCCACCAACCTAATTGGGACTGTGAGGTGCTAAATTGAGCTTTGAACAATATCAAGAGGACTACATTGCATCCTGGGTCACTAAAGGTGATTGAGCCTCAGACAGTGAAAGAAAGCTGGCCTGGAGCTCCTCCTCATGGCCAGACCGTGGAGATGACTAGGTAGATACCTGCCTCACCTCAGTGTACACAGACCAGCCGCACAGACACAGCATCCTAAGGCGGTCCTTCTGAGCGAGGTTATATGCCTCCTGTGTGATCTAAATCGTGATACCTCACTCCTAATATCCACTTTTCATCAGTTTTGAGATTATCATTCAAAGTAATGGGTTTTATTATGGCAATCTTTTGCCTTTTTTAAAGTGAAATGTTATGATTGTTTTCTCTTTCCAAAGGATCTTGTTTGTTTTAAACAACATCTCACATAGAGGAAGATGATGTAGAACTCACTGTGAAGGGAAGGATGACCTAAAACCCTCATCCTCTCAAGTGCTGGGATCTGGCTTCCATAGCAAATCCTTTGTCTAGTTCTGTGTGGGATGCCATTGAATTTTGGTGGTGATTATGATGGCTCTGTAGATAGCTTTTGTTTTAGTAATTATACAGTTTTGTGATATTAATTCGGCCAATTTGTTTTCTAGTGTCTTCTTCAGTGTCTCCAAGTTTTCCTTGCAGCAGTCTTTCACCTCATTCAGGTTTATTCCTCAGTAACGATCTTTTGAAGCGATTGTGAGTGGGATTTTTTTCCTCTACAAGTTTATTAGTATGTTGAAAAACTACTCATTTTTGTATGTTGATTTTTTTCTTTTGGTTTATTGTTTTTTTTGAGACAGGGTTTCTCGGTGTAACAGCCTTGGCTCTTCTGGAACTCACTCTGTAGACCTGGCCTCGAATTCACAGAGATCCACCTGCCTCTGCCCTCCGAGTGCTGGGATTAAAGGCGTGTGCTACCGCCACCACCATCAGCTGTAGATTGACTTTGTACTACGCCACTTTGCTGAAAGTATTCATCAGATCTAAGGGTGTCCTCCGGATCTTTCCGGGGAAGGGTCTTGTCACCTGCAAATATAGATGATCTGATTTCTTCCTTTCCTACCTATACTTGCTCCATCTTTTCCCCATTTATTGTCTTTTTGCTTTAGTTAAGACTTCAAGCACAATATTGTATAGAGTAAGACCAGGGGGCACCCTTTTCTCACTCCAGATTGTAGAAAAAAATGCTCTCAGTTTTCCCAAAAGGGTGAAGTACTACCTCCCTAATTTCTTTCATCCTTGCTCAGGAAGATGCTGCCCTGTCTATGTCATCCCAAGCTTAGTGTGTGCCGCCAAGTATGCGTTCCTTATATCCATTCATTTCCCTGTGGGCCTACTTCCAAAATGCTTCTTTAATTATCTCGGCAAGCCAGTTGCTACCCCAGTGCTCCAGGAGATCAAACGCCAATTTTCTGTAAATTTGTAAATCAAATTTCTGTAAATACACTCTGATGATTCCCCTCCAAACCATGAAGTAATCTCCCCCACCCCAGAAACCCTTTCTGTGTAGCCCTGGCTGTCCTGGAACTCACTCTGTAGACCAGGCTGGTCTCGAACTCATAAAGCACTTACTTCTGCCTCCCAGGTGCTGGGATTTAAGGCATTTGCTACACACCTGGCTATATCAAAACTTCTTTCCCTCTCTTCTTCTTGTCTGTCTGTTTTGAGATAATATCTCACTAAGTAGCCTTGACTGTCCTGGAACTCAGGACATGTATGTAGACAAAGCTGGCCCTAAAGTCTCAGAGATCCTCCTGCCTCTGCTACCCAAGCACTGGTGCTAAGGAGTGTTCTACCAAGCTGAGTTTCTTACTACGTTCTCTCCCTTATCCCCTTTGTTCTTAAGTACTTGACTGACTTCCTGAGTTCTGTGTGTTTTTCAGAATCCCCTTATTGCCTCTCTTTCCCACTAAGAGTTTCTTTGAATTGTTTTCTTCCCTCTCTACTTTCAGGCCTTAGCTTACATATTAATTTCCCAGGGAGGTGGTCTTGTAATGGCCACTAGAGTTTATTATACTTAGTGCCCCTATTATCTGGTCATATAATAACACTATATAAAAAGAGAGATCATATTTCTTTCTTTATGTAAAGATTTATTTTACTCATATCTGTGTTTTGTCTGCATGTATATTTGTGTACCGCATATGTTCCTGGTGCCCTTGAAAGTCAGAAGAGGGCATCAGATCTCCTGGAATTGGACTTCCAGATACTTGTGACTTACCATGTAGGTAGGGGTAACAGAATCCAGTTTGTCTGTGGGAGTAACCAGTGCTCTCAGTGGCTGAGGCATCTCTCCAGCCCACATATCTATTTCTTAGTTTAGGATGTGTAATAAATATCTGCTTAGTAAGTGAATGGAGAGCTATGTCTTGCTAAAGTGTGCCTGTAAAAACCGTTGGTAGCTGGGGATGGAACTCAGTAAAAAGAGTGTTTGTCTAGCATACGCGGAGCCCTGGGTTCAGTTCCTACACTGCATAAACCGGGCATGGTGGTGTAGACCTGTAATACCAGTACTTGGGGAATAGAGTCAGGAAGATCAGAAACTCATCATCGTCTTTGGGAGTTCAAGGCCAGCTTGGGTTGTGTGTGAGCCTGACTCCAAATGACAGAAAGTTCAGAGTGAGGTGCACTTTAGAACTCAGAGAGCTGGGGTGTCGCCAGTGCTACACCTTTGTATGCCAATGGCCTCCACGGCTCCTCTCACCCCGTTTTCCTTCAGTGTGACTTTGAACTCCCAGATTGGTTTCTCTTATGGTATCAAGAATGGGTCTATACAGGTGTGCAGTCTTTGTACTCAGGGACCAAGGCAGGAAGATCAAGGCAAGTTTGAAGCCAGTCTGGGTTACATAGTGAATTTCAGACCAGCCTGGGGCTAAAGAGATACTGTCTCCGTCTGCTCCCCACAAAACAGTGAGTTTGCAGGTTCGGAAAAGCTTTATCTCATAATTCCCCTTCAAGCCATCTTTCTCTCCTCCACTCCCCAGGACAAAGGAACGTTTCTGTATGAGCCAGGATTCCTAATTTTGAGCAATGGAAACGGGGTCCTGTAATTAACAGAAAGACATTTGTTGGAAAGAAATAGAGCAGGTTTCAGAGGGATTGTTAGTCTTATAACCAAGTGAAAGTCCAGACAAGTCAGATATGAGCAAAGGGCCAGGGTGAGCACAGAGTCCGGTTAGGACAATGGCAGCAGTAGGCATTGTTGCCGCCGGCCCACTGACTGTAGGGAGAACTCCCACACAGCTGCAGGCTCCTGGACGTTGGCATGGAGCCTTAGTCGGACTTTGTCTTCAGCACCTTCTGTTTGTCATATGTGAATTGTGTCTGAGAGCTTCCCAAGGGTACAAAGCCTATGTGAAACTTGGTGGGGAAAAGTCCAGCGCACTGTGATATTCCTTAATCAACAATTCGCGTTTGGCGTTGTCCCTTTGGAAGCTTAGGTAGGATGTTTTAGGGAGATGGACATCAACTTCTAAAGGTGTAAAGTGGAGAACAATAAAGAGGCTCTTGGCTAAGGGACGGTGTCTCTGTCGGAGAGAGGCTCCCCTGCCGAAGCTGGAAAGGCTAAAATCATTCTTAAGATGCCCTGTGTCTTCTTCCACAGACCCGTGTGAACCCCCACCTATCGACAACATTTGGGCCCTAATGTGAGGCGTGAAGATGTACAGTTGTTCTGGACACTTTGAAGGACTGGAGGAAGCATGCTCTCGGGGTAAGAGGACTCCAGGATTGGCAGGGTCACGGGACACTTCCCACCTCAGGGACAGCAGTACGTGCAGTTATTAAAATGCTGTTAAAAGGAAACAGAGTGAAAGGGAAGGAGAAGCAGCTACAGAGCGTTTGATGTTAATTAAACAACATTGCCGTTGGTTTCAGGCAGCTCCTTATGTTCAATTAAAACTGACGGTGTGGAAGGAAGCAAGAGTTTTCCGTTTTAAAGATTTTATTTACTTATTATGTATACAGTGTTCTGCTGGGGACACCAGGTCTTATTACAGATGGTTGTGAGTCACCATGTGGCTGCTGGGAACTGAACTCAAAACCTCTGAAGAGCAGCTAGTGTTCTTAACTGCTGAGCCATCTCTCCAGCCCCAGAAGCAAGTGTTGAGAGCTTTGAGGAGAGCTCATCAGAAAGGAGAGTCCATACCACTAAAAATCTAGCCTTTATATAATTTAATTTAAAATGTCTGGAGCTGTTGCAGAGTGAGGTGTCTCTTAAAGCTTGATCCGAAACAGGGAAGTGAAAAGAGCACATTCTGGCCAGAAACTGTCGTCAGCAGAGAACGCTCCTTCTCAGAAGACAAGAATGCTGTTTCAGAGGAAAGTACAAGTGGGGAGAGGCAAGCCCATGGCAATGACTCTTCTCCTCCTCCATCTGATGAAACAGATTTAGACCTGAGAAGGGCTACAAGGCCCCAAGACAAAGAACAAAAAAGGAAAAAGGAACTTCTCAGTAGAGAAAAGGGAAAGAAAGGAAATAAAAAAGAAAATCTTCCCAATAGAGGAAAGGGATGGAAAGGAAGTAAAAGGAAATTTCTCTGTGGAAAATGGAGAAATGCTTAATCAAGGAAAAAGGATGTTCCCAGTAAAAAAGGGAAAGATTTTAAACAAGCCTAGAAATTAAAGGTCCCATAAACTAAAAATAAAGGAAAGAAAAAAGCCTCTTCCTAATAGAAACAGAGGAAGAAAAAAAAAGACTCTTTTCAAAGTAAGAACTGAAGATAGCTGAAATGCCGACCTCTTCCTGCCGGTCAGCTTCCTCACGATCTGCCTGCCAGCTCAGAGTGGCATCTGAATCAAGAGGTGACCACAGGGCTGCAGCCTGAACGAGCACAGGTGACTGCACCGCTGCAGGCTGGACAAGCACAGGTGACTGCACTGCTGCAGCCTGAACGAGCACAGGTGACTGCACCGCTGCAGGCTGGACGAGCACAGGTAACTGCACCGCTGCAGGCTGGACGAGCACAGGTGACCGCACCGCTGCAGCCTGAACGAGCACAGGTGACTGCACCGCTGCAGGCTGGACGAGCACAGGTAACTGCACCGCTGCAGGCTGGACGAGCACAGGTGACCGCACCGCTGCAGCCTGAACGAGCACAGGTGACCGCACCGCTGCAGCCAGAACGAGCACAGGTGGACAGCTCCCTGCAGAAGTAGCCATTATTCACTGTCGGGTCCAAGGACCCAGTGGCCTTAGGCAATGCCAAGACTGACTCAGTGGCCCAGGCCTGGCCTCCAGCTACTCAGACTCCACAGAACATATTTGTTCTTAACTCCCTCCTATCAGCCCTGTTACCAACCTAAAGAGAGGGACGAGCTTATAAAAAGGGGGACCACAAAAACAAAGGATGGATGGTTCTATTTAAATAACCGTCTCATCCTCCCTCAAGACCAGGCATTGTCAATCATTTCAGACATCCACCAGACCTTACACATAGGCCCCAAAGCTTTGTTCTGCTTCTTGGATCCCCTTTTTGACCCCACCGATCTCCGAGATCATATTTCACAGGTTCACTCCTCCTGCCAGATGTGTGTCCAGGACAACCCACAAGGGGCTCTCCACATACATCAGTCTCTACACCAGCTTTGTGGACACCAACCGGGTGAATATTGGCAGGTTGATTTCACCCATACACCGTCTCATAAAAAACTCTGTTATCTCCTAACACTTGTGGACACTTTTACAGGATGGATAGAAGTGTTTCCGGCCTCCAGGGAAACAGCAGATGTGGTGGTTCAGATACCCCTGGACTACATAATTCCTCCGTTTGGTGTCCCACGAACCATCCAAACAGACAATGAGCCAACCTTCACTTCCAGGGTCATGGAGCTTGTGTCAGAAGCTCTCAACATCTCCTGGAAATTCCACACTCCCTACCACCCACAATCCTCGGGAAAGGTGGAGAGGGCCGATGGACTCATCAAACAACAACTAACCAAGCTTTCCATTGAACTCAGGTTATCTTGGCCCTCCCTTCTCCCCAGTGCTCTTACCCACCTCAGGGCCACCCCATGTTCCCCTATGGGCCTGACCCCCTTTGAGCTGCTTTATGGCAGGCCCTTTCTCCTTACCAAACTCCCAGTCCAAACTCCTCCACTGGTGGGGTACCTCCCCTACCTCTCCCTTCTGAGATCCCTTCTCCATTCACACGTGGGCAGCTGTCTCCCTGCCTTCACACCAGTGAACCCTAATGCTCCTAAACCTGCCCTGCTCTCCCCAGGGGACAGAATATTCCTCAAACAGCTAACTCCTAGGTCTCTCGAACCTTGATGGACAGAACCTTACACGGTAATCCTCACCACTCCTTCAACTGCCAAGCTTCTGGGACACCCATGTTGGTACCATCTCTCCGGGCTCAAATGGGCACCTACTCAGGACACTTGATCTGTCTAGCAGTTAGGACTTTCCACCTTCCAGTTTTCCAAGATGCCACAATGTAGGGCCTACCTGCTCCTCATCCTGGCACACTCTTCTCTGGTGATACAAACAAGACAGGTAATAACAATATTTTTTTTCTCCTAGACACCTCCCCCAAGGAACAGATGCCTTGCATCTCCGAGATGACAGTACACAGGATGCCTTTCCAGCTACACTTCTCACTGAGCGTGGAACCAATGATGAGGGAGTCCCCTCTGTGTGCTGTGATTATCATTAATGAATAAAGAAACTGCCTTGGCCTGTTGATAGGACAGAACTTAGGTAGGCGGAGAGGACTGAACTGAATGCTGGGAGGAAGAAGAACAGAGTCAGAGCAAGAGGCCATGGATCCACTGCCTGAGATAGACGTGCTGAAACTTTGCTGGTCTACCACAACCTCATGGTGATACACAGATTAATAGAAATGGGTTAAATTCAGATGTAAGAGTTAGGCAGTAAAAAGCTAGAGCTAATGGGCCAAGCAGTGATTTAATTAATACAGTTTCTGTGTGATTATTTTGGTTCTGGGTGGTTGGGATGAACAAGCGGCCACCCACTACAACAAATTGGCCCCAACGAGGTGGACTAAATCCACTCAAAAACCCAAGAGGGCTTGAAAAGGAATTCTAGACAACAAACAAACAAACAACAACAACAACAAAAAACCAGTTTCTTGCTGTTTGTTGGTGGCGTGCTGCAGCTCCTTTAAGAAAGAATTTCCTGACTCAGCAGGAGCTGCAGAAAAAAAAGCCAAGCAGTTTTAAAACATGGCTTTCTGGGCTGTGCTGCCAGCATGAACTCTGGCTAGAGAGCATTTCGATGGCATTTGTGGGCCCGGGTGTTTGTGTGCCCACTCGGGGTTGGGAGAAAAGTAGCTGAGACCACCGCCACTGCTCAGTGCTCCCTGTCTGGGCAGGCGGTGGGGTCAGGACTACTAGGCTTGCACAGGCAGGAGAACATGGTGGATTTCTGCCGCCATACACAGAGATATTTCCAGGCCACACAGTGTGCTGCATGACAGATTTAGCTATTACTCAGATAAAAAGGGTTTATGTGCTGCACACTCATTCTCAGAGTTAAAGTGCTGAGCATGGCTCCTACCTGGTGGTCCCAGAGCTGGCAGAAATGGCACATCCACCATTTTGAAGGTGGAGAGAGGTGGCGCCAGCATCCAGAGCAGCCGCAACCAAGCTGCTTACCATTTTAAAAGCTCTTCAAGACACTAAAGAATTACAGATTCACAATAGAACAGATTCAGACATAAAAGACCTCTAAATGGGGCACAGTGTGGATAAATGTACATAGGCTTAGAAGAGAGAAGAAAAAGAGTATAGAGAATTAAAAAAGAAGTAAAAAAAAGTCTTTAAAGAGACAGAGCACAGATAGTCATAGATTTAAAGGAGTAAAGAAAAATAAGCCACATAAAGATGGAAAATTCACAGAGAGTCTGAATCATGTATATTATTATGTTTTCTTGGAAGTTTTTGACTGTGAAGGAGCTAAGTACAGAGAGACATTTCATTGTATGAGCTGCTAAGCTAAATCAGCATGTATATTATAAAGGTATCATGACTTTCAAATTTGGACTTAAGGATATGTTGATTTGGAAAAGAGGTTCTTCTTTTGATTCCACAGAAGATAAGAACCTGTGGAATCCTTCCAGACCAATATGATTTCATGGAACAAAACCACCTGAAAGGTGTCTGTGAACACCCCCACAAAGAAAATACTTCACCAATTGCTGACTGAGATGAACCTAGCATACAGGATACACTATGAAAGACCTGATTATCAGTGCTCCTAAACATCAGGAAGTAGTGTGGACAGAACTACACCCATATTCCCAAATATTGTTTATAATTATTTGTTTACATTTAAAGGGGGATATAGGATAGAGATTTGCATTGGTATGAATCTTGGTTTATTGATACAAATTTAAGGTCAATTTTCTTATATGTATATTTCTGCTCTTGATTAAGGTATTGTGATTGTGTAGTTCATTTAAAATGTAATGTATAATTAAGAAATACAGGGTAATATATAATCATCTATAATAGTCAAGCTTGTAGTCATGTTAGTTAGACTTTTTAGATGTATAAAGATATATTTCAGATGGATAGGCATTCTTCAAACCATTCAAAGACTACAAATTATGACACTTAAAATATTTAAGAACTTAAGACTTTTCATGACAGTGAGACACATCTGCTCCTAGCAGCACCAAGCTACAAAAGGATAATGGGCATTGAAAGAGGCTCCTTACGGAGTTGGTTAGCCATTTGGGCAAGAAACTGCTCTTGCCTGGACTGCTTCACTAGACATGCAGGACCTTCAGAGAAATGACTGCTGAACTTGCCTAAAGGTGAGATGATACTTCGGGGTTCCTGCTTCGTGAAAGAGTCTGCAAGACATTCTGCAGGACACAGAAAAAAGTGACTGAACTGTCTTTGAAATTTCCTGCTTCATGGAAAAGTCTGCCAGATACTATGGACCTGTAGGCTGAAGATGGATGCCCCAACGGTATAGAAAACTTTGGGTGACTGTCCAGGCAATGACATGTCTCTGTCAATTCTAGAGTTTTAGAAGTTACTTACAATAGACTTCCTGTTTACTTAGGTAATATTATATCCTTCTGGAGTCTTTGATGGAATTGAAGAATTTATAGCTATAGTTTTCTTTAGTTATTATAAAAGATAAAGTAGATATAAAGATGCTTACTGTAATTTTTGTTTGATACCTGTTTTGTTATATGCAATTTTACTATGTTAAAGTTAAAACCTTTTTTATTTAAACAGAAAAGGGGAGGTGATGTGGGATTCCCCTCTGTGTGCTGTGATTATCATTAATGAATAAAGAAACTGCCTTGGCCTGTTGATAGGACAGAACTTAGGTAGGTGGGGAGGACTGGATTGAATGCTGGGAGGAAGAAGAACAGAGTCAGAGCAAGAGGCCATGGATCCACTGCCTGAGATAGACATGCTGCAACTTTGCTGGTTGACTACCTACTCATGGTGATATACAGATTAATAGAAATGGGTTAAATTCAGATGTAAGAGTTAGGCAGTAAAAAGCTAGAGCTAATGGGCCAAGCAGTGATTTAATTAATACAGTTTCTGTGTGATTATTTCGGTTCTGGGTGGCTGGGATGAAAAAGAGGTTCCTTGCAACATACCAATATCCAGCTCTCCCCTCCCCCACGTTGCCCAATGCCCACAGGAAGAAGCCAGACTTGAGTCGATGCTCTTTTTACCAAAGAGAGCCTAAAGGTTGGTCATAAAAATCACCTCAGCTTCCTGTCACCCCTTATACAAACAGTCTGGAATATAAATCCCAGTCTCAGGTCTCCATCTCTGGAGAACCTGCCCCTATGTTTCTTGCACCTTGACCCCTCCCCAGGAATGGTCAAGACCACTCCCCCAGGCTATTTAAACTGTTCCCGGAAAATAAACACGTGGTCCCCCACACACACCGTGGTCACATTGGCGGCTTTCTGGTTCCTCTGGGGCCACTGGAGAGTGCAGAAGTCCAACTAAACTTGGATATCTTTTAATTTGGTTTGATTTGGTTTGATTGGAACTATTTTGTATCAGCAGAGAGCTTGTGTTAGAAAATATTCCCAACAGGTGTCATAGTTAAAAATGTGATCAGCCCACCTGGGGTAGTCCTCCTGTGCTAACACTGCATACACTGTGCAATACTACATGCACTGCATACTGCATACTACATCCATACATATTGCATACACTGCATACTGCATACTACATACATACATACATACATACTGCATATACTGCACAGTGCTACATACACTGCATACTACATACACATATACTGCATATACTGTGCAGTAATACATATACTACACACTGCATAATATATACATATATACTGCATTCACTGCACAGTACTACATACACTGCATACTGCATACATACATACTGCATACACTGTGCAGCTTTAGGGACCAGGGTCCCTCGGATTTTTCTTTCTTTCTTTTTTTTTAAAGAATGATTTACTTATCTTTTATTTTATGTGCATTGGTGTGAAGGTGTCAGGTCCCCTGGAACTGGATTTTCAGACAGTTGTGAGCTGCCATATGGGTGCTGGGAATTGAACCCGGGTCCTCTGGAAGAGCAGTCAGTGCTCTTAACCACTGAGCCATCTCTCCAGCGCCCCGGGCTTTTCTTTCTTTTCTTTTCTTTTCTTTTCTTTTCTTTTCTTTTCTTTTCTTTTTTTTCTTTTGGACCACTTGTAAATGACCCCCACTGTGAGAGACTGCTAGGAGTGTCCTCTAGTCTCTCTGACTTACCAGTTGCCTGGACCAGGGCCATTGAGTTTCATTAACATCTCATTCAAGACATTCGTCTACAGACCTTGTGGTGTCACTGTTTTCATGTATTTATCTACGGAATATGAACCCTCAAACTATCAGCCACCTCCCTGTAAACACTCTGCCGGTGTCCAGCCGGCTCTGCTTTTCCTTTTGCTGGGCAGCCCTTTCCTCACCTGTCTGAAAATGCTCTTTTTTTCTCGCTCCAATTCTTTCTATTCTATCCCTGCCATGGCTATCATTGGTCCTGTGAAAACCAACAAGATTAGTCAGATCCGCGAGGCAGCTGCTTTCAATTCCAGCCTTTGCTCCGTGTCGTGGCTTGTGGCATGGTGGTGTGGCGACAGGGCAGATCACACCTCTAGGTCTCTCTAGTTATTATGTTTCAAACTCCTACAGCTCTAAAAACATAGCTTATCCATACAACATTTTGATTGAGGTCAGGTGACTTTACTGTCATCTTAACTGAGGGCCAGATCAGGTGACCAAGTCCTGCCATCTTTACTGAGGTATTCCCTGCCTGGTCCCCTGGTGATGACTCTATTACATGTGTGTTTTGTGCAATGTCATGCCTTTGATAGGACTCACCAAAAACATCCACTTTGCCCAATTCCTGTTCACTGTGTATGGGTGTGGGTGTGGGTGTGGGTGGGGGCATATATGTAACTTAAATGCACTTTATATTTACTGTTAAATGTTATAATTGTCTCTTCATTGTATCTCATTACAGGCTATAAAACAATAAGTCTCATGTTTTAAACTGATATGTACACAGATTCAAGGCAATGCTGATCAAAATCACAGAAAAATTCTTCAAAGACCTCGAAAGAACAGTACTCAACTTGATAGGAAAAGAAAAAAAAAACCCAGGATAGCAAAAACAATCCTGTACAATAAAAGAACTTCTGGAGGCATCACAATCCCTGACTTCAAACTCTACTACAGAGCTACAGTACTGAATACAGCCTGGTATTGGCATAAGAACAGACAGGAGGACCAATGGAACCAAATAGAAGACCCAGATATCAATCCACACATCTTTCAACACCTGATCTTTGATAAAGAAGCAAAAAATATCAAATGGAAAAAAGAAAGCATATTTAACAAGTGGTGCTGGCATAACTGGATATCAACATGTAGAAAAATGAAAATAGACCCATATCTGTCACCATGCACAAAACTCAAGTCCAAATGGATTAAAGACCTCAACATAAAGCCAGCCACACTGAACCTTATAGAAGAGAAAGTGGGAAGTATACTTGAACACATTAGCACAAGAAACCACTTCCTAAATATAACCCCAGCAGCACAGACACTGAAGAAACAATTAATAAATGGGACATCCTGAAACTAAGAAGCTTCTGGAAAGCAAAGGTCATGGTCAACAAGACAAAACGACAGCCTACAGAATGGGAAAAGATCTTCAGTAACCCCACATCAGACAGAGGTCTGATCTCCAAAATAAACAAAGAACTCAAGAAATTGGACACCAAAAGATTACATAATCCAATAAAAAAAATGGAGTACAGACCTAAACAGAGAACTCTCAACAGAGGACTCTAAAATGGCTGAAAGACACTTAAGGAAATGTTCAACATCCTTAGTCATCAGAGAAATGCAAATCAAAACAACTCTGAGATTCCATCTTATACCTATAAGAATGGCCAAGATCAAAAACACTGATGACAACTTATGCTGGAGAGATTGTGGGGAAAAGGGAACACTCCTGCATTATTGGTGGAAATGCAAGCTGGTACAGTCCCTTTGGATGTCAGTGTGGTGATTTCTCAGAAAATTAGGAAACAACCTTCCTCAAGACTCAGTAATACCACTTTTGGGTATATATCCAAAGGATGCTCAATCGTACCACAAGGACATGTGCTCAACTATGTTCATAGCAGCTTTGTTTGTCATAGCCAGATCCTGGAAACAACCTAAATGCCCCTCGACCAAAGAATGGATAAGGAAAATGTGGTACATTTACACAATGGAGTACTACACAGCAGAAAAAGATAACGACAGCTTGAATTTTGCAGGAAAATGGATGGAGCTAGAAAGCATGATTTTGAGTGAGGTAACCCAGACACAGAAAGACAATTATCACATGTACTCACTCATAGGTGGTTTTTAAACATAAAGCAAAGAAAGCCAGCCTACAAACCACAATCCCAGAGAACTTAGACAACAATGTGGACACTAAGAGAGACTTACATAGATCTAATCTACATGGGAAGTAGAAAGTAGAAAAAGATAAGATCTCCTGATTAAATTGGGAGCATGGGGACCTTGGGGGAGTGTTGAAGGGGACAGGGGAGAGGCAGGAAGGGGAGCAGAGAAAAATGTAGAGCTCAATAAATATCAATAAAAAAATTTAAAAACAAAATAAAAAATGGTCTTGTCTTTGCTGGTACAATTAAGGATCTGGAGAAAAGAAAGAGTATTGACTCCTGTAAAGTTGTCTTTTAACTGTTGTGTAAGTGTGCATGTGCACAAAATAAATGAATGCAATTTTATTTTAAAAAAACAAAACAACAACAAAAAAAACACCCTTATGTTTTCACAAACCCAAAACATTCTTGTGAGTTCCAGGGAGCTAAATTAAAGGATCCACATTAAACAGGTCAGACACACTCTTCTCAATTCCCTGGTCCTAATTTTTTTTTTCTAAACTTAACTTTGTCCTCTGTTCTGCCAATATCTTAAACAGGTCTAAGGGACACTGGATATTTCCACACCACAAACACTGGACAGGAGCAAAGAGACCAGCTACCCCAGGATGTGACCAGCACCCAGCTTTCTCGGGTTCCTCCCGCAAGATGATGTCCACAAATAAGCAGGAAGCAGTCTTGAGAATCTGCCACCCCAATTTCTTTAGCCTGTTGTGCCTAACTTCCCATCTTTTTATTATAAAAGAGAGATGCGAATTCTCTGTTCAGATCAGCACCCCATTTTTTAATTGGGTTAATTAGAGTTTTATTGTCTAGTTTCTTGAGTTCTTTGTATATTTTGGAGATCAGGCCTTTATCTGATGAGGGGTTGGTGAAGATCTTCTCCCAGTCAGAAGGTAGTCTTTTTGTCTTACTGACGGTGTCCTTTGCTTTACAGGAGGTTCCATTTATTCATTGATTCTCTTATTGTCTGTGCTACTGGGGTTCTACTTAGGAAGTGGCCTCCTGTGCCTATATCTTGTAGACTATTTCCCACTTTCTCTTCTATCTGGTTCAAAGTGGTCCAATTAATGTTGAGGTCTTTAATCCATTTGGACTTGATTTTTGTGCATGGTGATAGATATTGATCTACTTTCATTTTTCTACAGGTTGACATCCAGTTATACCAGCACCATTTGTTAAAGATGCTTTCCTTCTTCCATTGCATGGCCAAAAGACACTTAAGGTCATGCTCAACATCCTTAGCCATCAGGGAAATGCAAATCAAAACAACTATGAGATACCATTTTACACCGGTCAGATTAGCTAAAGTCAAAAACACCAATGATAGCCTATGCTGGAGAGGATGTGGAGAGAGGGGAACTCTCCTCCATTGTTGGTGGGAATGCAAACTTGTGCAGCCACTGTGGAAATCAGTGTGGCGGTTTCTCAGGAAACTGGGAGTCAATCTCCCTCAAGACCCAGCAATTCCACTCTTGAGAATATACACAAGAGATGCTCTATCATACCATAAAAGCATTTGTTCAACTATGTTCATAGCAGCACTATTTGTAATAGCCAGAACCTGGAAACAACCTAGGTGCCCCTCAATAGAAGAATGGTTAAAAAAGGTGTGGAACATATATACACTAGAGTTTTACTCAGCGGTAAAAAACAATGACATCTTGAATTTTGCATGCAAATGGATGGACATAGAAAACGCTTTACTGAGTGAGGTAAGCCAGACCCAAAAAGAGGAATATGGTATGTATTCACTCATAAGTGGATTCTAGCCATAATTAAAGGTCTTTGAGCCTATTATTAGAGATCCTAGAGAAGCTAAATAAGAAGGTGAACCTGAAGAAAATCATGTACTTATCCTCCTGGAGATTGGAAATAGACATGAGTCCCAGGTAACCTCGGGTGCATGGGGGGGTGGGGGGGCTGTTGGAAGGGGAGAGGGTTAGAGAGAAGGGAGCAGGGGAGGAATGGGGAAACTCGGGGGACTGAGATGGAGGGAGGGAGGAAGGATCGTTATGGGATCAGGGAAGAATATATCTCAACTAAGGGAGTCATTTTAGGGTTTACAAGAGACTTGATTATAAATGGGATCCCAGGTCCAAGGAGAGATCCCCAGATTGTTCTCTGGACAGAGGAGAGGGTGCCTGAACCGGCCTTGGCCTATAACCATACTGATGAAGATTTTGCTTATCACCATAGATCCTTCATCCGACAATGGATGGCGATACAGATCGAAACCCACATAGGAGCACCGGATTGAGCCCCCCATGGTCCAAATGAGGAGCAGAAGGAGGAAGAACATGAAAAAAAAACTCAGGACTGCGAGGGGTGCGATCACCCACTGATACAAGGGGACTGATCTAATGAGAGTTCACCAAGGCCAGTTGGACTGGGACTGAACGAGCATGTGATCCAACCAGATTTTCTGAATGTGGCCGGATTCTCTGAATGTGGCTGGCCTGGAGCCTTTCTGAAAAGCCATTGACAATGACACTGGGACTTGTTTCCTCTGCATATACTGGATTTTTGGGATCCAGTCTGTTTGGATACTCACCTTCCTGGACCTGGAGGGAGGGGGGAGGAACTTGAACTTCCCACAGGGCTGGAAACCCTGACTGCCCTTAGGGACCAAGGGGGAGGAGGAGAGGGAGTGGGGGGAGTGGGAGGGTGTTGGGAGGAGGGGCGGAAATGGAAACTTTCATAATTTAATAAACTTAAGAAAAAAAAAGAGAGATGCGAATGTAATGGTCTGTACTGTGTCTTTAAAAGACAAGCCCTGCATATTCTCCTCTTCTGCCAAGGCAAACAATTCTTCCTTCCACTTCCAGCCTGCACTCTCTCAGTCCTGTCTCTATTCAGAAGAGGTGGCTGCTGCCATGGCTCCTTTCATTTCCCCCTCTATTTTTCCTCTCTCTCTTTTCTCTCTGTCTCTCCTCTCTCCCCTCCCTTTCCCCTCATAGCCCACTAAATAGATACTCACTCTGCATGGCAGGCCTATCCATCTCTGTCTCTCACCTGCCATGGCTCCTTATCAAACCGGCTGCTCCGCTGACCCACCGAGGTCTCTCACCCACTGCCTCCCATTTGCCTGGGACCCACAGAGGCCTCAGGTGGTGGGATTGGCTGCCCTAAACCACCTGTAGTCTGCTGCCACCCATCGGGGAACCACAGCACTTTATCTAAACCATTAGAGTACCCACGTGTGCTGGTATTCTTTAACTACTAAAATATTCCTTTTAATCTTCCTACATTTACCAGCATTGGTAAGCTGTAACTAAGTGGGTAAAATACATGTCTAAACTTAATTTATTTGTCTAATTTAAATATAACTAACAGTTAATGGTACCCCATTCTCAAGTGCCTTTGCAGATCTGAGAGTAGGGCATTTAACAAAAGTGCTTCTAACACAAAGACATGCCAGCTCCTGCAGCATCCTCTATTTTCTCCAAAAAGATGCTTGATTACAAAAGACCTTCTGCCTGGAGACTTGGTTAGGGGTGTGGCAAAGCCACCCACACAGCAAAAAGTGGCCTTCTACCTCATCAGCTTCCCGGTTGCTACACCGGGGGATTGATCATCTCATCTTGCCAAGACAAGTTGACTAAATCTTCCCCCCATGGAAAAATGTTTGGGCCTCTTGTACTCAGCAGCTAATGGCAAGCACTGCTTCTAGGATGGTGTTCTCCAAAGACTATGGAGAGACTTGGGATTGCCTCCATAGCTAAAAGCTGTCTCATTTCTGCTCATTTATCCCTCCCAGATCTGTCTAATGGCATTTGATTACTTAAGGTACTGGTAACTCATTACTTCATTTGTTAAGTTTCCTGCTAAAATACAGTCAGGTGTGCCTCTTTAACAGGTTTCATAGTCCAGGACTAGCAGGTTTCAGGTGTATCTTAAAAGATCCAGAGTTCCCAATTCCCTTTAATTGTCTTCCAAAATGTTCCTGTTCCAGGTGTCTTACAGATAACTACAGGTTCCTAAAAAAATTCTACTGCTTTATCAAGAAATCTGGTCTGGTAAAAACTAAGTCTCCACAGCCCATTTTAACTGCACCCATTTTCAAGCATATTTTTACAGGTCACTCTTGCTATCTGGGCCAAGACCAACTTACAAAGGGCCCTCCAGACAACACCAACACCTGCACCAGCTCTTGGGACTTCACCATTGGTACCAACTCTCCTGGTGCAAAAGGACACCTACCAACTAAAATATGGTTTTTAAAGGGCATGTCCTTACTGCATGCGCTGACTTTGTGGGAGCCTAGTCTTTTGGATGCTCACCTTCCTAGACCTGGATGGAGTGGGGGAGGACCTTGGACTTCCCACAGGGTAGGGAATCCTGACTGCTCTTGGGAATGGAGAGGGAGGGGAGGGGGAGTGGGAGGGAAATGGGGGGTGGTGGAAATTTTTAATAAATAAATAAATAAATAAATGGGCATGTCTGCTCTCCTGTCTCACTTATTCACCCGTGCCTCTCCTGTACAACCAGGTCAGCTTTCTGTCCCATTCTATCTTGCAGTTAATGACCCTTTCCACGGCTAGCCCCA